>NC_092169.1:34012500-34362500 GCF_045791955.1 Oncorhynchus clarkii lewisi | reverse complement strand
CTGTTTAGCTCTATCATCAGTTATACAGCAAGTAACTGTTTAGCTCTGTCATCAGAGTTATACAGGAAGTAACTGTTTAGCTCTATCATCAGTTATACAGCAAGTAACTGTTTAGCTCTGTCATCAGAGTTATACAGCAAGTAACTGTTTAGCTCTGTCATCAGAGTTATACAGCAAGTAACTGTTTAGCTCTATCATCAGTTATACAGCAAGTAACTGTTTAGCTCTATCATCAGTTATACAGCAAGTAACTGTTTAGCTCTGTCATCAGAGTTATACATGAAGTAACTGTTTAGCTCTGTCATCAGAGTTATACAGCAAGTAACTGTTTAGCTCTGTCATCAGAGTTATACAGCAAGTAACTGTTTAGCTCTGTCATCAGAGTTATACATGAAGTAACTGTTTAGCTCTGTCATCAGAGTTATACAGCAAGTAACTGTTTAGCTCTGTCATCAGAGTTATACAGCAAGTAACTGTTTAGCTCTGTCATCAGAGTTATACAGCAAGTAACTGTTTAGCTTTGTCATCAGAGTTATACAGCAAATAACTGCATGCTTTTAATAATCAGTAAACATTAACGTATCATGTAATTTCAGATACGTGAGTGTAGCCTATACATTTAGCATGTAGCTAACTAGCTAAGCAAATAGCATGTGTCATTCCCTTGCTTCATCAGAGATTAGGCATTTGGAAAGAGCTTGACATAGGCAAGTCCTCATCCTGGTAAAGATGTCAGTCATACTACTGTCATCACCACTACAGTGGCTTGCGAAAGTATTCACGCCCCTTGGCATTTTTCCTATTTTGTTGCCTTACAACCTGGAATAAAAATATATTTTGGGGGGGTTTGTATCATTTGATTTACACAACATGTCTACTACCACTTTGAAGATGCAAAATATATTTTATGGTGAAACAAACAAGAAATAAGACAAAGAAAAACAGAAAACTTGAGCGTGCATAACTATTCTATAATTTAACTAATGCCCTCCTGGTCCGTGAGTTTTGGTGGGCGGCCCTCTCTTGGCAGGTATGTTATGGTGAAATATTCTTTCAATTTTTTAATAATGGATTTAATGGTGCTCCGTGGGATGTTCAAAGTTTCAGATATTTTTTTTAAACCTAACCCTGAGCTGTACTTCTCCACAACTTTGTCCCTGACCTGTTTGGAGAGCTCCTTGGTATTCATGGTGCTGCTTGCTTGGTGGTGCTGCTTGCTTGGTGGAGCCCCTTGCTTGGTGGTGCCCCTTGCTTAGTGGTGTTGCAGACTCTGGGGACTTTCAGAACAGGTGTATATATATTGAGATCATGTGACAGATCATGTGACACTTAGATTGCACACTGGTGGACTTTATTTAACTAATGATGTGACTTCTGAAGGTAATTGTTTGCACCAGATCTTATTTAGGGGCTTCATAGTAAAGGGGTGAATACATATGCACGCACCACTTTTCCGGTAGTTATTTTTGATATTTCACTTCACCAATTTTGACTATTTTGTGTATGTCCATTACATGAAATCCAAATAAAAATCTATTTAAATTACTGGTTGTAATGCAACTAAATAGGAAATACTTTTGGGGGATGAAAACTTTTGCAAGGCACTGTAGATGGCAAGCAAATCAAACAACATTTTCATATATCAATTTAGTTTAGACCTTGAAAGTTAGCTTGTTAACTAGCCATATTGATGTGATCTATTATAAGCTAACGTTAGCTAACCAATTTGATGTGGTTCATCAATCAATGTAGCCTATCATGGCTGTCAGCAGTAATCATGATTAAACACTCTTAAAAACAATGTTGAAAACAGAATAATGTTAGCTAACTTCGCTAGGTAGGCCTACGTTGGTTGGAGAAAAAAGTCCATAAGGTCTATTATATACCACTATGTTTAGCCAACTGTACAAAGTTTCTACCGGTAGCTTGCAAAGTAAATATTATCAGCTAACAGTGTATTGTGAGATAAGGAGAGATTCTAGAATGAGAGTTCTAGAATGCTCATTCTCTGCCTGGTCACTGCTGTCACCATGGCGATGTCATGCTCTGTGTGACTGACTGATGGGTGGTGAGTGATGTCAGAGGGTTAAAAGCTGACATGATAGGAGATAGTCAGAGACCAAACATATATTCTGAACAGTCAAATCAAATTTTATTGGTGGCATACACATATTTTGCAGATGTTATCCCAGTTGCAGCAAAAATGTTACGCTTCTGAAGTCGGAAATGTACATACACCTTAGCCAAATAAGTTTAAACTCAGTTTTTCACAATTCCTGACATTTTATCAGAGTAAAAATGCCCAGTCTTAGGTATGTTAGGATCACCACTTTATTTTAAGAATGTGAAATGTCAGAATAATAGTAGAGAGAATGGTTTATTTCAGGTTTTATTTCTTTCATTACATTCCAGTGGGTCAGAAGTTTACATCCACTCAATTAGTATTTGATAGCATTGCCTTTAAATTGTTTAACTTGGGCCAAACGTTTCAGGTAGCCTTCCACAAGCTTCCCACAATAAGTTGGGTGAATTTTGACCCATCCCTCCTGACAGAGCTGGTGTAACTGAGTCAGGTTTGTAGGCCTCCTTGCTCACACATGCTTTTTAGGTTCTGCCCACAAATGTTCTATAAGATTGAGGTCAGGGCTTTGTGATGGCCACTCCAATACCTTGACTTTGTTGTCCTTAAGCCATTTCGCCACAACTTTGGAAGTGTGCTTGGGGTCATTGTCCATTTGGAAGACCCATTTGTGACCAAGCTTTAACTTCCTGACTGATGTCTTGAGATGTCGCTTCAATATATCCACATAATTTTCTTCCTTCATGATGTCATCTGTTTTGTGAAGTGCACCAGTCCCTCCTGCAGCAAAGCACCCCCACAACATGATACTGCCACTCCCATGCTTCACAGTTGGGATGGTGTTCTTCGGCTTGCAAGCCTCCAACCTTTTCCCTCCAAACATAACGATGGTCATTATGGCCAAACAGTTCTATTTTTGTTTCATCAGACCAGAGGACATTTCTCCAAAAAGTACAATCTTTGTCCCCATGTGCAGTTGCAAACCGTAGTCTGGCTTTTTTATGGCGGTTTTGGAGCAGTGGCTTCTTCCTTGCTGAGTGGCCTTTCAGGATATGTCGATATAGGACTTGTTTCACTGTGGATATAGATACTCCAGCCTCCAGCATCTTCACAAGGTCCTTTGCTGTTGTTCTGGGATTGATTTGCACTTTTCGCACCAAAGTACGTTTATCTCTAGGAGACAGAACGTGTCTCCTTCCTGAGCTGTATGACAGCTGCGTGGTCCCATGATGTTTATACTTGCGTACTATTGTTTGTGCAGATGAACGTGGTACCTTCAGGTGTTTGGAAATTGCTCCCAAGGTTGAACCAAGGAGGTGTTGGCTGATTTATTTCCCATGATGTCAAGCAAAGAGGCACTGAGTTTGAAGGTAGGCCTTGAAATACACCCACAGGTGCACATCCAATTGACTCAATTGATGTCAATCAGCCTATCAGGAGCTTCTAAAGCCATGACATACTTTTCTGGAATTTTCCAAGCTGTTTAAAGGCACAGTCAACCTAGTGTATGTAAACTTCTGACCCACTGGAATTGTGATACAGTGAATTATAAGGGAAATAATGTGTCTGTCAACAATTGTTGGAAAAATTACTTGTGACATGCACAAAGTAGATGTCCTAACCGACTTGCCAAAACTATAGTTTGTTAACAAGAAATTTGTGGAGTTGTTGAAAAACGAGTTTTAATGACTCCAACCTAAGTGTATGTAAACTTCCATCTTCAACTGTATATACAGGTATGCTCTATAAATCCGTCACTTTATGCACATAATGGAAGACGTGTGTGCACATCACACACATACATACTATGCAATGTCTCTCTTTCTCTCCTACCTGTATCCCTTTCTACCTCTCCCTCTACCTTCCTTTCCCTCTCTTTCTCTTTCTCTCCCTCTCATTTTCTCCTTTCTCCTCCTCTCCCTGTATACCTCCCATCCCTTTGTCCTCTCTCTCCCTTTCCCTACCTTCCTCTTCCCTCTCTCCCCCACTCTCTCCAATGGCTTCACGCTCCAGCCTTCCAACAATCAGGCCCTCTCGCACCCGCAATCACTCTACGCTGATGGGCACGGCGTCCCCGGTGCATCGATGAAACACACAACCCGTGTCGACCCCCATCCGTCACCACACACACACCCATTCAAACAACTCCACACACACACACACAGACATACATCATACACACACAGACACACATACGTCGGTTGGGGGCGGGGGGCCCAGCTGGCGACTGCCTCTAATTTGGTAGGGCAGGTTTCCATGGTTGGCTACGGTTGGTCAGGCCCATATGCAGCGTGAGGATCTGAGGGAGCAGGGTAGCGGGCTGCTGTGTGTATGTGTGCCTGCGTGTGTGTGTGTGGCAGGGAGGGGGATCAGTGTGTTTGTGAGTGTGTGCGGTGGTAATGTGTGTGCGTGTGCTTGTGTGTGTGTGTTGTTGCTGTGCAGCGGAGCGGGGTGGAGTGGGCAGAATGGGGTGGTAGTAGGGGGGACCTGGGCAGAATGGGGAAGGGCTGGGTATGCGGGCAACACGAGGCTGGTCACCCTCCAACAGACACAAGCACACTGTGATCGTCAGGGGGGTAGAGAGTGCCAGCTGTCATCCTCTGCCCCTGACAGAGCCCAGCACAACCTCCTGTATGGGGGGCAATCGTACAGCACAGAAATCACAATGAAAGAAACATCAGCTCCTGAAATCAACCATGTCACCCTCTACCATACAGAACCCAGCCCAGCCCATACTCCTCATCCCTCTCCTCCTCATCCTCCTTCTCCTCCTCATCCCTCTCCTCTTCCTCCTCCTCCTCTGTCTCCTCCTCCTCCCTCCCCTCCTCCTCTGTCTCCTCCTCCTCCTCCCTCCTCCTCATCCCTCTCCTCTTCCTCCTCCTCCGTCTCCTCCTCCTCCTTCCCCTCCTCCTCCTCCCTCCTCCTCCTGAGGGGCGGGGGTGAGTGGTGTTCCAGTCTGGGGGTGAATCGGTTCCCTTCACACTGCCAGCAGTATTAATTAATGACCCATACTCTTACTGTTTTTCACTATCTCTCTCCCTCTCTCTCCCCCTCTATCCCAATATTTTCTACCTTTTCTCACTTCCATCCCTTCCCTCCTCTCCTCTCTCTGCTCTATTCTCTATCTCTCCCTACCCTTCTTTCTCCTCTGCTTTTTATTTAACAAATAGCTTTCAGAGAAAAACACAAGTGCTCTTTAACATAACCGCTGACGCAAAGCGACATAAAGTTACCGGCTGCGTCCCGACTGCGTCCCAAATGGCACCCTAATTCCTATATAGTGCACAACTTTTGACCAGAACCATTTAGGATGCAGCTATCAATAAAATGACTGTAATATCATAACAGGGAATATGTGTCTCCATGGAGCATAAATTCTGTTACATGTCATTCAGCCTTTGTTGTTATTTATCCGGTTTTCTTTACAACCAGCCAGATGTCTGGAGGGCAGGCACACCACAATCCTGTTTGTGAGAGAAAAAGAGAGGGAGAGAGAGAGACATAGAGTTGGGGGGGAGAGAGAGAGAGAGAGAGCGAGAGGAGGAGTAGGAGGAGAGAAAGCAAATGTTGGATGTCACCATAGCTTCCTGCTGCCCCCTACTGTTAGCACTGGAACACGTCCAATATCTTTACTACAAAACACACACACACACTACATAAACCACAGGGCATTTCTGTTTGATAAAGAGTGAGTGTCTGGTGGTGCACAAACGTTGTGTGTGGAGGCCTACCAGCGTGGGGAAGAGAATGGTCCAGAAAGAGACACAGAGAGGAGGATAACTGGCATCATTACTGTGATATTTCTGTGTGGATTCTCTACATGTATTCCAATGTATTCAGGCCTGTACTCCCATCCGTTTGTATGCCTGTTCATACTCCCATTGGGGCTGGAGGGGTGGAGGGGAGGTGGAGAAGGGGGATAACTGGAGTGACTGTAACAGTCTGTCCCCAGGGGAGATGAGAAATGGACGGTAAACCAGCGCCGAGAGACAAATCACATAGCTTTGAATTTACATAAACAGTCTTCAAATGGCTGCTACTGCTGCTGCTCAGTGCGTCCCAAATGGCATGTTATTCCCTATATAGGGCACTACTGTTGACCTGGACCTATTGTGTGCTATATAGAGAATAGGGTGCCATTTTTGACTAGTGCCCCAGCACTGTGGAGGATTAGTATTGAGTTCATTTAACACTTAAACACACTCCCAGGAGAGGCTATTCATGTTGGACAAATTGCCCCAGCCACAGCACCTCGTCAGCGGGTAGTTCTCAGCCGGGCAGAGGGTGAGTACCGTCTGAGGAGAGGAGTAGTTTATAGGCCTGCACACAGAGAGACAGAGAGAGAGACGGGGAGAGAGACAGAGAGAGAGAGAGAGACGGAGAGAGAGACAGAGAGAGAGAGAGAGAGAGACAGACAGACAGACAGAGAGAGAGGGGGGGGGGAAATAGAGTTAGGGAGAGTGAGCTAGAGAGAGAGTGAGACAGAGACAAAGAGAGAGAGAAGGACTTTGCGCCATGTCTCCTCCCTCCATTAAGAGGAGTACTATATTATCAATCATCCAAAATGGCACCTGGAGCACTATCATTACCAATTACATATAAATAGAGCAGGGCTGGCTGGGGCTGAGAACAAGAACAGGGCTGGCTGGGGCTGAGAACAAGAACAGGGCTGGCTGGGGCTGAGAACAAGAACAGGGCTGGCTGGGTCTGAGAACAAGAACAGGGCTGGCTGGGTCTGAGAACAAGAACAGGGCTGGCTGGAGCTGAGAACAAGAACAGGGCTGGCTGGGGCTGAGAACAAGAACAGGGCTGGCTGGGTCTGAGAACAAGAACAGGGCTGGCTGGGTCTGAGAACAAGAACAGGGCTGGCTGGAGCTGAGAACAAGAACAGGACTGGCTGGGGCTGAGAACAAGAACAGGGCTGGCTGGGGCTGAGAACAAGAACAGGGCTGGCTGGGGCTGAGAACAAGAACAAGGCTGGCTGGGTCTGAGAACAAGAACAGGGCTGGCTGGGTCTGAGAACAAGAACAGGGCTGGCTGGAGCTGAGAACAAGAACAGGGCTGGCTGGGGCTGAGAACAAGAACAGGGCTGGCTGGGTCTGAGAACAAGAACAGGGCTGGCTGGGTCTGAGAACAAGAACAGGGCTGGCTGGGGCTGAGAACAAGAACAGGGCTGGCTGGGTCTGAGAACAAGAACAGGGTTGGCTGGGTCTGAGAACAAGAACAGGGCTGGCTGGGGCTGAGAACAAGAACAGGGCTGGCTGTGGCTGATGGGAGTACTGTTCTTAAAGGGAAGACGCACACACTAGAAGAGCGAGTGTGCTGACAGGAAAGAAAAATGGGACTCTGGAACTCTGTGAACCTATCTGATGATATGTAAACTTGGCATAGGAGTTTGTATGGGTGGTAAAGGTCATGTAGAGGCTGAGAAAGTGTGTGTGTGTGTGTGTGTGTGTGTGTGTGTGTGTGTGTGTGTGTGTGTGTGTGTGTGTGTGTGTGTGTGTGTGTGTGTGTGTGTGTGTGTGTGTGTGTGTTTCTGTGTTTCTGTGTGGGTGTGTCTTGGCTGGAAGAAGAAAGGTATAATGTACCTCTGCAGGCTGGGGGCGAGGGAGTTAGGAGGAGGAGAATGGGCGTTATCTTGACTTTGGCTCAGTGACACAGAGAGAGGACAGGACAGGTTGTTCAGCAGGCTCAGTGATAAAGCAGGCCTCACAGAACAGGATCAGAGACAGGTCTGAGAACAGTTTTGACTGGGCAGGGTCAACTAAATCCTTCCACTATCATGCAGAAAAGAGCTTTCATACACTCAGAACTGGCCTGGGAACAGTTGTATTGCGCTATCAGCAAAGCTGGGAAAACATATTCTCTATTTCCTGCACATCTGTATAGTTTGATTTGGTTCAACTGATATAACAAGGTGCAGGCCAGCAGAACAACTGACTAGTCCTGGAAAACCCAGACCTAGGAGATCACTGGTAATGTTGTGGAGGCAACCTGTCTGTCTAGACAGACTAACAACTGACTAGTCCTGGAAAACCCAGACCTAGGAGATCACTGGTAATGTTGTGGAGGCAACCTGTCTGTCTAGACAGACTAACAACTGACTAGTCCTGGAAAACCCAGACCTAGGAGATCACTGGTAATGTTGTGGAGGCAACCTGTCTGTCTAGACAGACTAACAACTGACTAGTCCTGGAAAACCCAGACCTAGGAGATCACTGGTAATGTTGTGGAGGCAACCTGTCTGTCTAGACAGACTAACAACTGACTAGTCCTGGAAAACCCAGACCTAGGAGATCACTGGTAATGTTGTGGAGGCAACCTGTCTGTCTAGACAGACTAACAACTGACCAAGAGCAACATATTCAGCTGTATGGACCAGCAGGCCTACACTGAAGGCTCTGAGACGTTTATACTTCCAGCCACTTGGCTTCACTAAGTGTCATTGGGGTTGGGTGCCTCAAAAGTTGATTATATTTCCATCTGTTTTTGCTCAGATTCATCAATTTTCATTTGGGTTTCAAAACTTTCTTCACTGAGCCTGCACTTTCATCAGTAGGTGAGTCAACACAGCCGCTGGTCCCAAAACCCTTATTATCCTCATCTACAACCCTGTAGGAAAGCAATCAGCACAACCCCCATCCCCAACTGAATACAGTAGCAAGCTACAACTGTAAAATAGATTTGTCTCGAGCAAACTAATTATGCATCTTCCTGTGCAATTTATAAGTGTTGCCACGACAACGCTACTGCCTGCAGTAACACTTAACTTCTACTGCTTGATTAATGGTGCTGGAGCTGGGACTGCAGGCCTAGAAATAGGAGTATAGATACACACACACACACACACACACACACACACACACACACACACACACACACACACACACACACACACACACACACACACACACACACACACACACACACACACACACATCAGCAGCATCAGCAGTCTGAACTGGCTGCCTCTCTCTGTCGAAGCTCTCCTTTCCTATTCTTCTCTCTCTCTCTCTCTCTCTCTCTCTCTCTGGCTTGCTCTGTCACAGCTCTCCTCTTCTCTCTTTCCTCTTGTCTCTCTCTTTCTACTCCTTCTCACTCTCTGTCACAGCACTCCTCTCCTATCCCTAACCTTAACCCTTACCTTAACCATTCAGAGTTAATGCCTAACCTTAACCCTTACCTTAACCATTCAGAGTTAATGCCAAACCTTAACCCTTACCTTAACCATTCAGAGTTAATGCCAAACCTTAACCCTTACCTTAACCATTCAGAGTTAATGCCAAACCTTAACCCTTACCTTAACCATTCAGAGTTAATGCCTAACCGTAACCCTTACCTTAACCATTCAGAGTTAATGCCAAACCTTAACCCTTACCTTAACCATTCAGAGTTAATGCCTAACCGTAACCCTTACCTTAACCATTCAGAGTTAATGCCAAACCTTAACCCTTACCTTAACCATTCAGAGTTAATGCCTAACCTTAACCCTTACCTTAACCATTCAGAGTTAATGCCAAACCTTAACCCTTACCTTAACCATTCAGAGTTAATGCCAAACCTTAACCCTTACCTTAACCATTCAGAGTTAATGCCAAACCTTAACCCTTACCTTAACCATTCAGAGTTAATGCCAAACCTTAACCCTTACCTTAACCATTCAGAGTTAATGCCAAACCTTAACCCTTACCTTAACCATTCAGAGTTAATGCCAAACCTTAACCCTTACCTTAACCATTCAGAGTTAATGTCTAACCTTAACCCTTACCTTAACCATTCAGAGTTAATGCCAAACCTTAACCCTTACCTTAACCATTCAGAGTTAATGCCAAACCTTAACCCTTACCTTAACCATTCAGAATTCATGCCTAACCTAAAGAGTTAATGCCTAAACTTTACCTTAAACACTTCAAAATTTGACGTTTGGAACAACTTCGAATTTTGACATTTGGGAAACATGGATGAACGTCAAATTCTGACACGAGACTGTGAGAGATGGTAGCATTCCCCTCCCCCATATCCCAATTTGTGCCACCCGTAAGATAGAAACCTACATGCCAAGTACAGACCATATAATGTGTTCCCTACAGGTTATAGACAAGAAGTGCTGAACTCTCCATTCAGAACCCAGTCCTACCTACAGGTTATAGACAAGAAGTGCTGAACTCTCCATTCAGACCCCAGTCCTACCTACAGGTTATAGACAAGAAGTGCTGAACTCTCCATTCAGAACCCAGTCCTACCTACAGGTTATAGACAAGAAGTGCTGAACTCTCCATTCAGAACCCAGTCCTACCTACAGGTTATAGACAAGAAGTGCTGAACTCTCCATTCAGAACCCAGTCCTACCTACAGGTTATAGACAAGAAGTGCTGAACTCTCCATTCAGAACCCAGTCCTACCTACAGGTTATAGACAAGAAGTGCTGAACTCTCCATTCAGAACCCAGTCCTACCTACAGGTTATAGACAAGAAGTGCTGAACTCTCCATTCAGAACCCAGTCCTACCTACAGGTTATAGACAAGAAGTGCTGAACTCTCCATTCAGAACCCAGTCCTACCTACAGGTTATAGACAAGAAGTGCTGAACTCTCCATTCAGAACCCAGTCCTACCTACAGGTTATAGACAAGAAGTGCTGAACTCTCCATTCAGAACCCAGTTCTACCTACAGGTTATAGACAAGAAGTGCTGAACTCTCCATTCAGAACCCAGTCCTACCTACAGGTTATAGACAAGAAGTGCTGAACTCTCCATTCAGAACCCAGTCCTACCTACAGGTTATAGACAAGAAGTGCTGAACTCTCCATTCAGAACCCAGTCCTACCTACAGGTTATAGACAAGAAGTGCTGAACTCTCCATTCAGACCCCAGTCCTACCTACAGGTTATAGACAAGAAGTGCTGAACTCTCCATTCAGAACCCAGTCCTACCTACAGGTTATAGACAAGAAGTGCTGAACTCTCCATTCAGAACCCAGTCCTACCTACAGGTTATAAGAAAGTGCTCTTTAAGTATTTCTCCAGTAGGTTTCCTCAAGGAGAAATATCCCACTTTTATGTAAAAGATAATAAAACAAAAACAATCTAGTAAATACTACAGTAACGTCTGCAAAAACACGACAGTAATTACTATAGTATATACTACTATTTTTCCTACGACAGTATTTCTACTATAGTAAACTGTAAATACTGCAGTATTATACAATAAACTACAGTGAATACTACAGTAAAGTCCACAACAACACTAGAGTGAATTCCTACCACAGTATACACTATAGTATTTCTTCATGTGGGTTTTCATGCTCTCTGTTGAAGCTTTCCTCTCCTCTCCTTTCTTCTCTCCTCCCCTCACTCTCTCTGTCACTGCTCTCCTCTTCTCTTCTCCTTTCCCTCACCTATCTCTCTCTCTCCATCTCTCTTTCACAGCTCTCTCTCTCTCTCTCTCTCTCTCCCTCTCTCTTTCACAGCTCTCCTCTCTCTCTCTCTCTCTCTCTCTCTCTCTCTCTCTCTCTTTCACAGCTCTCCTCTCTCTCTCTCCCTCTCTCTTTCACAGCTCTCCTCTCTCTCTCTCTCTCTCTCTCTCCCTCTCTCTTTCACAGCTCTCTCCTCTCTCTCTCTCTATCTCCCTCTCTCTTCACAGCTCTCCTCTCTCTCTCTCCCTCTCTCTCTCTCTCCCTCTCTCTTTCACAGCTCTCCTCTCTCTCTCTCTCTCTCTCTCTCTCTCTCTCTCTCTCTCTCTCTCTCTCTCTCAATTCAAATATCTTGCCTATGCTGCTCTGTACCATCACTCATTCATATATCCATATGTACACATTCTTTATCCCCTTACACTGTGTACAAGACAGTAGTTTTGGAATTGTTAGTTAGATTACTTGTTGGTTATTACTGCATTGTCGGAACTAGAAGCACAAGCATTTCGCTACACTCGCATTAACATCTGCTAACCATGTGTATGTGACAAATACAATTTGATTTGATTTGATTTGATTTGAATTCAATTCAATTCAATTCAAGGGGCTTTATTGGCATGGGAAACATGTGTTAACATTGCCAAAGCAAGTGAGGTAGATAATATACAAAAGTGAAATAAACAATAAAAATTAACAGTAAACATTACATATACAGAAGTTTCAAAACAATAAAGACATTACACATGTCATACTACTTATATATACAGTGTTGCAACGATGTACAAATGGTTAAGGGTACACAAGGGAAAATAAATAAGCATAAATATGGGTTGTATTTACAATGGTGTTTGTTCTTCACTGGTTGCCCTTTTCTTGTGGCAACAGGTCACAAATATTGCTGCTGTGATGGCACACTGTGGAATAAACTGTGGGAGTTTATCAAAATTGGATTTGTTTTCGAATTCTTTGTGGATCTGTGTAATCTCTCTCTCTCTCTTTCTCTCTCTCTCTCTCTCTCTCTCCTCTCTTTCCCCCCCTCTCTCTCATAGCTCTCTTTTCTCTCTCTGTCAGCTCTCCTCTTCTCTATTTCCTTTCCTCTCTCTCTCTTTCTCTCTGTCCCAGCTCTCCTCTCCTCTCCCTGTCATCTCTCCTCTCTTCTCTCTCTCCTAATCTCTCTCTTCTCTCCTCTCCTCTCCCTGTCAGCTCTCCTCTGGAAAACCCAGACCTAGGAGATCACTGGTAATGTTGTAGAGGCAACCTGTCTGTCTAGACAACAACTGACTCTAATCTCCTCTTCGCTCTCCTCTCCTCGTCTCTCTCCCCTCCTCTTTCTCTCTGTCACAGCTCTCCTCTCCTCTTCTCTCTCCTCTCCTCTTTCTCTCTGTCACAGCTCTCCTCTCCTCTCCTCTCCTCTCCTCTCCTCTTTCTCTCTGTCACAGCTCTCCTCTCCTCGTCTCTCTCCCCTCCTCTTTCTCTCTGTCACAGATCTCCTCTCATCTTCTCTCTCCTCTCCTCTTTCTCTCTGTCACAGCTCTCCTCTCCTTTCCTCTCTCCTCTCCTCCTCTCTCCTCTCCTCTTTCTCTCTGTCACAGCTCTCCTCTCCTCCTCTCTCCTCTCCTCTTTCTCTCTGTCACAGCTCTCCTCTCTCTGTTAGCTCATCTCCTCTCCTCTCTCTGTCAGATCTCCTCTTCTCTCTCTCCTCTCCTCTCCTCCTCTCTCCTCTCCTCTTTCTCTCTGTCACAGCTCTCCTCTCCTCTTCTCTCTCCTCTCCTATTTCTCTCTGTCACAGCTCTCCTCTCTCTGTTAGCTCATCTCCTCTCCTCTCTCTGTCAGATCTCCTCTTCTCTCTCTCCTCTCCTCCCTCTGTCAGATCTCCTCTTCTCTCTCACACACTTTATCCCTTCACCCATAAAAGTAAAATGCTGCAGGTTGGTTGGGAAAACAGCCTTGTCCTGTTTGTCAGAGGGGCTGTCGGAAATATGACAGGCTGTCTGCTGCGTGGAAGGCAGAGTGGGTGTGTGTGTCTCTGTGGTTGTGCTTGCACGTGTGTATGTTTGTGTGTGTGCACGCTTGTGTGTCTGGCTGTTGTAAATAATAGAGACCGGTGGTAGAAGACAGAATCTGTAGAGGAAAGAGGCATGGTGATAGAACTCATCATCGCCCAGGGAGTACATCTCACTACAGAACACCCAGACAGTACTTTTAGTATTTCCCAACGCCCTCTACTACCTCCTATAATGTGTAGTCTTAACAAAACGCACACGTGTACTCAATATTCACTGGGTAATGAGGCCCTCTGTATGCCCCAAACACATACACAGCCAGACAATTAACCTTGTGCTTACATCCTCAGAAAATAGATCTTATCTGAGAGAAATGTCATAAAGAAAGGTGCTAAACTGGCAAGAAAGAGGACAGATCAGACTGTTGTGGTGAACAGCGGGTCAATTCATATTTAATAGCCTCCCATTGTCTCTGGCCAGGCCAGAAATCAGCACTATCAATTCAACAAACCAAGACATAGTGATTAGTTTCACAATGAACAGAGCCACTACAGTCCATCCAGCTGGCTGTGTGTGTGTGTGTGTATGAACACAGCACCATTGGACTCCTATTTACAGTTTACTACAGCATAAATACCGTAGTAGGAACATTTTTGGGATATACTATAGTAAATATTGACTGGCTTTCATCTGGCTGCCCACTCAAGAGAAAGATTCAAAATGTAACTAGAACCTGTGTCACTCCCTGATCTGTTTCACCTGTCCTTGTGATTGTCTCCACCCCCTTCCAGGTGTCGCCCATCTTCCCCATTATCCCCGGTGTATTTATACTTGTGTTCTCTGTATGTCCATTGCCAGTTCGTCTTGTTTGTCAAGTCAACCAGCGTTTTGTCTCAGCTCCTGCTTTTTCCCCAGTCTCTCTCTTTTTCTTGCCCTCCTGGTTTTGACCCTTGTCTGTTTGACGGATCTGCATCTGGGTCTTACCTTGATTCCTGATAGCCTGTAACCTGGTTCAGGTTATCAGTCAACCTACCAGGGTAGTTACAAACAACACAGGAATGATTATTGATCACATGTTTACTAATGCTGCAGACATTTAATGGAAAGCAGTATTCAAATCCATCGGCTGTAGTGATCACAATACAGTAGCCATATCTAGGAAAACCAAAGTTTCAAAGGCTGGGCCTAATATAGTGTATAAGAGATCATGCAAGATGTTTTCAGTGATTTCTATGTTGTTGGTGTAAAGAATATTTGTTGGTCTGTGGTGTGTAATGAGGAGCAACGAGAAGCTGCACTTGACACATTTATGAAATTGCTTATCCCAGTTATTAATACACACGCACCCATTAAGTAAATGACTGTAGAAACTGTTAAATCCCTGTGGATTGATGAGGAATTGAAAAATTGTATGGTTGAGAGGGATGAGGCAAAAGGAATGGCAAATAAGTACGGAGCCAATTGACAAACGTACTGCAAATTGAGAAACTAAACTAAATAAAAAGATGAGGAAACAACAGTTTGAAACAAAGATGAATGATAGTACAAAGCTTTGGAGCACCTTAAATGACATTTTTGGGCAAAAAGGCAATCTCCGCTCCATCATTCATTGAATCCTATGGCTCATTCATCACAAAACCCACCGATATTGCCAACTACAGTGCCTTGCGAAAGTATTCGGCCCCCTTGAACTATGCGACCTTTTGCCACATTTCAGGCTTCAAACATAAAGATTTAAAACTGTATTTTTTTGTGAAGAATCAACAACAAGTGGGACACAATCATGAAGTGGAACGACATTTATTGGATATTTCAAACTTTTTTAACAAATCAAAAACTGAAAAATTGGGCGTGCAAAATTATTCAGCCCCCTTAAGTTAATACTTTGTAGCGCCACCTTTTGCTGCGATTACAGCTGTAAGTCGCTTGGGGTATGTCTCTATCAGTTTTGCACATCGAGAGACTGACATTTTTTCCCATTCCTCCTTGCAAAACAGCTCGAGCTCAGTGAGGTTGGATGGAGAGCATTTGTGAACAGCAGTTTTCAGTTCTTTCCACAGATTCTCGATTGGATTCAGGTCTGGACTTTGACTTGGCCATTCTAACACCTGGATATGTTTATTTTTGAACCATTCCATTGTAGATTTTGCTTTATGTTTTGGATCATTGTCTTGTTGGAAGACAAATCTCTGTCCCAGTCTCAGGTCTTTTGCAGACTCCATCAGGTTTTCTTCCAGAATGGTCATGTATTTGGCTCCATCCATCTTCCCATCAATTTTAACCATCTTCCCTGTCCCTGCTGAAGAAAAGCAGGCCCAAACCATGATGCTGCCACCACATGTGTGACAGTGGGGATGGTGTGTTCAGCTGTGTTGCTTTTACGCCAAACATAACGTTTTGCATTGTTGCCAAAAAGTTCAATTTTGGTTTCATCTGACCAGAACACCTTCTTCCACATGTTTGGTGTGTCTCCCATGTGGCTTGTGGCAAACTTTAAACAACACTTTTTATGGATATCTTTAAGAAATGGCTTTCTTCTTGCCACTCTTCCATAAAGGCCAGATTTGTGCAATATACGACTGATTGTTGTCCTATGGACAGAGTCTCCCACCTCAGCTGTAGATCTCTGCAGTTCATCCAGAGTGATCATGGGCCTCTTGGCTGCATCTCTGATCAGTCTTCTCCTTGTATGAGCTGAAAGTTTAGAGGGACGGCCAGGTCTTGGTAGATTTGCAGTGGTCTGATACTCCTTCCATTTCAATATTATCGCTTGCACAGTGCTCCTTGGGATGTTTAAAGCTTGGGAAATCTTTTTGTATCCAAATCCGGCTTTAAACTTCTTCACAACAGTATCTCGGACCTGCCTGGTGTATTCCTTGTTCTTCATGATGCTCTCTGCGCTTTTAACGGCCCTCTGAGACTATCACAGTGCAGGTGCATTTATAGGAAGACTTGATTACACACAGGTGGATTGTATTATCATCATTAGTCATTTAGGTCAACATTGGATCATTCAGAGATCCTCACTGAACTTCTGGAGAGAGTTTGCTGCACTGAAAGTAAAGGGGCTGGATAATTTTGCACGCCCAATTTTTCAGTTTTTGATTTGTTAAAAAAGTTTGAAATATCCAATAAATGTCGTTCCACTTCATGATTGTGCCCCACTTGTTGTTGATTCTTCACAAAAAAATACAGTTTTATATCGTTATGTTTGAAGCCTGAAATGTGGCAAAAGGTCGCAAAGTTCAACGGGGCCGAATACTTTCGCAAGGCACTGTAATTATTTTTTCATAGGCAAGATTAGCAAACGTAGGCATGACATGCCAGCAACAAACACTGACGCTACAGATCCAAGTATATCTGACAAAATTATGAAAGACAAGAGTTTTAATTTTGAATTCTGTGAAGTGAGTGTGGAAGAGGTGAAAAAAGTATTGTTGTCTATCAACATTGACAAGCCACCGCGGTCTGACAACTTGAATGAAAAATTACTGAAGATAATAGCGGACGATATTTCCACTCCTATTTGCCATATCTTTAATTTAAGTTTACTAGAAAGTGTGTGCCCTCAGGACTGGAGGGAAGAAAAAGTCAGAAAAAGTTATCCTACCTAAGAATAGTAAAGCCCCCTTTACCGGCTCAAATAGTCGACCAATCAGCCTGTTACCAACCCTTAGTAAACTTTCGGGAAAAATGGTGTTTGACCAGATGCAATGCTATTTTTGTCAAGCGGAGCAGCACAGGGGAACCCAAGAGCAGACTCAGACCAGGAAACGGGGTTGAATGAAGCATGATATTTATTGTAACACAGGGAGAGATGAAGTGCAGATCCAGGGAAGCTCAGATGAGTTGTAGGAAACCAGATGTGGAGGCTGAGGTTGGAGTGAGCTGGGTTGGGACAGGGTAAACAGGTCTAGAGGGGAATCCAAGGGAGTGATGATGAGTTGAATCCAGAACATGGTAGCAGGGTGATGAGATGTGGAACAGGAGACAGGAACCAGAGTCAGAGCGGTAAACCTGCAGTGAGAGCAGAAACAGAAAGGAAATAGGCACAGCAGGATACAGGATCTTAAATAACAACAAATAGCTAGAAGCATGACTGACTGAACGGAGATTGGAACCAGGGGTGCCTAAGCCAGCACGCCAGGCTTTCATGCCCTGGCTGGCTCGAGAGGTTTCCTTGCCTCGGTTGGCTTGGCGGCTTCCCATCCCACGTCACACTCCACCAGATCTTCGGGCTCCTTCTCTGCAGCAGGATCGACAGGCGTCTTGCCTCAGCTGGAGCCTCTGGCTTCCCTTCGGCTCGCCAGGCTCTCACGCTCCTGCCGGTTTGTCGGGCTACCACGCCCCACCCGTCTTGCCCAGCGCCCATGTCTCGGCCGGTTCGCCCAGGTGGGACGCCGGGTGGCGCCCCAAGAGGGGGAGGTACTGTCACGTCTGCTTCTGCTCTTCCCTCCCCCTGGCGCTTGAAGGTGCCAGGTTGCCCTGCATCACGCACTCCTGCCATCCATCACGCACTCCTGCCATCCATCACACACTCCTGCCATCCATCACGCACTCCTGCCATCCATCACACACACCTGCCTTCCCTCGTCACGCACCTCAGCGTTATTGGACTCACCTGGACTAACTTATCCCCTGTTCATTTCCTCCCCTATATCTGTCAGTCCCCAGCTCTGTTCTCCGCTGCTGTATTGTATTGTTTTTAATATTAGTTTGCTGACGCTGTTCCTGTCTCGTTCTATATCCGTCTTTATTAAATGTTTTACCTGCTTCGTCTCTCCAGCGCCAATTCATATGACAATTTTAAAGTAAACAAATTGACAACAGACTTTCAGCACGCTTATATGGAAGGACATTAAATGTTTTTGTTATTAACCAGAAAAGTCAGTTAAGAACAAATTCTTATTTTCAATGACTGCCTAGGAACAGTGGGTTAACTGCCTTATTTAGGGGAAGAACAACCTATTTTTACCTTGTCAGCTCGGGGATTCAATCTTGCAACCTTTCGGTTACTATTCCAACGCTCTAACCACTAGGCTACCCGCCGCCCCATTCAACAAGCACAACACGTACACAAATGACTGATGATTGGCGGAGAGAAATTTATGATAAAAAGATTGTGGGGTCTGTTTTGTTAGACTTTAGTGCAGCTTTTGACATTATCGATCATAGTCTGCTGCTGGAAAAGCGTATGTGTTATGGCTTTACACCCCCTGCTATCAAATCAAATTCAAATCAAATTTATTTTATATAGCCCTTGGTACATCAGCTGATATCTCAAAGTGCTGTACGGAAACCCAGCCTAAAACCCCAAACAGCAAGCAATGCAGGTGTAGAAGCACGGTGGCTAGGAAAAACTCCCTAGAAAGGCCAAAACCTAGGAAGAAACCTAGAGAGGAACCAGGCTATGTGGGGTGGCCAGTCCTCTTCTGGCTGTGCCGGGTGGAGATTATAACAAAACATGGTCAAGATGTTCAAATGTTCATAAATGACCAGCATGGTCGAATAATAATAAGGCAGAACAGTTGAAACTGGAGCAGCAGCACAGTCAGGTGGACTGGGGACAGCAAGGAGTCATCATGTCAGGTATCCCTGGGGCATGGTCCTAGGGCTCAGGTCCTCCGAGAGAGAGAAAGAAAGAGAGAATTAGAGAGAGCATATGTGGGATGGCCAGTCCTCTTCTGGCTGTGCCGGGTGGAGATTATAACAGAACATGGCCAAGATGTTCAAATGTTCATAAATGACCAGCATGGTCGAATAATATTAACGCAGAACAGTTGAAACTGGAGCAGCAGCACAGCCAGGTGGACTGGGGACAGCAAGGAGTCATCATGTCAGGTAGTCCTGGGGCATTGTCCTAGGGCTCAGGTCCTCCGAGAGAGAGAAAGAGAGAAGGAGAGAATTAGAGAACGCACACCTAGATTCACACAGGACACCGAATAGGACAGGAGAAGTACTCCAGATATAACAAACTGACCCTAGCCCCCCGACACATAAACTACTACTGCAGCATAAATACTGGAGGCTGAGACAGGAGGGGTCAGGAGACACTGTGGCCCATTCCGAGGACACCCCCTGCTATAATGTGAATACAGAGTCACCTGTCTAACAGAACACAGAGGGTGTTCTTTAATAGAAGCCTATCCAACATAATCTAGGTAGAATCAGGAATTCCCCTGGGCAGCTTTCTAAACCCCTTACTTTTTAAATTCTTTACTAATGATGTGCCACTGGGTAAAGCCAGTGTGTCTATGTATACAGATGACTCAACAACTGAAATGACTGCAAAACGTAACAGAGAGCTGCTTCAGAATGGGTGGCAAAGAATAAGTTCGTCCTAAATATTTATAAAACTAAAAGCATTGTATTTCGGACAAATCATTCACTAAAACCCTAAACCTCAACTATATCTTGTAATGAATGATGTGGAAACTGAGTTTGAGGTGAATAAACTGCTTGGTGTAACCCTGGATTGCAAACTGTCAATAAAACATATTGAAACAACAGTAGCTAAGATGGGGAGAAGTCGATCCATAATAAAGCACTGCTCTACCTTCTTAACAGCACTATCAACAAGGCAGGTCCTACAGGCCCTGGTTTTGTCGCACTTTGACTGCAGTTCAGTCGTGTGTTGTGAAATCTGTTGTGAATGTATTGTAATGTTTTTTAAATTGTATAAACTGCCTTAATTTTGCTGGACCACAGGAAGAGCAGCTGCTGCTTTGGCAGCTTTGATCCATAATAAACACATATACCTCCCATACGTATCTCTCACCCACTTCCACAATCCACAGTTTTTCACAACTACCACAACATGGTTTTGTAAAGAACTCATTCTAGAATGATTATCATACAGAACAATCATTTATAGCTGTATAGATGTCCTATACATTCAGAATGTCCTGTATACATCCCTCTACCACTCTCTCCTTTGTTAATAGGCTGTTGAAGAGCATAATGGATCCTAAGTGCTTTGGGCCTCAGAAGACTGCCTGGCTCTGCTCTGCCCTTCCAGCCCTGATGTAAATTGCCTCCATGCTTTTTAAGGATGTGTCGTTATGTTAATACGCCACCCCTCCATCCCTTCACCCCTCCACTCTGTGCCCTTTCAGTCTATCTATTTGTAAACACTATTATTCCATCCAATTGTCCTCTGCTTCTATTCAAGCCTGAGTGCCAAAAGAAAATGTCCTTTCTATGAAAATGTAATGGACATTTACCGTTTTCTTAGATGTTATCTAACTAATGGCATTACAGTAAACCACTGTAAAAGTAAGAGTCTGTTCAAAACACACTCAATGTATGAATACCACTGGGAATACGGTACACTCAGTCTTCATTCAAATAAAACAAATCTTCCCACATAGAAATATGCACATTTGAAAAGAACGGGGTAGTTTAGTTCTTCTTACAAAACAATTTTCCATAATAGCTAATGTAAATACTACATTTTCAGTCTGCTGATGCCTAGAGAGCCTTGTGGTGATATCACATTCCAAGTCCCCAGACATCACAGTCCCTTGGGCTTCAGAGAGCAGTGGCAGAAATGGCAGTGGTCCCTGAAGGACTCTCTCTCATGCACACACTCACTCTCCCCTCTTAAAGGCCCAGTGCAATGAAAAACGTGATTTGCCTGTTTTATATATTTTCCACACTATGAGGTTGGAATAATAATGTGAAAGTGTGAAACATATGATAATGCCCTTTTAGTGTAAGAGATGTTTGAAAAGGCCGCCAGTAATTTCTGCCTGTTTTGGTGAGATGGAGTCTTGGCCTGCCTGGTGACATCATCATATGGTAAATTAGTTAATAGACCAATAAGAAAGAGGTCCAAACCTCTGCCAATAAAAGCACCTTTTCTGTTTTCTCCTCCCATCTCAGACCACTCTCAGACAGTTCTAGCAAAAATTCTTGTTTGAGGAATTCCCCTTTGCTAAGCAGCTATTTTTGTTTCTTTTTGACAATTTGAATTGAAAACAGTAAGGTACTTCATTGTTACCCAGAAATGATCTGATATTGAGATAAAAACAGCTGCATTGGACCTTTATGTATCTGCTAAGTAGCTCCAGCCAGTCACAGAGATGGTCTGACTGAATGCTGCCCTGCTCCGTCTCCTCCCCCCAAGGCAGCAGCAGCCAAACGGAACCTGTGAAATCTGTCACAAATCATGGTGGCAAATGTCTCGCAGTTCCTACAAATGCTAATTCAACTCATGAGAGGTCCAAAAAAACTAGGAGGGTTGGAGGAAGTGTGGTCGACAGGGTTGGAGGGGACTCAGAGTTTATTCCAATTTAGAAAGGTACAAAACCATCCTTCTAAAAAGGGCATTGAAATGTATCTGGCCTGAGGACAGACAGACACAAATGAGCTGAGCTCAGAGGGATGTGGTGGTGGTGGTGGTGTGACATTCAGGGTGCCATTGTGACGTTCTCCTCAGAGACTACATTACTTTAGAAGGGCGTAATAAAACCCTGCTCTGCTGACTTACGCTGGGTTCATTAGAGAAGAGTGCACAGAGTGAGCGAGAGAGAGAATGGGGCTTGCAACACCAAGTTACTTGGTTCGATTCCTGAGACCACCTTACGAAAATGTATGTGCGCATGAAAGCACGCTTTTGGAATATACATTGACGCTTCTCATTTCTTGATTAGCATAGGCTGGACACACACTGTTACTCTGTCACGACATCAAGCCAGAAATTAGCAACGTTTTCCAATGCAGCAGTTGATGGATGAATCCTGTGAATAAAAACAGGTTGAAGGAAGTCTAAATGTGAAAACACGGCAGATCAAACACACATCTCAACACTTTGTCTTCCCTTGACACTCACACACTCAGATACTCACACACTCAGACACTCAGATACTCACACACTCAGACACTCAGATACTCACACACTCAGACACTCAGATACTCACACACTCAGATACTCACACACTCAGACACTCAGATACTCACACACTCAGACACTCAGATACTCACACACTCAGACACTCAGATACTCACACACTCAGACACTCAGATACTCACACACTCAGACACTCAGATACTCACACACTCAGACATTCAGATACTCACACACCCAGACAATCAGATACTCACACACTCAGATACTCACACACTCAGACACTCAGATACTCAGACACTCAGATACTCAGATATTCACACACTCAGACACTCAGACAATAACACAATCAGATACACACACACACTCAGATACTCACACACTCAGATACTCACCCACTCAGATACTCAGACACTCAGATACTCAGACACTCAGACACTCAGATACTCAAATACTCACACACTCAGACACTCACACACACAGACACTCAGATACTCAAGTACTCACAGTCAGACAGTCAGATACTCACACACTCAGATACTCACAAACTCAGAAACTCACACGCTCGGACACTCACACACTCAGATACTCACACACTCACAGACCCAGATACTCACAGACCCAGATACTCACACACTCAGCACTCACACACTCTGACAATCAGACACTCTGACAATCAGACATTCAGATACTCACACACACATACTCAGACACACATACTTACACACTCACACACTCACACACTTAGACACTCAGACATTCACACACTCAGACACTCAGATAATCACACACTCAGATACTCAGGCACACTCTGACAATCAGACACTCAGACACACTCTGACAATCAGACACTGAAACGCACACACTCACACACTCAGACACTCAGACACACTCTGACAATCAGACACTCTGAAACTCACACACTCAGACACTCTGACACTAACAACATCAGATACTCACACATACACACACACACACACACAGATACTCACACACTCAGATACTCCCACACACAGATACTCCCACACACAGACACTCAGATACTCAATCTGATTGTATGAGTGTCTGAGTGTCTGAGTGTCTGAGTATCTGAGAGTGTGAGTATCTGAGTGTCTGATTGTCAGTCACACACACATTCACACACTCAGACATTCAGATACTCACACACTCAGATACAGAGAGTCACACACACAGACAGTCCCACACACAGACACTCACACACTCACAGACTCATACTCTCACACGCTCTTTGACAATCAGACATTCAGATACTCACACACACACACTCAGACACTCAGACACACTCTGACAATCAGACACTCTGAAACTCACACACTCAGACACAAGCTGACAATCAGACACTCAGACACTAACACAATCAGATACTCACACACACACACACACACACACACACACACACACACACACACACACACACACACACACACACACACACACACACACACACACACACACACACACACACACACACACACTCAGATACTCCCACACTCAGATACTCCCACACACAGATACTCACACACACAGACACTCAGACACTAAATCTGATTGTATGAGTGTCTGAGTGTCTGAGTGTCTGAGTGTCTGAGTATCTGAGTGTCTGATTGTCTGATTGTCACTCACACACACACACTCAGACACACACACTCAGATACTAAGACACTAAGAGACTCTCACACACACACTCAGACACTGAGATCAGATACTCAGACACTGAGATCAGATACTCACACACTCAGATACTCACACACTCAGATACTCACACACTCACACGCTCAGATACTCACACACTCAGACCCTCACATACTCACACACAAGATACTAATTTACTCACACACTAATACACAAAATACTCAGACACTCACACACTCACACACTGAGATCAGATACTCACACACTCACACACTCAGACACAAGATACTCAGACACAAGATACTCAGACACTCAGATACTCACACACTCAAACATTCAGATACTCACACACTCACACACTGAGATCAGATACTCACACACTCACACACTCAGACACAAGATACTCAGACACAAGATACTCAGACACTCAGATACTCACACACTCAGACATTCAGATACTCACACACTCACACACTCAGACACTCACACACTGACAATCAGACACTGACAATTAGACATTCAGATACTCACACACTGAGATCAGATACTCACACACTCACACACTCAGATACTCATACACTCAGACACAAGATACTAAGACACTCAGACATAAGATACTCAGACACTCACACATATACCCGCTCACACACTCAGACACACACACATTTACACGCTCACACACTCAGACACTCTCACACTCAGACACTGACACTCACACACTCAGACACTCACACACTAACACACTGAGATCAGACACTCACACACTCAGATACTCACACACTGAGATACTCACACACTGAGATACTCACACACTGAGATACTCACACACTCAGACACTCACACACTGAGATCAGATACTCACACACTCAGATACACACTCCGACACTCACACACTGAGATCAAATACTCACACACTCAGATACACACTCAGACACACACACACTCAGATCAGATACTCACACACTCAGATACACACTCAGACACTCACACACTGAGATCAGATACTCACACACTCAGATACACACTCAGACACTCACACACTGAGATCATATACTATCACACTCAGATACACACTCAGACACACACACACTGAGATCAGATACTCACACACTCAGATACACACTCAGACACTCACACACTGAGATCAGATACTCACACACTCAGATACTCACTCAGACACTCACACACTGAGATCAGATACTCACACACTCAGATACACACTCCGACACTCACACACTGAGATCAAATACTCACACACTCAGATACTCACTCAGACACTCACACACTGAGATCAGATACACACTCAGATACTCACTCAGACACTCACACACTGAGATCAGATACTCACACACTCAGATACACACTCAGACACTCTCACACTCAGACACTGACACTCACACACTCAGACACTCACACACTAACACACTGAGATCAGACACTCACACACTCAGACACTCACACACTGAGATCAGATACTCACACACTCAGATACACACTCCGACACTCACACACTGAGATCAAATACTCACACACTCAGATACACACTCAGACACACACACACTCAGATCAGATACTCACACACTCAGATACACACTCAGACACTCACACACTGAGATCAGATACTCACACACTCAGATACACACTCAGACACTCACACACTGAGATCAGATACTCACACACTCAGATACACACTCACACACTCACACACTGAGATCATATACTATCACACTCAGATACACACTCAGACACACACACACTGAGATCAGATACTCACACACTCAGATACTCACTCAGACACTCACACACTGAGATCAGATACTCACACACTCAGATACTCACTCAGACACTCACACACTGAGATCAGATACTCACACATTCAGATACACACTCCGACACTCACACACTGAGATCAAATACTCACACACTCAGATACTCACTCACACACTCACACACTGAGATCATATACTATCACACTCAGATACACACTCAGACACACACACACTGAGATCAGATACTCACACACTCAGATACACACTCAGACACTCACACACTGAGATCAGATACTCACACACTCAGATACTCACTCAGACACTCACACACTGAGATCAGATACTCACACACTCAGATACTCACTCAGACACTCACACACTGAGATCAGATACTCACACACTCAGATACTCACTCAGACACTCACACACTGAGATCAGATACTCACACACTCAGATACACACTCCGACACTCACACACTGAGATCAAATACTCACACACTCAGATACTCACTCAGACACTCACACACGGAGATCAGATACACACTCAGATACTCACTCAGACACTCACACACTGAGATCAGATACTCACACACTCAGATACACACTCAGACACTCTCACACTCAGACACTGACACTCACACACTCAGACACTCACACACTAACACACTGAGATCAGACACTCACACACTCAGACACTCACACACTGAGATCAGATACTCACACACTCAGATACACACTCCGACACTCACACACTGAGATCAAATACTCACACACTCAGATACACACTCAGACACACACACACTGAGATCAGATACTCACACACTCAGATACACACTCAGACACTCACACACTGAGATCAGATACTCACACACTCAGATACACACTCACACACTCACACACTGAGATCATATACTATCACACTCAGATACACACTCAGACACACACACACTGAGATCAGATACTCACACACTCAGATACACACTCAGACACTCACACACTGAGATCAGATACTCACACACTCAGATACTCACTCAGACACTCACACACTGAGATCAGATACTCACACACTCAGATACTCACTCAGACACTCACACACTGAGATCAGATACTCACACACTCAGATACTCACTCAGACACTCACACACTGAGATCAGATACTCACACATTCAGATACACACTCCGACACTCACACACTGAGATCAAATACTCACACACTCAGATACTCACTCAGACACTCACACACTGAGATCAGATACACACTCAGATACTCACTCAGACACTCACACACTGAGATCAGATACTCACACACTCAGATACACACTCAGACACTCACACACGCTCAGTGCAACTTGTGACGCCTTTTCTGTGTGAAAGTAGAACTGTGAAGAACCCGCCACTGAAAACAGAACACTGAATTTAGCCTTTATATATCCATTGGCTAATTGAGCAACAGCAGAAATAGCCCTACAACCTTTATACTTTTTTGCATGATTTGGATTGTGTACGTCTTGGTTAATTTATTTTGCCCTCTAAGGATAGAGTGATCAAGTGAGCTCAACCTCAGAAATCTGACTGAAGACTGACAGCTCCGTTTATGACTAAATTAAGAGGTAAACAAACTATGAATAATGAGCACATATAAACTCAAACAATACAGAGCTTTATACATAGACTTAGTTTGACTTCTCATCTTTGTATCTGCTCCATTATAGCATCTCTGACAGCATGGGCAACACTATTGAGGCTATCTCCATTTTAAAGTAGTCAATTTGTTCTTCTGCTACTTCTATGAGCTGGTAAACTAACTTTAAGGGAGCATACTGCCACCTGGAGTGTGTTGTTTGAACAGGTATAAAGGTTGATGATTTATTGACACCTGCAGGTATGGAATGTTAACTTGAGAGTATAATTAATTGCCTGATCCCTCCTGATGATCTGGATGGAATTATATGATCCTTCCTTAACCCATAGGAAGTCCCATCCAGTTGACTATTTCAAAATGGTTTAAGTCCTCAATGGCACTGCCCCTGCTAAAATGTGTTTTGGGGCACTAGAGTTGTCTAAGTCTATGGCATTAGAATACAAAGCCTTGAGAGGACATTACATTCACAGGTAAGGCTGAATACACTGAGAACTGACAGCTTTGTTTATGATTCAATTGTGAAGGGAACAAACTGTGTTCAGATTCAGAACACTAATGCTGGAGGCAGAGACATCCAACAATGGTAAGCATTAGATTTCAGAGCTTGACCTATGAATATCTCCATGCCTGATGCCTATGCTAAGAATGAGTGGCTTGCATCCCAAATAGCACCCTATTCCCTTTCTAGTGCTCTACTTTTGACCAGAGCCTGCATCCAGTGTCTCCTATACAGGGTGTATTTGGGATGCATCCAGTGTCTCCTAAACCATAGTCTCGCTCGAAGTTGCCTGGGGCGGAGGTAACCTAAACCCTGACTGTGGCCCGGCCATTTTTACAGAAAATAATAATGACACACAGTGAACACATACAGGGGACAGGGACAGGAAAAAGGGGGCATGGGGCAGGGGCACAGGGGAAAAGGGTAGAGGGACAGGGCACAAGATTGGGGACAGGGGGACATGGGACAGAGGAAGAGGGGACATGGGACATACATCTACATTGCTTTCTGTTTGGGGTTTTAGGCTGGGTTTCTGTATGTATCTATTGATGTAAAAAAGGGCTTTATAAATAGATGTGATTGATCCCCTGTCCTCCCTGTATGTTTAACTGTTTGTCATTAATCTCTTTGCTTATTTGAGCTGTTCTTGCCATAATATGGACTTGATCTTTTACCAAATTTGGATATCTTCTGTATTCCACTACTACCTTGTCACAACACAACTGATTGTCTCAAACGCATTAAGAAGGAAATAAATTCCACAAATTAACTTTTAACAAGGAACACCTGTTAAATGAAATGCATTTTAGGTGACTAGCTCATGAAGCTGGTTGAGAGAATGCCAAGAGTGTGCAAAGCTGTCATCAAGGCAAAGCGGGGCTACTTTAAAGAATCTCAAATATAAAATATATTTTCATTTGTTTACCACTTTATTGGTTACTACATGATTCCATATGTGTTATTTCATAGTTTTGAGATCTCCACTATTATTCTACAATGTAGAAAAATAGTAAAAATAAAGAAAAACCCTTGAATGAGTCGGTGTGTCCAAACTTTGGACGGGTACTGTAGAAAAACAGAGATTTATCAACTTGGTGCACGCCATACATTGGCATGTTTCCCGTTATAAATCAGACCTGTCGTAAAAAAGTGTCCGTGTGAAAGAGCATTATAACACAGCCTGAAAAACGCCCTTACTGAATGTATCCTTTGGAAGTATTGTAATCAGGACAAGACAGTATCTAAAGGAAAAAGCAGTGTGTTGATTAAATGTCTTTGGAGGTCTTGACAGAATGTTTTCTTTTGCAGTGACATTTGCTGTGTGTCCATTTCTCTGAAAGACAAAAACATTTCCAAATGGTTGTGGACCTGTAAACAGATAATTTGAATCGTTTGAATAATGTTTTGAATAACATTGTCTACTCTGAAAAAAATACAAATACACTTGGCCTACTTACAGTGGTAGACTACAGACTTCCATGCAAAATATTCTGGTCACCTGTTAAATTCTACTGTATCTTAAAAGCCAAGCTCCTTTTCAGATGCATAGCCTAGAACAAAATACTTGAAATAGCTTATATATTTACTACTGTGACTTGGGTCCAATTAAATGAGAGATGGGCGGAATGGTGGTTTGTACTAACTTGTTGTAGGCCTGTAGCAGGGGTATCAAACGCAATCAGCATAGAGCCATATTGAAAATAACAGCGAATTCCAAAAGGCATATTGAAAAGAACAACGAATTCCAAGGACCGGACAGATTTGGCCCAGGGGCCTTGTATTTGACACGTGGCCTATAGGCTAATTCTACCTGCAGAGTAATTTATACCCGTGTGTCTGATAACATTTTGACAACCAAGATTACATTTTCTGTAGGCTGGAGGAATGATCTGTTGGCACCTAAACTTGGCGCTGACCAGGCTGGGCATGGACATTTAGCCTACAACACGTTTATACTTTCGGTCTGATAAAATATTTAGTCAGTGCCATTAGTGATGGTATGATTGATACAGTGCATTATGATACAGAACCGTCTGAACTTGATGTCCCAAACAAAACCACTATTTATTTTATTTTGAGAGAGATACCAAGATGACAACCACTGAAAGATTAGACACGTTTTTACACAGATATGTTTTATTTCTTCCATGAATGTTCAAAGCAGCACAGTCACAAAGAAACACTTTGAAGGTCTCAGGTTGATATGGCAGAAGAGAACACGAGGGGTTACTGAAGATGAAATGTTAGTGACTGGTTTTAGTAAGACAGAAGTCCTCTCTCTCATCTCACTGCTTCTCTACTAAGAGATGGTATATATGCCAAATGGCACCCTATTTTCTATGTAGTGCACTACTTTTGATCAGGGACTATAGGGCACTAGATTGGGAATAGGGTGCCATTTGGGACATAGAGGGAGAGAATGATCAATGATTATTTTTCAATCACAAATCTCAACTGGTTTGTTATATGGACCTTCATAAAGTGTGTGTGAGGTGAAGTCTAATTCAGAACTGAATGAACTGACGCTGTGTTTTCAATTACAGACTCCACTTTATAGGCTTATCTACTAGAGGACAGTCTCCTCTCTCATCTACAGTATATTAACAACCCCTTTCAGGACCTGTACAAATATTTACAATACATTTGCCCCCCTCCAATACAGCTTCAGAATTTAAAATGAGCCGGGGGCAAAGACAATGAAAACATAATTCAGATTTTCCCTTGCAGGTTGTTAGAGCATGGATCTACATTTTAATACACAACATTAGGTTAGGATTTCTTTTTTCTTCTCATTTTGTTGGATGTTTGATACAAAAGAGGGATTAAGGGGATGAGATGACAAAATACACAACGAAGGACAGATGGGTGGCTTGAGTGCACTAATGAAATGTCTTTCAGCGCTCAGGAGAGAAAGAGGAAGAGAACAGGGAGGAAGAGAAAGGAGAGGAAGAGAGGACGAGAGAAAGTAGAGCCTTTTATTACTCTCCGGAGGCTTTCAGCCCGTCTAAAACTGAGACCTGTAAAGAGGTGTGATACATCTCATGTACATTCACAGCCTGGTCTAATCTGAAGAGGAGAACATGGTCCCCCGAATTCACAAAAACATACTTCATTGTTTGGTTTAATCATGTCACCCATTAACTGTGCCTAATTGACACATTTTTAGCTATAACTTCCCAAGTCTGTTGGAGTGGATCAGTTTGAACAAAGTGAGGTGTAGAATCACATCTATTTAATAGTATTCCCTGCCAAATAGGCTTTGTGCGATTGAGTCTCAGAGCTACACTTCCCCTGGCTTAGGCAATCCTCCTGCCAAACACACACGCACAAACCAGACATTGATTGTGTCAATCACAGAACATTTCCTAGGATTCCTACCTGCAGGAAAACTAGTGGACATTACTGGAAATACCAGTAAAAGCATAGTGCCTCAAATTGCCCAAACCTCCTGTCCCTATGCACACACCTTTTTCTCCCCGTCATCCCATTCAGACTAGGAGAGAAGGAAGAGAAAGCAGGACTTCTTGCACTCTGCTGCTGCTGGGCCTGTAACTTAGCAGGCTGTATTGGAGCACAGTCAGTCCTGATCTCAGTGTACGTGCACTCAGCCTGTCTACCCGTCAGCTTCTAAATTAGTTTGACCTCAAATTCTTATCAGATGGATCAGCTGTTAAACCAACATCTTCATCAGTTTTTATCCACTACAAAAGGCCTATCCATTGGTGCAGCGCAATGTTAACTGGAAAGGCAAGGGAAAATCTATTGGGTATTGGGTGTAGGAGCTGGGAAATAGCAGTTAAGAGGTTCACCTTGACCTCAGGCACTTAGACAGGTGTGTGGTGCCGAGCTTGGAGTAGAATACTGATTTACCCTAGGCTGGGTCCTGAGGGACAAGAGGAAGCAAGTTACTGACAGAGTTATCACACACAGAGAGAGAGCGAGCGCAAGCGAAAGAGACAGACCGACACAGAGACAGAAGGGGGGGAGGAAAGACAGCCAGACAGAGATGGAGAGAGAGATGAGTGAGAATTTGTGTGAAAGACTAGAAAACAAAGGGAAATTAGATCATGGCGCCAGAGAGATTCAGAGAATGAGCAGCGTCGGCTACATTCTGAAGAGTTTCAACCCTTCACACAAGTCTACTATAAACAATTGACTGAAATCAAAAAAAACATTAATTTTATTCATTTACAAACAAAAACAAAACAAAGCCTTGCCACCTGCAGCATTGTAAACATGATCATTTTTATACATGTATTTTTACACACGAGTGTCAAATTATGACAGGCAAATATTCAGAATATTTTATTTAAATTGCATGACTTTATTTGGTATAAAATACATTCATTGTTTATACATGTCCATAAAACGCAAACATTTTAATATTTAACACTGGTCTGTTTTGTGGTCAAATGTGCAAATATGCTTAAAAAGCTTACCCTGCAATTATTTGTGCCCTTCACATCTTCCCTTAAAATAGCTTACATTCTGAAGAACCAAGTGTCCTGTGTTCCCTCCACAGTGTGAACAAAAACAGCATGAACAGACTAACACAGCATTGAACAGAAGATAAACAAATAAATATAGTGCAGTTCAGAAAGACTTAAAAAGGTAGACTGCGAAATTATGTGGCCACAAGCAGCTCCACAAATATTGAGATGAGCGAGATTCTGGACTTTGCTCTCAGTCACACAATATCTGCTCATGCGCATGTGTTCGCTGGTAGCTACAAAGACAGAGGAGAAGTTGAGCCTCGCTCTTAGTTTTTGCGGAAATTGACCCACTATGGACCACTACCACGTCATGTCCCTGAGTCTCTTTAAATGAATGTGAAAGTAAGTGGCACATTTGATTTAGAAATTTCCTAGAACTATGTGCATGGAAACATTCACCAAAACTTAAACACATCAATGTATACTCTATGGGCCTGTTCCCTGGACTATAAGGAATAAGGATATTGTCTTTTGAGCCTGCTGTTTAGTCCATGACTAGGCTTAGTCTGTGTTCGGGAAACTGGCCCTAAATAGTTTAATGGTAGCGATATTCTCCATTGTTTGCTTGAGATACATTGGACCCTTGACTGCCACTCAGTGAGCAAACACAAACCCTGCCGTTCTCTCGATGAGAGTTAGGACCGGACAGAACTGGTACCCGTCTAAGCTGTAGTTCATTATGTTCTGTCCAGTCCTCTAGTCCTTGATCAGTGACCATTCAGACGTTTGACAAGTGATTAATCAGACAGGCGGCCTCAGAGGAGCAGCTGAAATGTAATTTCCATACTTCAGCCTGCTGCTGCGGAGGACATGAATTAGAGGCAGCAGACAGGACACTAGTTCCAGCTACCCCCCCTACCGCACTTCCATCAGCTTCAGCAACAGCACCTCTTTCAGGGTGACCTCTAGGCCTCTCTCTCCTGGTCCTCCAGTCCTGAGACAGGATGATGTCCAGCCTGGTTGCCCCACCTAAGACCATACAGAAATAAGTTGTTAAACTGTTTTTGTTGATTCATTTAAATAAACTGTATCCATATGTATGGTTGAATTGTGTTTTAAATGGTCAAATAAATACCTTCATCCCCGGCCCCATCTCCACACACACTGGTCGAGCTCCCAACCCCGTCTCGGACTATCACACATTGGACGTCGGAGAGGCAACGGAGGGTCACCCCCTTGAACTGGGCCTGGCGGGACAGCAGGGGGACGTGGTGGGGGGCGGGGTGGAACACTGTATCCTCCTAAGTGAACGAGTGAGTGAGTGCTTTGCGCATGGCATCCTCCTGCATAAATTAAAGAATGTATTAATTTACTAAGAAATGTGTTTGACATAGTTAATGTACCTGCACCAGTCCCAGGTGTGTGTCTGTGAGGAGGAGCTGGGCCCAGGGGTCAGGTCTGGGGTCAGGGGTCGTTGTCACACCAACGCTGGTGTAAAGCAGCAGTCTAACCTCTCCCAGAAGAGGCTTCTCTCTGAAAATACAAAAATATTTTAGTTTTATTTTGATATATATATATATATATATATATATATCTCTATATGACATCTACTTTGTACATGACACAAGTCATTTTTACAACAATTGTTTACAGACAGATTATTTAACTTGTAATTCAATGTATCACAATTCCAGTGGGTCAGAAATTCACATACACTAAGTTGACTGTGCCTTTAAACAACCTGGACATTTCCAGAAAATGATGCCATGGCTTTAGAAGCTTCTGATAGGCTAATTGACATCATTTGAGTCACTTGGAGGTGTACCTGTATTTAGAGGCCTACCTTCAAACTCAGTGCCTCTTTGCTTGACATCATGGGAAAATCAAAACAAAATCAGTCAAGACCTCAGAAAAAAAAATTGTAGACCCCCAGAAGTCTGGTTCATTCTTGTGAGCAATTTCCAAACGCCTGATGGTACCACATTCATCTGTACAAACAATAGTACGCAAGTATAAACACCATGGGACCACACAGCCGTCAAACAGGTCAGGAAGGAGACGCATTCTGTCTACTAGAGATGAACGTACTTTGGTGCGAAAAGTGCAAATCAATCCAAGAACAGCAGCAAAGGACCTTGTGAAGATGCTGGAGGAAATGGGTACAAAAGTATCTATATCCACAGTAAAACAAGTCCTATATCGACATAACCTGAAAGGCTGTGAAGCCACTGCTCCACAACCATCCATAAAAAAGCCAGACTACGGTTTGCAACTGCACATGGGGACAAATATCATACTCTTTGGAGAAATGTCCTCTGGTCTGATGAAACAAAAATAGAACTGTTTGGCCATAATGACCATCGTTATGTTTGGAGGAAAAAGTGGGATGCTTGCAAGCCGAAGAACACCATCCCAACCGTGAAGCAGCATCATGTCGTGGGGGTGCACTTCAAAAAATAGATGGCCTCATGAGGGAGGAAAATTAGGTGGATATATTGAAGCAACATCCCAAGACATCAGTCAGGAAGTTAAAGCATTGTCGCAAATGGGTCTTCCAAATGAACAATGACCTCAAGCACACTTCCAAAGTTGTGGCAAAATGGCTTAAGGACAACAAAGTAACGGTATTGGAGTGGACATCACAAAGCCCTGACCTCAATCCTATAGAAATGTTGTGGGCTGAACTGAAAAAGCGTGTGCGAGCAAGGAGGCCGACAAACCTGACTCAGTTACACCAGCTGTCAGGAGTAATGGGCCAAAATTCACCCAACTTATTGTGGGAAGCTTGTAGAAGGCTACCCGAAACGTTTGACTGAAGTTAAACATTTTAAAGGCAATGCTACCAAATACTAATTGAGTGTATGTAAACCTCCGACCAACTGGGAATGTGATGGAAGAAATAAAAGCTGAAATAAATCATGCTCTCTACTATTTTTCTGACATTTCACATTCTTAAAATAAAGTGGTGTTCCTAACTGACCTAAGAAAGGGAATTGTTACTAAGATTAAATGTCAGGAATTGTGAAAAACTGAGTTTAAATGTATTTGGCTAAGGTGTATGTAATCTTCCGACTTCAACTGTGTGTGTATATATATATATAATTATATGTATTATATATATATATATATATAATTATATGTATTATATGTACATACATACATACATACATACATACATACATACATACATACATACATACATACATACATACACACACACACAGCTCAAAAAAATAAAGGGAACACTTAAACAACACAATGTAACTCCAAGTCAATCACACTTCTGTGAAATCAAACTGTCCACTTAGGAAGCAACACTGATTGACAATAAATTTCACATGCTGTTGTGCAAATGGAATAGACAACAGGTGGGGACCACAGACCACTTCTCAGTTCCTATGCTTCCTGGCTGATGTTTTGGTCACTTTTGAATGCTGGCGGTGCTTTCACTCTAGTGGTAGCATGAGACGGAGTCTACAACCCACACAAGTGGCTCAGGTAGTGCAGCTCATCCAGGATGGCACATCAATGCGAGCTGTGGCAAGAAGGTTTGCGGTGTCTGTCAGCGTAGTGTCCAGAGCATTGCGGCGCTACCAGGAGACAGGCCAGTACATCAGGAGACGTGGAGGAGGCCGTAGGAGGGCAACAACCCAGCAGCAGGACCGCTACCTCCGCCGTTGTGCAAGGAGGAGCGGGAGGAGCACTGCCAGAGCCCTGCAAAATGACCTCCAGCAGGCCACAAATGTGCATGTGTCTGCTCAAACGGTCAGAAACAGACTCCATGAGGGTGGTATGAGGGCCTGATGTCCACAGGTGGGGGTTGTGCTTACAGCCCAACACCGTGCAGGACGTTTTTCATTTGCCAGAGAACACCAAGATTGGCAAATTCACCACTGGCGCCCTGTGCTCTTCACAGATGAAAGCAGGTTCACACTGAGCACATGTGACAGACGTGACAGTCTGGAGACGCCTTGGAGAACGTTCTGCTGCCTGCAACATCCTCCAGCATGACCGGTTTGGCGGTGGGTCAGTTATGGTGTGGGGTGGCATTTCTTTGGGGGGCGCATAGCCCTCCATGTGCTCGCCAGAGGTAGCCTGGCTGCCATTAGGTACTGAGATGAGATCCTCAGAACCCTTGTGAGACCATATGCTGGTGCGGTTGGCCCTGGGTTCCTCCTAATGCAAGACAATGCTAGATCTCATGTAGCTGGAGTGTGTCAGCAGTTCCTGCAAGAGGAAGGCATTGATGCTATGGACTGGCCCGCCCGTTCCCCAGACCTGAATCCAATTGAGCACATCTGGGACATCATGTCTCGCTCCATCCACCAACGCCAACTTGCACCACAGACTGTCCAGGAGTTGGCGGATGCTTTAGTCCAGGTCTGGGAGGAGATCCCTCAGGAGACCATCCGCCACCTCATCAGGAGCATGCCCAGGCGTTGTAGGGAGGTCATACAGGCACGTGGAGGCCACACACACTACTGAGCCTCATTTTGACTTGTTTTAAGGACATTACATCAAGTTGGATCAGCCTGTAGTGTGGTTTTCCACTTTAATTTTGAGTGTGACTCCAAATCCAGACCTCCATGGGTTGATACATTTGATTTTCATTGATCATTTTTGTGTGATTTTGTTGTCAGCACATTCAACTATGTAAAGAAAAAAGTATTTAATAAGAATATTTCATTCATTCAGATCTAGGATGTTATTTTAGTGTTCCCTTTATTTTTTGGAGCAGTATATATATATATATATATATATATATATATATATATATATATATATATATCTTTACTTCTCAACTGCGCACTGACTTGCTTTCCTTGAAACACAGACACTGAATAGAAGAAATAGCGCTATAATATTTGAGCTATCCTTTCAAGAACAGGAAATACTACTACCTGGCCATGTTACTGTGTAGGAGGTAGACCAGGTCAGCTATGGTCTTGTGGAACTGGCCAGACAGCCTGAGACTACTACCACTACTACTACTACTACTACTACCACCACCATACCGGTTCATGTTGCCGTGGACGAGGTAGACCAGGTCAGCTAGGGTCCTGTGGAACTGGCCAGACAGCCTGAGTTCAGCATTCAGCAGCAGGTCAGGTGCCTGGGCCTTCCAGTCCAGAGACAGAACCATCAGGTTCTCTACCAGGAGGGGGTGTTGGGACACTCTCTGGTCCCCAGGACAGAGGACCCCAAGCATGGTGTGGGTGAGGGCCTGGGTGAGGGTCTGGCTGTGGGTTTGGAGGTATAGGGTGCAACTGAAGCTTTGTTTAAAAAAAAAAAAAAAAAATCTATATTTAAGCAACATTTCTTAGTAAACTACTTTACAATCTACTTATATTCAAGTGCTGGCCTATCTGAAAAAAAATTGACCGTTTGATTAACGATCGTTCTTGATCCACTGTTGGCTCCAAGCACCCATTTATTTGTTTAGAGGATAAGAGGTAAGCACCTTGGTTCTGTCCTTTACCTGTGGGTGTAGAGGGTGAGGACACACTCCTCACTGGAGGCCTTGAGACGCAGGCTCTGACCGCCAAAACCCACCTGGATGGATATAAACTACATGACCAAAAGTATGTGGACACCTGCTCATCAAACATCTCATTCCAAAATCATGGGCTGCGTGCTCGATTTTATACACCTGTCAGCAATGGGTGTGGCTGATATGACCAAAACCACTCACTCGAAAGCATGTCCACATACTTTTGTATATACACTACCGTTCAAAAGTTTGGGGTCACTTAGAAATGTCCTTGTTTTTGAAAGAAGAGCTCATTTTTTGTCCATTAAAAAAGCATCAAATTGATCAGAAATACAGTTTAGACATTGTTGTAGTTAATGACTATTGTAGCTGGAAACGCCAGATTTTTTTTAATGGAATATCTACATAGGCGTACAGAGGCCCATTATCAGCAACCATCACCCCTGTGTTCCAATGGCACGTTGTGTTAGTTAATCCAAGTTTATAATTTTAAAAAGGCTAATTGATCATTAGAAAACCCTTTTGCAGTTATGTTAGCACAGCTGAAAACTGTTCTGCTGATTAAAGAAGCCTCACAAGTCCTCAACTGTCAGCTTCATTAAATAGTACCCGGAAAACACCAGTCTAAACATCAACAGTGAAGAGGCGACTCCGGGATGCTGGCCTTCTTGGCAGAGTTCCTCTGTCCATTGTCTGTGTTCTTTTGCCCATCTTAATATGGCTTTTCTTTGCAGTGCTGCCTAGAAGGCCAGCATCCTGGAGTCGCCTCTTCACTATCGACATTGAGACTGGTGTTTTGCGGGTACTATTTAATGAAGCTTCCAATTGAGGACTTGTGAGCCGTCTGTTCTCGTACTCTTGCTCAGTTGTGCGCTGGGGCCTCCCACTCTTTATATTCTGGTTAGGGCCAGTTTGTGCTGTTCTGTGAAGGGAGTAGTACACAGTGTTGTACGAGATCCTCAGTTTCTTGGCAATTTCTCGCAAGGAATAGCCTTCATTTCTCAGAACAAGAATAGACTGACGAGTTTCAGAAGAAAGGCCATTTCTTCTGGCTATTTTGAGCCTGTAATCAAGCGATGGCTGTAATCAAGCGATTGTTGAGAGCCCCGAGACAAAAGTACAAAGGACTTTTATAGCCAAGATACACCCCTTTAAACTATACATCAACAGATGTATAGAATGGGTCGTTCTCTGGAATGACCTTTAGGTTTTATCACCCAAAAGACATGGTAAATCTCCTGTCAGTGCCATCTCCCAGAGGCCCATCCTCAGTAGAACACACACACACACACACAATAGTTATAAGAATAATCTTTTCTGATGCATAAAACAACCATTTGATGAAATGTTCCACCATAGTACGCCTACGTAGATATTCCATTTAAAAAAATCAAATAAGCCGTTTCCAGCTACAATAGTCATTTACAACATTAAATGTTTACACTGTATTTCTGATCATTTTTATGTTATTTTAATGGACAAAAAATATGCTTTTCTTTGAAAAATAAGGACAATTCTAAGTGACTCCAAACTTTTGAACGGTAGTGTATATAGTGAATATATAGAAAAATCTGGATGCTGATAAAGATAGATACAAATCTTAGTAGGTACAAAGAAAAATGATTAATTGGTAGAACAATAAAATGTATACAATATACATTTTTTCAAATAAAAAAACAGCCTACCAGGATCTCCTTAACCTGTAGCAGGGGGAGGTGGTGGAACACTGTCAGAGGCGTTGTCTGATCTGTCGTGTCAGGGTCAAAGGTCAGGGCGTAGAGGCAGGACTCCAATAGGAGAACAAGGGCGAGGTGTGGGTGGGGCTGGCTGCAGTTAGCCACGCCCAGCCAGTAGAGACCCAGTAGTCTCTGTGAGGTGAAGACGGAGGGGAGGACGGACTGGAGACAGCCCAGGAGGGTGGATACGGGAAGGGACTGGAGTTTAACCAGAGCCTCTGGGAACTCCACCAGGCTCTGAAAGAAAGAGAAAATGTTTTACTTTATTAAAGCAATGTTACATATGTGCGTTCAGTTTGATTCAACGTTTGCTACGTTGCTTGACGTTTGCACTGAACGACACGTTTACCCAAAATGGTGCACATCGTTCTTCAGCAGCCTTTGCGGTGTGGCCAGATCAATATGGGTGTGACCATTTGAAATCGTAAAACTCGTGCAGAAAACACCATACAAAATCTCCCTCTGGGCCACCATAATCACACTGTTCTGGTCGTTAAATACAGTGCCATCTCCATTGAATTAAACGTTGGAAACCGTTTCCTCGTAGTGAACGCACCCATGGTATCAATAACAGCAAAGGCTTTATTATTTAATCACAATTATTCTATGTTTGTTTACGAAAAGAAAACACACCCCATAATACACCTGAACATCATCAGTCCTCTGATTTCCATGCCCAGGAATAAAGATATTCTCTGGGCCTGTGGAAGTGGTGTTGTTACGCTGCTCTGGAGGGGGCTGTGACTTGGTGCTCTTGGCTCCACAAGTGACACAATGTTGGTCCTCCACAATCTCGATCTGGTCCTTTGATGGCCACAGCGCCTTCTTGGTTATACTCTGTTCCTCTGACTTAGATAGAGCTTCCTCTCCACCCTCGTTCTCTGATGTACACTCCAGTTCTCTGATGGGACTTGGATCTTCTGACTTAGCTAGAGTTTCATCTCCACCCTCGTTCTCTGATGTACACTCCAGTTCTCTGGTGGAACTTGGATCTTCTGACTTAGCTAGAGCTTCCTCTCTGCCCTCCTGCTCCAATGAACACTCCAATACTCTGACAGGACTCTGTTCCTCCAACTTAGGTAGAGCTTCCTCTCTGCCCTCATGCTCTGATGTACACTGCAGTTCTCTGACAGGACTCTGTTCCCCAGACTTAGCTAGAACTTCCTCTCCGCCCTCCTGCTCCAATGAACACTCCAGTTCTCTGCTGGGACTTGGCTCGGCTGAATTAGCTTTAGCTTCATCTCCACCCTCGTGCTCGGATGTACACTCCACTTCTCTGATGGGACACTGTTCCTCCGACAGAGCTTGAGCTTCTTCTTTGCCCTCATGCTCTGATGTACACTCCAGTTCTCTGACAGGACTCTGTTCCTCAGACTTAGCTAGAGCTTCCTCTCTGCACCCTTGCTGCTCCAATGAACACTCCAGTTCTCTGACAGGACTCTGTTCCTCCGACTGAGCTTGAGCTTTCTCTCCGGCCTCCAACTCCGATGTACACTTCAGTTCCTCCAACTTAGGTAGAGCTTCCTCTCTACCCTCATGCTCTGATGTCCACTGCAGTTCTCTGATGGGACTCTGTTCCTCCGACTTAGCTAGAGCTTCCTCTATGACCTCCTGCTCCAATGTACAAGCCTGTTCTCTGCTGGGACTTGGTTCTTCTGACTTAGCTAGAGCTTCCTCTCCACCCTCGTGCTCTGATGTACACTGCAGTTCTCTGATGGGACTCTGTTCCTCCGACTGAGCTAGAGCTTCCTCTCTGCCCTCCAGCTCCGATGTAGAAGCCAGTTCTCTGCTGGGACTTGGTTCTTCTGACTTAGCTAGAGCTTCCTCTCCACCCTCGTGCTCTGATGTACACTGCAGTTCTCTGACAGGACTCTGTTCCTCCGACTGAGCTAGAGCTTCCTCTCCGCACTCGTGCTCTGATGTACACGGCAGTTCTCTGACAGGACTCTGTTCCTCCAACTTACGTAGCACTTCACCTCTACCCTCCTGCTCCGATGTACACTCCATTTCTCTGATGGGACGTGGTTCTTCTGACTTAGCTAGAGCTTCCTCTACACCCTCGTGCTCTGATGTACACTGCAGTTCTCTGACAGGACTCTGTTCCTCCGACTTAGCTAGAGCTTCCTCAATGACCTCCTGCTCCAATGTACAAGCCAGTTCTCTGCTGGGACTCTGTTCCTTTGACTGAGCTAGAGCTTCCCCTCTGCCCTTCTGCGCCGATGTACACTCCAGTTCTCTGATGGGACTCCGTTCCTCCGACAGAGCTTGAGCTTCTTCTTTGCCCTCGTGCTCTGATGCACACTCCAGTTCTCTGACAGGACTCTGTTCCTCCGACTGAGCTAGAGCTTCCTCTCTGCCCTCCAGCTCCGATGTAGACTCCACTTCTCTGATGGGGCTCTGTTCCTCCAATTTAGGTAGAGGTTCCTCTCTGCCCTCCAGTTCCGATGTAGACTCCACTTCTCTGATGGGACTTGGTTCTTCTGACTTAGCTAGAGCTTCCTCTTTGCCCTCCAGCTCCGATGTACACTCTAGTTCTCTGATGGGACTCTGTTCCTCCGACTGAGCTAGAGCTTCCTCTCTGCCCTCCAGCTCCGATGTAGACTCCAGTTCTCTGATGGGACTTGGATCTTCTGACTTAGCTAGAGCTTCCTCTCCGCCCTCGTGCTCTGATGTACACGGCAGTTCTCTGACAGGACTCTGTTCCTCCAACTTACGTAGCGCTTCCTCTCTGCCCTCCTGCTCCGATGTACACTCCATTTCTCTGATGGGACGTGGTTCTTCTGACTTAGCTAGAGCTTCCTCTACACCCTCGTGCTCTGATGTACACTGCAGTTCTCTGACAGGACTCTGTTCCTCCGACTTAGCTAGAGCTTCCTCTATGACCTCCTGCTCCAATGTACAAGCCAGTTCTCTGCTGGGACTCTGTTCCTCTGACTGAGCTAGAGCTTCCTCTCTGCCCTCCTGCGCCGATGTAGACTCCACTTCTCTGATGGGGCTCTGTTCCTCCAATTTAGGTAGAGGTTCCTCTCTGCCCTCCAGCTCCGATGTAGACTCCACTTCTCTGATGGGACTTGGTTCTTCTGACTTAGCCAGAGCTTCCTCTCTGCCCTCCTGCGCCGATGTATACTCCACTTCTCTGATGGGGCTCTGTTCCTCCAACTTAGGTAGAGCTTCATCTCCACCCTCGTGCTCTGATGTACACTCCACTTCTCTGATGGGACACTGTTCCTCCAACAGAGCTTGAGCTTCTTCTTTGCCCTCATGCTCTGATGTACACTCCAGTTCTCTGACAGGACTCTGTTCCTCAGACTTAGCTAGAGCTTCCTCTCTGCCCTCCTGCCCCAATGAACACTCCACTTCTCTGATGGGACTTGGTTCTTCTGACTTAGCTAGAGCTTCCTCTCCACCCTCGTGCTCTGATGTACACTGCAGTTCTCTGACAGGATTCTGTTCCTCCAACTTAGGTAGAGCTTCCTCTATGACCTCCTGCTCCAATGTACAAGCCAGTTCTCTGCTGGGACTTGGTTCTTCTGACTTAGCTAGAGCTTCCTCTCCACCCTCGTGCTCTGATGTACACTCCAGTTCTCTGACAGGACTCTGTTCCTCCGACTTAGCTAGAGCTTCCTCTCTGCCCTCGTGCTCTGATGTACACTCCAGTTCTCTGACAGGACTCTGTTCCTCCGACTTAGCTAGAGCTTCCTCTCTGCCCTCCTGCTCCAATGTAGACTCCACTTCGCTGATGGGGCTCAGTTCCTGCAATTTAGGTAGAGCTTCCTCTCTGCCCTCCAGCTCCGATGTACGCTCTAGTTCTCTGATGGGACTCTTTTCCTCAGACTTAGCTAGAGATTTATCTCTGCCCTGGTGCTCTGATGTACACTGCAGTTCTCTGACAGGACTCTGTTCCTCCGACTGAGCTAGAGCTTCCTCTCTGCCCGCCAGCTCCGATGTAGACTCCAGTTCTCTGATGGGACTCTGTTCCTCCGACTTAGCTAGAGCTTCCTCTATGACCTCCTGCTCCAATGTACAAGCCAGTTCTCTGCTGGGACTCTGTTCCTCTGACTGAGCTAGAGCTTCCTCTCTGCCCTCCTGCGCCGATGTAGACTCCACTTCTCTGATGGGGCTCTGTTCCTCCAATTTAGGTAGAGGTTCCTCTCTGCCCTCCAGCTCCGATGTAGACTCCACTTCTCTGATGGGACTTGGTTCTTCTGACTTAGCCAGAGCTTCCTCTCTGCCCTCCTGCTCCAATGAACACTCCACTTCTCTGCTGGGACTCTGTTCCTCCGACTTAGCTAGAGCTTCCTCTCTGCCCTCCTGCGCCAATGTAGACTCCACTTCTCTGATGGGGCTCTGTTCCTGCAATTTAGGTAGAGCTTCCTCTCTGCCCTCCAGCTCAGATGTACGCTCTAGTTCACTGATGGGACTCTGTACCTCCAACTTAGGTAGAGCTTCAGCTCTGCCCTCATGCTCTGAAGTACACTCCACTTCTTTGATGGGACTTGGTTCTTCTGACTTAGCTAGAGCCTCCTCTCTGCCCTCCTGCTCCAATGAACACTGCAGTTCTCTGATGGGGCTCCATTCCTCCGACATAGCTAGAGCTTCCTTTCCACCCTCCTGCTCCAATGTATACTCCAGTTCTCTGATGGGACTTGGTTCTTCTGACTTAGCTAGAGCTTCCTCTCCACCCTTGTGCTCTGATGTACACGGCAGTTCTCTGATGGGACTTGGTTCTTCTGACTTAGCTAGAGCTTCCTCTTTGCCCTCCAGCTCCGATGTACACTCTAGTTCTCTGATGGGACTCTTTTCCTCAGACTTAGCTAGAGATTTCTCTCTGCCCTGGTGCTCTGATGTACACTGCAGTTCTCTGACAGGACTCTGTTCCTCCAACTTACGTAGAGCTTCTTTTCCACCCTCCTGCTCCAATGTACACGCCATTTCTCTGATGGGACTTGGTTCTTCTGACTTAGCTAGAGCTTCCTCTCTGCCCTCCTGCTCCGATGTACAAGCCAGTTCACTGATGGGACTGTGGTCCTCTGTTCTCCAATCCACTTCTTTACCTGTGCTCTGTTTATTTGCAAATTCTATGGTGTTGTGGGCTGGGTACAGGCTCGGTACTGTGCTGAGGACAGTGTTGTGGACTAGGGGCAGTTTCATTTCTGGTATTTTGTTGAGGTAAATATATTTCTGCTGGAGTCCAGTTGACTCCACTGGCTGTAGAACCTGAGTGAGCTTATTGTGAATGATCCTGAAGTCTTGAGTTAGCTCTGTGCTGATGTGATGCACAAACGGCAGCTCACTGACCATAGAGAACACCTGACTGTCTCGGACCAGGGAGTACATTTGACTCTCTCTGACCAATGAGAATACCTGGCTATCTTTGACCACCGACAGCACCTGACTTTCCCTCACAACCTGACTGGACCAGTTGGAGCTGGCTCCTCCCCCAGCTCCAGGCTGCAGACTCCCAGCCCCTCCCCCAGCTGCGGGCTGCAGAACTCCTGTACCTTCCCAGACCTGCTGCAGGATCCTGGGGGTGGAGCTGCGAAGGAGACGGCCTGTGTCCTGAAACATCCAGGAGAGCCCCCTGCTGACCAGAGAAACCATCCCAGAGACCTCTTCCCCCAGAGAGTCTAGCTCCTGCTCCCCTCCAATCCCAGAGATCTGGCATACCCTTCTAACCAGAGCACTTAGTCCAGAGACAGAGAACTGGTTCTCCTCCTCTGGCTCCTCCTTCCGCTCCTCCTCCTCCCTAAACACCCTGCTAACCGGAGCGCCCAGCCTGAAGCTCTGCTCCACCTCTTCCCTCCTGGCCCCAGCCTCCCCCTCCTTGTCATTCTTCCTGTGGCCCTCCACCGTCATCCTGGATCGATCCATCATGACACGACTGAACTGGCCCTCCAAAGCCTCTAGCGGAAGGCCGCGTACCGCCTGGCTGCGTCTGTGTCTGTCCTGCCGAGTGGCAGTGTGTGTTGCCTGGCTGTAATTGTGTGTGTCAATCTGAGACAGAGAGGGTGTGTGTGTGTCAAACCGAGAGGGAGAGGTCTGTGTGTATGTTGAGCTGCTGCTGGCCTGTGGGAGGTGGGCACGGTCTGTTCGTTCCTCCGTCCACCCATCTATTCCTCCTCCGTCTCCTCTCTGCAGATAGGATACAGCAGTGCCTAATGAGGTCCCTGCAGGGCCACCGTAGCGGGCTCCGGCCCTGGACAGGTCTCCTCTGCAGCAGTCAGTTGCCAGGACCCCTCCCAGGACGATGCAGCCATCAGGTAGGCCTGACAGGACACCTGGGCTCTTGTTAGCAGGCCCGGGTAGCCCCTCCGGCCCAACGGTACATACATCAGCCTGCTGGACCAGGAGGACAGGTGTCTGCTGGAGGGCCCGGTTTCTTTCCTCGTCTCTGTCCCCAGGTTCAGACCAGGCCTCCTCACCCCAATAGAGTCCTCCCTCTTCCCTCGCTCTACGCAGAGGTAGAGCTCCCTCCAGCCACCTATAAGACACTCCAACCCCAGATGCTGATTGATGATACAAGTCCCACTCTTCCACCACCTCTCCTTCCAATCCCTGCTGCAGGCTGTCCCATTCCAAGGCAGTGGGAGTGAGAGTGGGGTTGGAAGTGAGAGTAGGAGTCCCTGTCCGGTGGACTGGGGAGGCCCTGGCCCTCCTCTGGCTCTCTACATTAGTACTACTGCAGGGACGTCCATGGTCCTCAGCCGCACCGAAGCTCCACCCGTTTACCCCAGCCTGCAGAGAGGAGACGGCCTGAAGATGCTGAAGGGCTCCAGCTCCAATCTGAAGAGGTACAGCATAACATGCTGAAGGATGACGAGAGACAGAGACAGGAGCCTCCATAGGCATGGCCTTTGTCTGGGTGAGAGAGAAAAACATGATAAATAACTTCTGCTTCATGTTTCAAATTTTTGAAACAAGTCATTCCTCATAACCAGGTAGCCTGTTTGTTTTTAACAGAAATTGTTCATTCGAAAGTAAAAGGACTGATAAGAAAGCCACAGTTAACCCACATTGCCAATGAAAAAAATGAACCTTTTCAAGTATTTATTAAAGCATGTCTGTTTTCTTCTGTAGACAGAACATTAATCAAAGCATTAACAAGCCAATGGAGTGACGACCAGAGAGAGAGACGGGGAGAGATGTAAATACACTAACGTCTTGCTTTGTGTACAATGTGCTTTCACAAAACGCTAGTCGTTTTCTCTGAGGTGGGCTCTGAAAACCCTGCAGGAAGGTAATGGGTTTGAAATATGTGCATATTAAACAAAGAAAACAAGCCAAGGGAACAGGCATTTCATGCTCCATAAAAGTCTGTATTAGGCTGTGTGTGCGTGCGTGAATGCATTAGGCCGAGGCAGGGGACAGGAGTAGCCATTACATTATTATCTAACAATTTGCAAAGAAGATGTGAAACCCGACCTGACTAGAGCTGAGATGGCGACGTTCAGAGCACTCACATACACATGGAATAATGTATTGGGCATGCTGTGGAGATAGATACGCAGCCTACACCATAGTCTGACAGACAACATGTGAAGTGGGTTTATCTTATACACTTCATCTCTATTTTATCTTTTTGTTAGAAACATTTAGCAAATTTGCCCCATTGTTAGTTAGTAAAAGGTTTGCCCTTCCACTAGCACAGTATCCATCTATGAATGTACGGGTTTATGTCACTGTGTGTACGTACCATAACCGTACAGCTCTGTAGTTGAGGAGAGAGCACAGAGCTCCTCTGTTGTCTAGAGTCTCCCTTCTCTCCTGCTTCAGCGAACACATCCATCCTGTTGCTTGAGAAGGAGGTAGCCATATAATTAAGAATTAGAACACTAGAAATCATCCATATTGGTAAAGTAATTTAATAGGATCTCGATAAGGCAGCGGTTAAGCCAGAGGACATGGATCTCTCTCTCCCTCTCTAGATCGATAGACTCTGGGTACTAACTCCTAAACTTGGGATAGGGTTAATTATCAGGTATCCTATTGAAATATTGAGTGCCTAGGTTTAGAGGGTCTACACCAGAAGTTAATGGTTATCTGTAGGAGGAAGGTATAATAGTGTGTGCAATTAAGCTTGGAATGTGCTGAGTGCAGGGAAAGTGATCACGTGGCAGTCATTGATAAGGGGAGAGAGCCATGGATTAGTGATGAAGGGGGTCGAGGTCAGGTCACGTTAAGGGAGAAAGAAAAGTTTACGGGCACATTATTTAGTTTCCTGCCTAGCAGTAGGAGAAATGACCTCACCTCAGCGTAGGAGAAAGGGTTAAATATCAGTGCTTGTGTGAACAATGCAGCTGTATTGATCCTCTGGGAAGAATAAACTTGGTTAAGCTTTCATAGTGTCAGTTGAGTTTTTACTCTGAGAATTAGAACCTAACAATATATAAAAGATGAGGGGTGGAGGTTCAGAGCAATTGGGGGTTTATCCCCCTGGCAGTAACTTTCTTTTCCAAAAGTGATTAAAATTATTTTCATGCTGTGACACAAGAGACTCGTGCACATGTGCAGACACACACACACACACATTAATAGCGTAATACATTTAGCCCTCGCTAAGTCTGCTGTCAGATATCTTCTTGAGCTGTATATTTGGTTTCGCTCGGTGTTCTCCTCCCCCCCACACTTCCAGATAGAGGTTGCATCACAAATAGCACCCTGGTTCCTGTATAGTGCACTACTTTTGACCAGGGAACATAAGAAATAGGGTGCCCTTTGGGACGCAGCCCAGTATTGTACTTTATGTTAATCCTACAATCTACACGCACACAGTCATTCTGCTTCACTTCACAGCTAGGTGAGTGTCTCATAATCCTTATCCAGACATTGGGGCTATTTGCTATTCAAATCGAATAATGTGTGTGCGCGAGTACGCGTGCGACACATTTTACTAGACGTCCTCATAAGAATCATAAAACAAACAAAAAAAATCTAAAGTGTGGACATTTTGCCGGTTCTCACTTGTAAAAAGGCTATTTTAGGCTTAGAGGTTAAGTTTAAAGGTCAGGGGTTAGAACTAGGGAAATAGTATTTTGAATTGAAACAGATTGTTGATCCCCAAAACGTCCTCACAAGTACAGCAAGACAGAGGTGTGTGTGTGTGTGTGTGTGTGTATGTACAGTGGGGAGAACAAGTATTTTATACACTGCTGATTTTGCAGGTTTTCCTACTTACAAAACATGTAGAGGTCTGTAATTTTTATCATAGGTACACTTCCACTGTGAGAGACGGAATCTAAAACAAAAATCCAGAAAAATCACATTGTATGATTTAAAAAAAATGTATTTGCATTTTATTGCATGACATAAGTATTTGGTCACCTACCAACCAGTAAGAATTCCGGCTGTGTGTGTGTGTGTACACAGTGGCGCAAAAAAGTATTTAGTCAGCCACCAATTGTGCAAGTTCTCCCACTTAAAAATATGAGAGGCCTGTAATTTTCATCATAGGTACACTTCAACTATGACAGACAAAATGAAGAAAAAAAATCCAGAAAATCACAGTGTAGGATTTTTTATGAATTTATTTGCAAATTATGGTGGAAAATAAGTATTTGGTCACCTACAAACAAGCAAGATTTCTGGCTCTCACAGACCTGTAACTTCTTCTTTAAGAGGCTCCCCTGTCCTCCACTCGTTACCTGTATTAATGGCACCTGTTTGAACTTGTTATCAGTATAAAAGACACCTGTCCACAACCTCAAACAGTCACACTCCGAACTCCACTATGGCCAAGACCAAAGAGCTGTCAAAGGACACCAGAAACAAAATTGTAGACCTGCACCAGGCTGGGAAGACTGAATCTGCAATAGGTAAGCAGCTTGGTTTGAAGAAATCAACTGTGGGAGCAATTATTAGGAAATGGAAGACATACAAGACCACTGATAATCTCCCTCGATCTGGGGCTCCACGCAAGATTTCACCCCGTGGGTCAAAATGATCACAAGAACGGTGAGCAAAAATCCCAGAAACACACGGGGGGACCTAGTGAATGACCTGTAGAGAGCTGGGACCAAAGTAACAAAGCCTACCATCAGTAACACACTACGCCTACTACGACTCAAATCCTGCAGTGCCAGACGTGTCCCCCTGCTTAAGCCAGTACATGTCCAGGCCCGTATGAAGTTTGCTAGAGAGCATTTGGGTGATCCAGAAGAAGATTGGGAGAATGTCATATGGTCAGATGAAACCAAAATATAACTTTTTGGTAAAAACTCAACTCGTCGTGTTTGGAGGACAAAGAATGCTGAGTTGCATCTAAAGAACATCATACCTACTGTGAAGCATGGGGGTGGAAACATCATGCTTTGGGGCTGTTTTTCTGCAAAGGGACCAGGACGACTGATCCGTGTAAAGGAAAGAATGAATGGGGCCATGTATCGTAAGATTTTGAGTGAAAACCTCCTTCCATCAGCAAGGGCATTGAAGATGAAACGTGGCTGGGTCTTTCAGCATGACAATGATCCCAAACACACCGCCCGGGCAACGAAGGAGTGGCTTCGTAAGAAGCATTTCAAGGTCCTGGAGTGGCCTAGCCAGTCTCCAGATCTCAACCCCATAGAAAATCTTTGGAGGAAGTTGAAAGTCTGTGTTGCCCAGCAACAGCCCCAAAACATCACTGCTCTAGAGGAGATCTGCATGGAGGAAAGGGCCAAAATACCAGCAACAGTGTGTGAAAACCTTGTCAAACGTTTTCTGTAAGTCTTCACCTCTGTCATTGCCAACAAAGGGTATATAACAAAGCAATGAGAAACTTTTGTTATTGACCAAATACTTATTTTCCACCATAATTAGCAAATAAATTCATAAAAAATCCTGCAATGTGATTTTCTTTCTCATTTTGTCTGTCATAGTTGAAGTGTACCTATGATGAAAATTACAGGCCTCTCTCATCTTTTTAAGTGGGAGAACTTGTACAATTGGTGGCTGACTAAATACTTTTTTGCCCCACTGTATGTATGTATGTATGTATACACACAGTTGAAGTCGGAAGTTTAAATACACTTAGCCGAATACATTTAAACTCAGTTTTTCACAATTGTTGAAATTTAATCATGGTAAAATTCCCTGTCTTAGGGAACCACTTTATTTTAAGAATGTGAAATGTCAGAATAATAGTAGAGAGCATGATTTATTTAAGCTCTTATTTCTTCCATCACATTCCCAGTGGGTCAGAAGTTTACATACTAATTAAGTGTATCTGGTAGCATTGCCTTTAAATTGTTTAACTTGGGTGAAATGTTACGGGTAGCTTCCCACAATAAGTTGGTTGAATTTTGGCCCATTCCTCCTGACATAGCTGGTGTAACGGAGTCAGGTTTGTAGGCCACCTAGCTCGCACATGCTTTTTCAGTTCTGCCAACAAATGTTCTATAAGATTTGAGGTCAGGGCTTTGTGATAGCCACTCCAATAGCTTTACTTTGTTGTCCTTAAGCCATTTTACCACCTCATGATGCCATCTATTTTGTGAAGTGCACCAGTCCCTCCTGCAGCAAAGCACCCCCCACAACATGATGCTGCCACCTCCGTACTTCACGGTTGGGATGGTGCTCTTCGGCTTGCAAGTCTCCACCTTTTTCCTCCAAACATAATTATGGCCAAAGAGTTATATTTTTGTTTCATCAGACCAGAGGGCATTTCTCCAAAAAGTATGATCTTTGTCCCCATGTGCAGTTGCAAACCGTAGTCTGGATTTTCTATGGTGGTTTTGGAGCAGTGGCTTCTTCCTTGCCGAGCGGCCTTTCAGGTTATGTCGATATAGGACTTGTTTTACTGTGGAAATAGATACTTTTGTACCATTTCCTCCAGCATCTTCACAAGCTCCTTTGCTGTTGTTCTGGGATTGATTTTCGCACCAAAGCACGTTCATCTCTAGGAGACAGAACGCATCTCGTTCCTGAGCGGTATGACGGCTGTGTAGTCCCCATGCGTACTATTGTTTGTACAGATGAACGTGGTACCTTCAGGCATTTGGAAATTGCTCCCAAGGATGAACCAAACTTGTGAAGGTCTACAATTCTTAGCTGATTTATTTTGATTTTCCCATGATGTCAAGCAAAGAGGCACTGAGATTGAAGGTAGGCCTTGAAATACATTCACAGGTACACCTCCAATTGACTCAAATGATGTCAATTAGCCTATCAGAAGCTTCTAAAGCCATGACATCATTTTCTGGAATTTTCCAAGCTGTTTAAAGGCAGTCAACTTAGTGTATATAAACGTCTTACCCACTGGAATTGTGATAGTGAATTAAAAGTTAAATAATCTGTCTAAACAATTGTTGGAAAAATTACTTGTGTCATGCACAAAGTAGATAACAAACTTTAGTTTGTTAACAAGAAATGTGTGGAGTGGTTGAAAAATGAGATAATGACTCCAACCTAAGTGTATGTAAACTTTGACTTCAACTGTGTGTGTGTATGTATATATTTGTGTATGTATACATTTGTCTCTATATACTGTACATGCACACACCTCATTTTAGAGCAGCCAAAACGATCCCAATCGTCTCAGTCCATTATCTGTTCAGCCGGGTGTACACTACACGATTTCTACACGATTTTGGCCATGACAAATTTTTTGGAGATCGGACAAAAAAAATCCCCATGTCGTTGCTTTCTCTGGGCGCACAACCGACACTCGTTTAATTTGAGCAGGTCAAAGACGTAATGGGAAGGGCTCTGAAGTTCACAAGCAATGTTATTCAATTCAAAATGTTGGCTAGATATTTCAACTCTGTATGGCAAGCATGAATGTCTGACTGAACATTTATGAGGCTACCAGTCTCATCGACAGGCCTGTAGTGGAGATTCAAGTTCCTTGGTGTCCACATCACCAACAAACTAACATGGTCCAAGCACACCAAGACAGTTGTGAAGAGGGCACGACCAAACCTATTCCCCCTCAGCAGACTGAAAAGATTTGGCATGGGTCCTCAAAAGGTTCTACAACTGCACCGTCAAGAACGTCCTGACTGGTTGCATCACTGCCTGGTATGGCAACTGCTCGGCCTCCGACCGCAAGACACTACAGAGGGTAGTGCATACAGCCCAGTACATCACTGGGGCCTAGCTTCCTGCCATCCAGGACCTCTATACCAGGGAGTGTCAGAGGAAGGCCCTAAAAATGGTCAGAAACTCACATGGCCTCCCGGGTGGCGCAGTGGTCTAGGGCACTGCATCGCCATGCCAGCTGTGCCATCAGAGATTCTGGGTTCGAGCCCAGGCTCTGCTGCGACCGGGAGGCCCATGGGGAGGGGCACAATTGGCCCAGTGTCATCCGGGTTAAGGAGGGTTTGGCCGGCAGGAATATCCTTGTCTCATTGCGCACTAGCGACTCCTGTGGCAGGCCGGGCGCAGTGCACGCGGACACGGTCGCCAGGTGTACAGTGTTTCAACTCCAACACATTGGTGCGGCTGGCTTCCGGGTTGGATGTGCATTGTATCAAGAAGCAGTGCGGCTTGGTTGGATTGTGTTTCGGAGAACAGCTTCCCTTCCAGCCACAAGACTCCTGAACATCTAAATCAAATAAACCCCCCCCCCCCCTATTTTTTACACCGCTGCTACTCTCATCTATGCATAGTCACTTTAATAACTTTACCTACAAGTACATATTACCTCAACTAAAAAGTTAAATAATCTGTCTAAACAATTGTTGGAAAAATTACTTGTGTCATGCACAAAGTAGATAACAAACTTTAGTTTGTTAACAAGAAATGTGTGGAGTGGTTGAAAAATGAGATAATGACTCCAACCTAAGTGTATGTAAACTTTGACTTCAACTGTGTGTGTGTATGTATATATTTGTGTATGTATACATTTGTCTCTATATACTGTACATGCACACACCTCATTTTAGAGCAGCCAAAACGATCCCAATCGTCTCAGTCCATTATCTGTTCAGCCGGGTGTACACTACACGATTTCTACACGATTTTGGCCATGACAAATTTTTTGGAGATCGGACAAAAAAAATCCCCATGTCGTTGCTTTCTCTGGGCGCACAACCGACACTCGTTTAATTTGAGCAGGTCAAAGACGTAATGGGAAGGGAAGGGTATCGGTACCCCCCCCCCCCCCCCGTATATAAAGTCTCGCTATTGTTATTATTTACTTTTGTTTCTTATTTGTATTTTTTAACTGCATTGCTGTTTTTATTATTATTTATTTCCCCAGCTAGGCCAGTTGAGAACAAGTTCTCATTTACAACTGCGATGTGACCAAGATAAGGCAAAGCAGTGTGACAAAAAAGCAACAGTTACATGTGGGATAAACAAAAGTACAGTCAATAACACATAAGTAAGCATTTCACTGAAAGGTCCACACCGGTTGTATTTTCGCGCATGTGACTAATAAAATTTGATTTGAGCCACAGCTCATAGCTATGTTAAATCTAATCACATTATTTTTGCGAAACAACCTTAGAGAATTCCACGACCAAGTGAATAACCTTGTAGTGTGCGACACCCGCCTGCGCTACAGTTTAGTCTGCGCACCATTACGTTGGCAAGACAAAAAAAGGTGGTTTAATGTGAGAAACTGTCCACCCGGCTTCACTATGGTGGCTGCATGTTGTCGTATCTGTGTTTTAGCTTTGTTTTGTCTGTCTGCTATCTTTCAGTGTTAGAGATGTGAACCCCACAAGGATATACGACCTCTGAACTTCTCCAAGATTGCATTCTCAATATCACCCACTAGCACGAGCGGACATCCATCTCATTTGACTAGCTCGTCCTCTCCATCTCCTGTCTTCTATCTTTGTCTCCTTCACTCACCCTCCATCTTTTCTCCTCACACTCCCTCGCAGACGCTCCCTCCCACTACATCTCCCTCCATCCATCCATCCCTCTCAATCCCCTCTCCAAATCATATCTTCTGTCTAAAGCCTGCAGGAGAAAGTGCTGTGCCGCTGTTAGGGGACGTTGTCTTGCGGAGTAAATTACAAGTCAGACAGGAGTAGTAGCTGTAACACCAGAATATCAGATCACACAACCAGGCCTAGAAGCCAAAGAACACAGGCCTAATGTGATCCCCCCCACACAGAGGCTGAGAGAAGAGAGAAGCCTGCTGTGTCCTACTCCATCAGTGGTCTACAGGAGAGAGAGAGAGAGAGAGAGTGTGGGTGTGTGTGTGCTCCCCACTTACACTTCAATTGGCGGGAGCAGTGACAAATGGTTTTATTTGGTTTTCATGCCAGACAGATGGAGCAATGGGTTTTATTTAGTCTTCATGCCAGACTGATCAACACTAGGCAATAAGCAACGCTGTGGAGGACCACAATGTAAATAAGCCTCCGCCTTTATGGTGTTTAGATCCTCATTTTTTTATTTATGTAACGTCATCTCCGACTGGAGAAGCCTACTGGTCTTATAGGCCCAGTGCATTCAAAAATCATATTGCACAACAGCTGATGAAACTACCGCCTGTCTTTTTCACCATTTTAAATGGAAAACCATTACAGTAAGGTATCTAATTGTTACCCAGAAATTAGAATACCCATCCAATGCCATGTTAGTGTAGTTGCAATGTAGTGGAGAGGGAGTTCAGGTGTGTGTGTGTGTGTGTGCATGCGTGTTAACTCACCCAGGATGGAAAAGCCTGGAGAAGTCGGTCAAGGAAAGGCTGGAGAGAAGGCCACTCTGGGAGAAAACATAAGATACACTGTATTACACACACACTTTCACTAGTAAAAACAACTGGATGTTGCAAACATAAGAGGTCCCACCAAAGGACATAATGGAAACTAAGCTCCAAATGGTTTTGAAAATATGGAGACATCGAATATGCTGTTCCTGATCTATACATTTGTCGTCCTTCCAAAGACCGGGCAATTACAGTGTTTAGTGAAAGTCAACACCCCACATTTTACAGCCTTAAAACATAATTTAAAAAAATATTACATTAGATGTTTTCCTACCAATCTACTCCACATTTTCTAAGTGAAAGAGAATGTATTGAAATTCTTTCAAATCATAAAAAAAAGTTATTTCTGTCTATATTTTTCAGCAGGACAATCAAACTAATTCCAAAGTCAGACCAGAATGGCTTTCCAATAGGTGTTGAGTGTTCCAGTCTCAGTCCTGAATTCAATTTGCTTGAAAAGCAGAGAAGTTTAAATCAAAGTTTTATGCACCGAATACAACCTTACAGTGAAATGCTTACTTAAGTACGTTCTTGGATAAGGGCTTGTAAGAAGAATAAGTGTTAAGAAATGACTTACTAAAATTAACTTAAGTAAATAAAAAAAGTGACTAAGCATAGTTCGGGTAGCCATTTGATTAGCTGTTCAGGAGTCTTATGGCTTGGGGGTAGAAGCTGTTAAGAAGCCAATTTGGACCTAGATTTATCATTCCGGTACCGCTTTCCGTGCGTAACAGAGGAAACATTCTATGACTAGAGTGGCTGGAGTCTGACAATTTTTAGGGCCTTCCTCTGACACCAGTGGAGGTCCTGGATGGCAGGAAGCTTGGCTGGGGCGCAGTCAGAGTCCGAGCAGTTGCCATACCAGGCAGTGATGCAACCAGTCAGGATGCTCTCGATGGTGCAGCTGTAGAACCTTTTGAGGATCTGAGGACCCATGACAAATCTTTCCAGTCTCCTGAGGGGAAATATGTGTTGTCATGCCCTCTTCACAACTGTTTTGCTGTGTTTGGACCATGATAGTTTGTTGGTGACATAGAAACCAATGAACTTGAAGCTCTCGACCTGCTCCACTACAGCTCTGTCGATGAGAATGGGGAAGTGCTCGGCCCTCATTATCCTGTAGTCCACAATCATCTCCTTTCCCTGCATTAAAGTCCCCGGCCACTAAGAGCGCAGCCTCTGGATGCTTATGGCCTTATACAGCTTGTTGAGTGTGGTCTTAGTGCCAACATCGGTTTATGGTGGTAAATAGACAGCTATGTAAAATATAGAAAAAAATTATTGGTAAATAGTGTGGCCTACAGCTTATCATGAGATACTCTACGTCAGATGAGAAAAACATTGCAACTTCCTTAATATTAGATTTTGTGAACCAGCTGTTATTTAACAATAGACAGACAGCCACCCCTTGTCTTACCGGAGGCAGCTGTTCTATGTTGCCGATGTATGGAAAACACAGCCAACTGTATGTTATCCATGTTGTCATTCAGCAACAACTCGGTTAAACATCAGATATTACCGTTTTTAATGTCCCGTTGGTAGGTTAGTCTTGATCGGAGCTCATCGATTTTATTATCCAATGATTGCACGTTGGCTAATAGGACTGATGGTCGAGGCAGATTTTCCACTCGCCTTCGGATCCTTACAAGGCATCCCAAACTACGTCCCTGATATCTCTGTCTCTTCAATTGATTGACAGGGATGTGGGCCTCGTCCCGGTGTCTGAAGTAAATCCTTTGCGTCGACTCATTAAAGAAAAAAATCTTCATCCAGTGCGAGGGGAGTTATCGCTGTCCTGATATCCAGAAGCTCTTTTCGGTCATAAGAGGCGTTGGCAGAAACATTATGTAAAGTAAGTTAAAAATAACAATAGCACAATTGGTTAGGAGCCCCTAAAAACAGCAACCATCTCCTCCGGTGCCATTGCTGTCCAATGATTCCCAAATTTATTGAGCTTGAGCAATTGGACTGAATATTTTTTTATACATGTTGACCTAAGAATTGGTACAATCTAATTCAATAGGATTTACAGATGTAATGGCTGCCAAAAAGGTGCTTACAGCAAGTATTAACTCTTGATTTGTTTTTTTATTAATTTGGAAAATTACCTATAATTTCTCTTTGGCTTTGAAAATGTGGAGAAGGTTGTGTAGATCAGTAGGAGAAAATCCAATTTACTCCCATTTGAGTTTTAAAGGCAGCTAAATGTGAAGAGGGGTGTGTAGACTTTCACTAGGCACTCTGATTGAACATATTGAAACAATTTATCTTAATTTCATCCCCACATAAATGCATATAGGAAGGAAGACTCACATAACTCAATTTATTTTTGTGATCCATTTTTATTACCCAATTTAAAATGATGATTTTTTTGTGTGTCCACAATACAAATGAATAACTACAAATGTGAGCACTAGAATTGTTGGTATAGAAACTCTTGCATCAGTCACTGGCTTCATGAAATATACATTAAAATGACTTAACAACCTGGAACTCTATCATTACCTGCTGAACCTGCCTCAGTAAATGGATGTCAGCGTCCCAAATGGAACCCTATTCCCTACAAAGTGCCCTATGGTCCCTGGTCAAAAGTAGTACACTATAAAGAGCACTGAGCCTGGAACCTGACAGTTACAGCCCATTATCCAAAGAAGCAGTTCGGTAACACTTTACAGTACTTAAACCAGCAGGTATATAATGCATTTTAATTCAGTTAGACTAGACTTGTCATAAGCATACAATATATGACGCCCTTATGTCTTAGAATCATCTCATGATCCTGACTAAATACCAGCCACCTTGAGAGCATATTATATGCCTTATAAGACATTAAAATAAATACTTGTTGATAACAAGCTAGGAAGTATTATGCCAGCAGGTGTTACCAGAAGTGCTTCACATCTCTGTGTGCGTATGTGGTGTGTACAGACATGGTAAAGTAGGAGGAGATACAGTATTTACAGTGATAGCTTCGAGGAAGTGGAAGATGCATTTCTTTGAAGATGTGTTTTTTCCTTGTTTGATATATAGCCGACGGCACAGCACTAATTATGAGACAAAGAAATGCAAATGACTTTACGTACTGGGTTAGATAAACTTGAGCAGAAATCACAAGCTAACTGATCAAAAACAGGAAAGTTAGGGAAATGTAAGGTTATGTTCTGGGCTGGAGTTTACTCTGGTCTGGAAATAAGAGTTGGTTGGGTTGCAAGGACTGGTTTCCCAAAAATATTAACACAAAACTAGCCCTGGAATAAAGAGCATGCTCAATGTAAATTGTCTATTGAAAGTGTTTTTTAGTCCAGGGATAGGCTTAGTCGGTGTCCGGGAATCTGGCTCTAAGAGAATAAGAGCGGTTGTGGTGTGGTATGGGGGGTTTCGGTTAGTAAGAGCGGTTGTGGTGTGGTCTGGGAGGTTTGGGTTAGTAAGAGCGGTTGTGGTGTGGTCTGGGGGGGTTTGGGTTAGTAAGAGCGGTTGTGGTGTGGTCTGGGGGGTTTGGGTTAGTAAGAGCGGTTGTGGTGTGGTCTGGGGGGTTTGGGTTAGTAAGAGCGGTTGTGGTGTGGTCTGGGGGGTTTGGGTTAGTACGAGCGGTTGTGGTGTGGTCTGGGGGGTTTGGGTTAGTACGAGCGGTTGTGGTGTGACTCACCTTGCGTTGCTCTCTGAGATGTGCAGCTTCTTTAGGATGGTTGAAACGGAATATAGTCCCTCTACCTAGCTGGATTACTGCACCTGAAACCACCATAAGTTATTATACCGTGAACAAAGTTTTACATCGATGGTTGGTTTCCTGGACACAGATCAAACTTAGTCCTGGACTAAAGAGAATCTCTTTTGAAATAGCTTTTTAGTCCAGGACTAAGCTTGATCGGTGTCTGGGAAACCAGCCCTGAGTTGAGTGCTATGGCAGTGGATGGTTGGTAATTGGAGCATTATTAAAAGCTGATAGTGGGTTCAGTTTTAGTGGGAAGCACACAACACATCTCTCCCAAATGTTGTTAAGATTAAAGTGCTGCCTCTTCACCTCTTCTCATGGTATCCACTTCAAATTCCTGCATTCTGTCTCTTTCTGAAGCATTCAGTGTTACCAGTCAGGAGTGGCTGTGAACCACGCTTCCATCCCTTCTCCACAGGGCAGATGACATTTATTTTACTAAACATTTGAGGGCGAGAGGCCTTGGAAAAAGCCCTGAACAAAGCTCCAGGCCTCTCCGGTCAATTGGCAGATGGTGGTGATAGCAGAGTGGGTTCTGAAGTAGAGACCAGGATCAACCTTTACAGAAAAGTGGGAATAGAGCCAGCCAGGCAGGCAGAGAGCTGAAGAGCTAACTTTGGCCCCAATAGAAAAACCCACTATTCAGTTAGCTCTGCCAGGTCTGTCTGCGAGCTTTTTTTTTTTCCATCATAGCCTCGCTTACACCAACCCGCTCTGACTCAGAAATATAAAGAACAGCTGTGAGTGTGTGTGTGTGTGTGTGTGTGTGTGTGTGTGTGTGTGTGTGTGTGTGTGAGAGGATATAGAGGAGAAAGAGTGAGAGTCCCAGCACCCCTAATAAAAAGGTCCCTGCCACTACTCCTTCATAGCCATTTCAAATTGACCCAAAAGCCCCCCCGAAGCAACTGCATCTCAGGACATTTTCTACACAACAAATGATAGTAATTTCTGCTCCTGTTGCAGCTCAGGTGCATTGTCACTCGTCAGAAGCCATTAATCAAAGCAAGATTAGTATTTTATGCACAGAAAGAAGGAGAGAGAGCGTGCCTGTGAGAAAGAGAGGAGACCTGGAGAAAATCTTATAAGTGTGAGCCTGCTAGATATATAAGCCCCCAATATCAGCCTCTATTCCATAGCTTTACAACACATCCTAGAGTTTTTCTAGCCTATTACCTTCGGTAAATCACCCAGCCGGGGTCTTGACGAAAGCCAATCATGTCAGAGAGATTGTGTACTTCATGGCAATGTATTCACTTTACCACGGCAAAGGACTGAGAAAATGAGTAAAACTTTTTCTATTTATTTGTCAAGTTGCCTGAAAGTTAAGAGTTGTGTTGTCTAGTCCCAAAGTAAGAAGGGGAAAGATTAGGTCTCCAAAGTTGGAGCAACCATTACAGGTTTAGCATGTCTTCCAAGTCCACACAGGCTCATTGAAAGAGAGGTGTGCCGGTTTAGATTATAGGTACAACTGTCCCAGTGCCTCAGTTAGAGGACGTAAATGACCAGTCGCAAAGTTTGTGAGCCTCCAAGTTTGTGCCCCCAACTCCCAGGGTCAGAGAGGATTTTGTACACATTATCTTGCAGAGTCTCCACACACGACCGAGAGACGACACACACACACACACACACACACACACACACACACACACACACACAATTACCCTGTGTCAGCTGACAGGGCTGGGTCGTCTCCAGTCTGTTGACAGAGCACAGCGCCCCCGTCTGGGGGATCAGAGTCACAACTCCATCACGGTTCTCAAACACACAGTGTTCCTCCAGGAGACCAGCACCATGGACAACTGCATGGTGGGAGACAGGGTTAGGGGTCAAAATTCTAAAACTGTGTTCCTCCTGCAGACCAATACCATGGAACACTGCAGGGAATAAAGGGAGGGAAGCGGTCAGAGGTTGATGTAGAAAAGTTTTAAGGGGGTCAGTTAAGGTGAGGCTCAAAATCACTTATCTTGATCATATAATGAGCAAAAAAAATGAGTGCCTAATGCTCTGGAATAACACTAAACTCACATGAACCCGAAGCAACAACCCACAGCAGATATCCTGTCTGCCTACTGACTCACCAATATCCGGATTGGATGAAGCCTCGTCTCGACCCACCAGCGTCCTGCCCTCCTGCAATCAGATCACAAGGCCAATGTCATTAGGTCTGCCTGATCGTAAGCTGATTTGCTCACGGGAGAATCCAAATCTAAGGATGCATCCCAAACGGCACCCTATTCCCTATATAGTGCACTACTATGCCCTGGTCAAAATGAGGGCACTTTAAAGGCAAGAGGGTGACATTTGGGATGTAGACTAAGAGACCGGTAGTGGATAAACGAATATGGATTTTCCACATTTAGCAGTAGTGTTAAAACAAGCTACATTATTGGCTAGTACCACAGACCCATTGAGAAAGTACACTGAGTGTACAAAACATTAGGAACACCTGCTCTGACAGACTGACCAGGGGAATCCAGGTGAAAGCCATGATCCCTTATTGATGTCACTTGTTAAATCCACTTCAATCAGTGTAGATGAAGGAAAGGACAAGAGGTTAAAGGATTTTTAAGCCGTGAAACAATTGAAACGGATTGTGTATCTGTGCCATTCAGTGGGTGAATGGGCAAGACAAAATATTTAAGTGCCTTTGAATGGGCTATGGTAGTAGATGCCAGGCACACCGGTTTGTGTCAAGAACTGCAACGCTGCTGGGTTTTTCACGCTCAACAGTTTCTCGTGTCTATGAAGAATGGTCCAACACCCAAAGGACATCCAGCCAATGACAACTGTGGGAAGCATTGCAGTCAACATGGGCCAGCATCCCTGTGGAATGCATTTGACACCTTGTAGAGTCCATGCCCTGACAAATTGAGGCTGTTGTGAAGGCACAAGGGAGTGCAATTCAACATTTGGAAGGTGTTCATAAAATTTTACACACTCCGTGTATACAGTATACTCTATATACAGTGGGGAGAACAAGTATTTGATACACCGCCGATTTTGCAGGTTTTCCTACTTACAAAGCATGTCTGTAATTTTTATCATAGGTACACTTCAACTATGAGGGAATCTAAAACAAAAATCCAGGAAATCACATTATGATTTTTAAGTAATTAATTAGCCTTTTATTGCATGACATAAGTATTTGATACATCAGAAAAGCAGAACTTAATATTTGGTACAGAAACATTTGTTTGCAATTACAGAGATCATACGTTTCCTGTAGTTCTTGACCAGGTTTGCACACACTGCAGCAGAGATTTTGGTCCACTCCTCCACACAGACCTTCTCCAGATCCTTCAGGTTTCGGGGCTGTCGCTGGGAAATACAGACTTTCAGCTCCCTCCAAAGATGTTCTACTGGGTTCAGGTCTGGAGACTGGCTAGGCCACTCCAGGACCTTGAGATGCTTCTTACGGAGCCACTCCTTAGTTGCCCTGGCTGTGTGATTCGGGTCGTTGTCATGCTGGAAGACCCAGCCACGACCCATCTTAAATGCTCTTACTGAGGGAAGGAGGTTGTTGGCCAAGATCTCGGGATACATGGCCCCATCTATCCTCCACTCAATACGGTGCAGTCGTTCACCAAAGAATGATGTTTCCACCTCCATGCTTCACGGTTGGGATGGTGTTCTTGGGGTTGTACTCATCCTTCTTCCTCCAAACACAGCAAGTGGAGTTTAGACCAAAAAAAAACTCTATTTTTGTCTCAGACCACATGACCTTCTCCCATTCCTCCTCTGGATCATCCAGATGGTCATTGGCAAACTTCAGACGGGCCTGGACATGCACTGGCTTGAGCAGGGGGACCTTGCGTGCGCTGCAGGATTTTAATCCATGACGGCGTAGTGTGTTACTAATGGTTTTCTTTGAGACTGTGGTCCCAGCTCTCTTCAGATCATTGACCAGGTCCTGCCGTGTAGTTCTGGGCTGATCCCTCACCTTCCTCATGATCATTGATGCCCCACGAGGTGAGATCTTGCATGGAGCCCCAGACCGAGGGTGATTGACCGTCATCTTGAACTTCCGTTTTCTAATAATTGCGCCAACGGTTGTTGCCTTCTCACCAAGCTGCTTGCCTATTGTCCTGTAGCCCATCCCAGCCTTGTGCAGGTCTACAATTTTATCCCTGATGTCCTTACACAGCTCTCTGGTCTTGGCCATTGTGGAGAGGTTGGAGTCTGTTTGATTGAGTGTGTGGACAGGTGTCTTTTATACAGGTAACGAGTTCAAACAGGTGCAGTTAATACATGTAATGAGTGGAGAACAGGAGGGCTTCTTAAAGAAAAACTAACAGGTCTGTGAGAGCCGGAATTCTTACTGGTTGATGATAGGTGGTACTGGTAGGTGATCAAATACTTATGTCATGCCATAAAATGCAAATGAATTACTTTTTAAAAAATCATACAATGTGATTTTATGGATTTTTGTTTTAGATTCAGTCTCTCACAGTTGAAGTGTACCTATGATAAAAAAAAATACAGACCTCTACATGCTTTGTAAGTAGGAAAATCTGCAAAACCGGCAGTGTATCGAATACTTGTTCTCCCCACTGTATGTATTTGTCTTACTCACTTTTAAATGATAGAGAATGGTGCCAGTGCTGAGAAGATCATCATCGATGCCGATTAGGTGAGGTAGTTTGGAGTCCATGACCACGCCTATACCCTGCTTCCTCAGAGCTACAGTCTCCTCCTATATAGTAGCAGACACAGAACAGGGTAGTACTACTATTATGATAACATGTTAACCCAGCATTACGCCTATGCCCTGCTTCCTCAGAGCTACAGTCCCCTATATAGCAGGAGATTAATAGACAGGTGAGGTAAGTCCAACACTGTCGTCTCATACACACCAACATTCAAAGGTTTGGGGTCACTTAGAAATGTTCATGTTTTTGAAAAGCACATTTGTCCATTACAATATAAAATTGATCAGAAATACAGTGTAGACATTTGTTGTAAATGACTATTGTAGCTGGAAACTGATTATTTCTATGGAATATCTACATCGGCGTACAGAGGCCCATTATCAGCAACCATCACTCCTGTGTTCCAATGGCACGTTGTGTTAGCTAATCCAAGTTTATAATTTGAAAAGGCTAATTGATCATTAGAAAACCCTTTTGCAATTATGTTAGCACAGCTGAAAACTGTTTGTACTGATTAAAGAAGCAGTAAAACTGGCCTTAATTTTTTATTTCACCTTTATTTAACCAGGTAGGCCAGTTGAGAACAAGTTCTCATTTGCAACTGCAACCTGGCCAAGATAAAGCAAAGCAGTTCGACACATAAAACACAGAGTTACACATGGAATAAACAAAACATACAATAGACTAGTTGAGTATCTGGAGCATCAGCACAGTCACAGTCAGTCAGACACAGAATCAGACACAGTCAGGGTCACAAACAGTCACAGTTCGATTACAAGCTCAAAATGGCCAGAAACAAACTATTTTCTTCTGAAACTCGTCAGTCTATTCTTGTTCTGAGAAATAAAGGCTATTCCATGCGAGAAGTTCTTTCAAAAACAAGGACATTTCTAAGTGACCCCAAACTTTTGAACGGTAGTGTATGTATGATCGTACAGAAGTCACACAGACAGTCATACATAGTCAAAAGACACATACAACACACTTCTGTATATTTTAAAAGAGTTACATGGTCGCTGCACATATCATTGCATACCGCAGAAAATACACGAGAGTTCAGAGGCCTTGCTTTAACAAAGTTAACCATTTTCACTGTAGTGGTCAAAACGTCTTTCAAGCTGTCAGGCATTTCCTTGGCAGCACGAGCCTCTCGGTGGATGCTGTAGTGTACCCAAGTGGCGTCAGGGAGCAACTGCTTGCACGTGCATTACCACTCCACTATTTTGTGGCTTTTGTGCCATCACAGTGCATTTACCAACATCTTGACCACCAAAGTCCATTTGATGTCACAAAGCTGTCCAGTACTTTAAAAAGTATCCTCTCCTGTTGTCTTGGTTTCCAGTGGTTTGCAAGAAGAAGATGTCTTCCTTAATTGACCCCCCATAAACGTAAAGGACATATACCAGGAGCAGTGTCAGGCCCGCCATGTCTGTTGACTCATCCAGCTGTAATGTATAGAATTCACTGACTTGTAATGCGAAGCAGTAATTGTTTCAAAACATCTCCTGCCATGTCACTGATGCATCGTGAAACAGTGTTGTTTGATGAAGGCATTGTCTGTACAGTTTTTTGGGCCTTTTCCCCCACCATTGTCCCAGCCATATCCGCAGCAGCAGGAAGAATGAAGTCCTCCACAATAGTATGGGACTTGCCTGTTCTAGCCACTTGGTAGCTCACCATATAAGACGCTTCTAGACCCTTCTCATTCATGGTATCTGTTGGTTTTATACATGTCTTACTACTCAAAAGTCTTACATTTTCACTCAAAAAACTTTGTGGCTTATTTTTCAACTTGGCATGTTTTGTTTCTAAATGTCTGTGCAAGAGTGAAGGTTTCATTGAGTTGAGAGATTACTTTGCACATATAAAAAACACTGTGGCTGAGGAAAGGCACTACTCCCAATATAAGTGAACCCCAAATCAATGTAGTTCTCATCATATTTGCGCCTCTTCGATGGTCCAACGTCCCTGTCTGTTGTTTGATGCTTTCCCGGGTAAGGGGGCAGTAGCTCTTTGGCTGCATCAGATTCACAACGGCCAGTGTCCATACTAGCTGGGCTAACAACAAAAGTAGAATTACTGATGCTAACATTGGATCTGCTCATGGAAGCAGAACTTATGTCGTCGGAACAGAATGAACAGCAGTTACGTTTGGCTACATAGTGGAATTCCCGCCAGAGACAGATATGTTTCGTATTGCATTATGTACTGTATATTATTCATTTTATTTGTGTTTCCTGTTTGGACCCCAGGAAGAGTAGACGTTGCCTTGGCAGCGATTTTGTTACTCTAAGCACACCCTCCAAACCCCATTCACCTCTTCTGAATATAAAGGTATAGCGTGCCTTCAGAAACTACCCTTGATGTTTTCCACATTTTGTTGTGTTACAGCTTGAATTTAAAATTGATATATTGAGAGTGTCACTGGACTACACAAGATACCCCATAACGTCTAAATGGAATTATGCTTTCAGAAAAGTTTAAAAATTAATAAAAAATGAAAAGCTGAAATGTCTTGAGTCAATAAGCATTCAACCTGTGTTATGGCAAGCCTAATTAAGTTAAGGAGTAAAGATTTGCTTAAGTCACATAAGTTGCATGGACTCACTGTGTACAACATGATTTTTGAATGATTACCTGATCTCTGTACCCCACACATACAGATAATTGTAAGGTCCCTCAGTTGAGCAGTGAATTTCTAACAAAGATTCAACCAAAGACCATGGAGGTTTTCCAAGGGCACCTATTGATGGGAAAAAATAGAAATACCAAAGCAAACAGTGTAACAGTATACTAAAGATACAGGAGTCCTTCCTAACTCCGTTTTCGGAGAGGAAGGAATCTGCTCAGTGACTTCACCATGAGGCCAATGGTGACTTAAATACAGTTAGTTTTCTTCTAATCACAGCCATTAAACTCTGAGGATGGAACAACATTGTTACTCCACAATACTAGGGAAAGGGGGATACCTAGTCAGTTGTACAATGCATTCAACTGAAATTTGTCTTCCGTATTTGGGGCTGCCATAATCGACATCCACGTCGGCAGCGCCCGGGGAACAGTGGGTAAACTGCCTTGCTCAGGGGCAGAAGGACAGATTTTTACCTTGTCAGCTTGGGGATTCTATCCAGAAATCTTTCAGTTACTGGCCCAATGCTCTAACTACTAGGCTAATATCCTAAATGACACTGAAAAGGAAGCCTGTACAGAATAACAAATATTCCGAAAACATGCATCCTGTTTGTAATAAGGCACTAAACTGCCAAGAAAAAGTGGCAAGTAAATGTACTTTATGTCCTGAATACAAAGCGTTATGTTTGGGGCAAATCCAACGTCACTGAGTACCACTTCATATTTCCAAGCATGGTGGTGGCTGGAACATGTTATGGGTATGCCCATCATCAGGAAGGACTAGGGAGTTGTTTGTATTTTTATAAAAAATAATCAGAATAGAGCTAATCACAGGCAAAATCGTAGAGGAAAACTTAGTTCAGTCTGCATTCCAACCGACACTGGGAGAAAAAAATCCCCTTTCAGCAGGACAGTAACCTAAAACAAGGCAAAAACAAAATACACTGGAGTTCCTTCCCAAGACAACATTGAATGTTCCTGAGTAGCCAAGTTAAAACTAACTTAATACGGCTTGAAAAGCTAAGGCAAAACCTGCAAATGGTTGTCTCGCAATGATCAATAACCAACTTAACAGAGAATGAAGAATTTTCCAGGTATGGAAAGCGCTTAGACTTACCCAGAAAGACTCACAGCTTTAGTCTATCATGTATTGACTCAGGGGTGTGAATACTTGTGTAAATTAGATATTTCAGTACAAAAATGTCTAAAAACATGTTTTCACTGTCATTATGTGGTAGTGTGTAGATGGGTGAGAGAAACAAAAAGTTTGCTATTTTGAATTCAGGTTGTAACACCACAATGTGGAATAAGTCAAGGGGCAGGAATACTTTGAAGGCGCTGCATGTTGCCCTCCTAGTAATCAAATCGTATTTGTCACATGCGCCAAATACAACCTTAAAGTGAAATGCTTACTTATAAGCCCTTTATATAACAAGTGATGTGTTTTCTCTGCGCCAAATTATCTTTCAATGCACCATCTTCCCGAGGAAAGACTGAAGGATCGGGTGAATATGAATCATTTTTGAACAATTTCATGGCCGTATCAACCATTTTCCTTTCTGAACATTTTTTATTTATTCACACAGAAACCGCCATGTCAAACACTGACTAATAGAAGGGTTTTTAACATCCATACGCCACACACACGTCTGATTAATGCTACCCTATAGTGTGTGTGTGTGTGCGTGTGTGTGTGATGAATGCTGCCCTATAGTGCTGACATTCACATTACAGGCAGTCACACCCCCACGTTAGCCTTTGGTCGCATCAGAAACTCAAGTCAGCCTCAAATCAATGAATGTTCAGGTGGAAAAATCCATGCCGCTTGTCCAGAAATCCCTGCTAAATATGTATTTAATGCATTTTAGGTTTCTGCACGTCAGAAGAGGGTGATAAGAGGCAGGATACATGGAATTGATCTGTGGAAGACATTTTTAAAGCTTTAGTACAGAAAGCTACAATTCTACATTTCCATCGGCGATCTGTCTGCTTCACTGCCCACAGTATGGGTGTGTGTGTGTGTGTGTGTGTGTGTGTGTGTGTGTGTATGTATATATATATATATTCTATAATAAAAACAAACAGAATACAAGTCACCAGTGTTATGACTATTGACATTGATGAAATGGCACCAGACATTAAAAACAGAGCAGACTTCCCAACTTGGGTTCAAGGCTAAACGGCCTTTTCCTTTCAGTCAGTGGCTCCTGCTGAATAACAAACTAACTCCTTCAGTGTGTGTCTGTGTGTCTCATCTCCCAGTCCTGTCTCAGTGAAGTGACACAGTGCATTAATCTGCCAGGCTCCTCTCTTCACCTCTAATGAAGTCTGTGAAGGAACCCTTTAATTAACTACAAGCCTGGAAACACACTTCCCTGAGACAGGATGGGTAGATGAGATTCTCTTTCTTAGTCAGACCAAATCAGAGTATAGGGCCAGGCCATGCAGCATGATGCCACTCTCCATCCCTTGATTGAGGCAGGTGGTGGACGTAATTATCTTTTGGGCAGGCTTGGGCACAAACACTCACACACACCTCATCTATCAGCCAGGCTTGGGCAGCATTTAAACTCGCATTAAAATTTCACCCAACTGCAGATGATGGCTTTCATGCATTTGTGAGCACTTCCACTCAGAGTTTCCCTACTTCACTTTACATAAATTAAAAGTAACTCCACTGCAAGGTCAGCCCACCACCTGTCCATGAGAGCTCTGATGAGAGCTTCTATCCATCAGAGAGCTATGATGAGAAAACTAGTGAGTAAGATTTCCAATATATTTTATAAAATATGGCACAAACTTTACTTAATCCGTCAGGAGCCCACACTACAACACATCAATAAAAACTCCTCCCACAGAGATAGCAGAGGGCAGAGTAGGGTAGTAGGCCATCTCAAAATGGAACAGTACTGTGGTAACTTGGGGGGATATCTCTCCAAAGAAGTTGAAATTAAGTTCACACATCACAGATATTTGCATTATAGGGTTTTATATTTAGGAGTTGCAACAAAATGCTTGAGAGCAAACATTGCATTATTAAAATGTCACCCAACTGCAATGGCTTTAAAGCTAGACTCCATAATGGTGAAACTGACATGTCCGTCCGCGATATTTAAACCAAAAAGTTACTGCTTGCGCTGTTTTTTTACACCTCCGACATCATTGCACACACACACACACACAGAACAGCAGCATATGTACTGCAACAACAAAAAATTACGATGTGCGACGCTCCCCAGCTCTGCTTCGGCAACAAAACAATAATTTCCGTGGGACGGACAGTTGCGTCGTATCCCCTACATGCAGATTCCATCTTTAAATGGGTTTCTGAGCATCTCCAAAACACCTAGGAGTTACCCTACTTTACTCTACATATCAAACAAACACCAGTCTGTCCAGCTCACGTACAGAAACCCATACTGAAACACTTCAATAAAAAAAGCACAAGACTTCTCCATTCGGGGCAGGTCTAAGGGAAGTCGCCAAAGACATTAGAATGAAGCTCATAGATTACAGATCTAGGCATTCATGGGATTTACTGTGGACTTGATTGAAGTTAAGGGCTCAAAAACAGCAGCAACTTGAATGCTTATTGATTTCCAGTGCGAGTCAAGTCGAGTCAAGCCATCTGAAATTGAGCTCTATCGCTCATGTAAAGGTTATAGATAGAACAAACACAAAGGTCATCTCAAATGATACATCAAGGCCTAACTGCTGACAGGGTGGATACTAGAATGTCATGGAATCCCTTAATGATTAAATATAATGTAGAAATGACAGACCAAAGACAATGGCGGAATAACCGAAGACAGTCTGTGGGGATGACCCAGATGTAGTACTGAGCGAGCGATTAGTGCTTTTTGTGGTCGGTTCGACTATCAAAAACAATCATGGTTTTTCGATTTCAATTATTTGGGTAAATGCTGTAAGAGAATAAAAAATGTAAAAAACAAATGTCCCATGATGGTAGTGAATGCCCATTACTGTCTATCACTTACCAGTATTACCAGTATTTTATTCACATTACTTTCCTAAAATATTTAACGTTGTGTATATTACATTTGTTTTATTTGAAGACTTTTCATTCCAAGTTATAATCTCATCTCTTTAGAGCTGCTGCGTATGCTCTGACAGAAATCACAATTTTGTAGTTCTTCAAAATCACTTTGATCATGTATTTTCAGGTAGAGATACCTCAGGAAGCAACAGCAGCTCTATCTAGATCTCCTCACGATCGATCACGGATTACTGTCTCTTCTGTAGCAGGCGTATGGTCTTTTGAAACACAGACCGGACAAGTAGATGCGCAATGTAGTGAATTACCATTTTGTATGCGGTAAACTACGTAGAATATTAGCCTGATGGAAACTACAACTCCCTACTACATTGCATCTTCAGGCTGGAGGTGATTTCTCTCTAGAGAAACTGTGCGATGTGTGCTTTGAGCTGACAGAAAATAAATCAGAAAGAAATGGAATTCAACTAGTTGTTTAAAAACTGAAAAAATATAATAAATAAATATATACACACATATACATACACACAATATAGGGGATAGGGTGCCATTTGGGAGTATCAGAAACCGATGTTTACATGTATTAATCTCTACTGTCCGATGTGCTTAACATTGCACGTTCAAAAGGAGTCTGATGACACAGAGACAGACACACAGAGAGCGAGACACACACACACACACACAGACAGAGAGATTCATCCAACCCAAGCAAAAGTTCCGTTGGCACTGGCTCTCACGACAATATAAAACTTCCAGAAAGTAACAGTCTCCCTTTCCGCAAATCAAGAGGGCAAAGCACCTCATATTTTTTAATCATGTTCTTCATTCCAAGAGTGTGTCCCAAATGGTACCCTATTCCGTATATAGTGCACTTTTTAAACTAAAGTAGTGCACGATATAGGGGATAGGGCTACATTTGGGACGCTGCCAACACTACAAGAACAGGTTTGCAATCATCTGCGCCACCTCTCCCCAAACATGTGCAGGTACATCCTGCAATCTTGTGTGTGCATGCGTGAAAGGATACAGCAGGAAATGAGAACATTTTGGCATCTTTCTCCCTCCACCTCTTCCCTACTTCCCCCCAAGAGGCTGCCTTTCCCACAAACCCTGCAACCAATCTTTGACTGCGTCCCAAATGCCTCCCTATTTAGTGCACTACTTATGACCAGGGCCCATAGGGCTACAGTCAAAAGTGGTGTAGATAGATAGATACCCTAGTAGTGGACTAAATGAGGAATTGGTGCCATTTGCATTCTAAATCTACCTGAGAAATGGCATTAACCTTGTGTTTACACTGCTCTCTTTCTCTAACGACGAGGAGCCTAATATGCCCCCCCCATTCCTCACCATACCCCTGGCTCCATGGTGGGAGTCTCATAGCCTTTCCCTTTCAGGGAGAAGCGAAGCAGCTCTCATCAACAGAATTAACCCATCTCCACACACACACACACTATAGCCACTAATACCTCCCCTGCATTCCACACCGTACCCATGGCTCCATGGCTGGTTCTACCACTCGTCACCCTGCACAGAATTCAAAAATAGCGGAAGACAAAATGTCAAATCCATAAAGCTGTTCATCAACCACTTACCATTATGGCAACATCAGTATGCCTGCCGCTTGCCAGTACAGTGGCCTTTCAGACTGGGTGTCACAGGGTGTCGTGCTGAACGTTTAACATGGAAAAACACGGCCAGGCTTCATACCAGAGTGTGTGCGCGCTTGCGCAGTACCAGTCAAAAGTTGACACACCTACTCATTCAAGGGTTTTGTTGTGAAGAGGGCACAATAAAACCTAATCCTGCTCAGAACTGAAAACATTTGGCATGAGTCCTCAGATCCTCAAAAGGTTCTTACAGCTGCACCATCGAGAGCACCACTGGTTGCATCCCTGCCTGGTATGGCAACTTCTCGGCCTCCGACCGCAAGGCACTACAGAGGGTAGTGCGTACGGCACAGTACACCACTGGGGCCAAGCTTCCTGCCATCCAGGACCTTTATACCAGGCGGTGCCAGAGGAAGGCCCTAATTGTCAAAGACTCCAGCCACCCTAGTCATGAACTGTTCTTTTTGCTACCGCACGGCAAGCGGTCCCGGAGCGCCAAGTCTAGGTCCAAGAGGCTTCTAAACAGCTTCCTCCCCCAAGACACAAGATTCCTGAACATCTAATCAAATGGCCACCCAGACTATTTGCATTGCCTTCTCTACCTCTTACAAAGACAACGGTTGGAACCAAAAATCTCAAATTTTGACTCAAAAGGACAGATTTCCACCAGTCTAATGTCCAAGTCTCTTTATCTCATTGATGTCCTTTAGTAGTGGTTTCCTTGCAGCAATTCAACCATGAATGCCTGATTCACGCAGTCTCCTCTGAACTTTTGACTGGTACTGTGTGCATTCAGATGGGTCGTGTACATTCAAGGACACGGGCATTTTTACATTGTTGAAGGGAAATGCTTCCCAACTCCTGCACCCAAAGGGGTGCACATATTCCCTACCCTGGCTCCCACCCAGCCCAAATGAGAAGTTTGATGGGTCCCAAGGACCAGGATCAAGAAGCACAACTCCGAAGTATAGACAGGTATGGTAACAGATTCTTAGCGGGACCAATCCATCCACACATAATGGATGCAAATAAAATCAAAAATTAAATAAAAAAGGCAACAGCATCAGTAAGCCATACAAATATACAAGTCAAAAAGGAGGGTCTGGCCCTTGTATAAACGGCCCACAGGTGGAATGAAATACATATTTTATACTTTAAAAAAAGGCAAAAATTAAGTTTTATAGTTTTAAAAAAGTGAACAAAATCATGCAGCCTTCGACTGTGCAATGGAGGGTGGACGCTGTTCCACTCAAGAACTATCCTATCCGTTTTAGATGGAACTATACTAAATATATTCACGTCATTAAATAACTGATTAAAAACACACTATTTGGCAATGTAGGTCTAAAGTAGCCTCATCAGCACTCTGTAGGGTAGCACCATGGTGTAGCCAGAGGACAGCTAGCTTCTGTCCTCCTCTGGGTACATTGACTTCAATACAAAAAACCTAGGAGGCTCATAGTTCTCACCATCTTCCATAGACGTACACAGTAATTATGACAACTCCGGAGTACATTCTCCAACCTATCAGAGCTTCTGCAGAGAACAAAGGATCAGAGAAGGAATCTAGTAATGAAAAGCACAAGCTACAGCCAGCTAGCACTACAGTGCATAACATGTGGTTTGAAGTTGATTCAGAGAAAGACAATAGTTTAACAAATTAATTTCTTCTAGAATTAAGAAGCAATAGAGCGAGCTAGCTATATGTGTTTGTATTTTTTTTTAAACTTTCACTTAGCTAGCAACGCAGCTAGCTAGTTTAGCCTACTCATAACACCAGGTTCAAAACAAAGAGGGATGCTATGTTAGCTAGCTGGCTAATTTATTGTCACCAGGGCCCGCAATTGTAACTGCTAACATGCTTGCTGTACACAGTAGTGCATTATTGGGTTACAGCTGTTGTATTGTGCACTGAAGTCAACAAGCAAAGAGGAAAGGTGAGAGGAAGAGCGAGCATAAACGGAAGAAGGAATTATATATACAATGAGCAAAGTGATGCGGTTTATATGTGGCTGCTAGTTATGTGTAATCAAGGGTGTGTACGTAACAGTATAAATTTAGTCCGTCCCCTCGCCCCTACCCGGGCTCCAACCAGGGGCCCTCTGCACACATAGACAACTGACACCCACGAAGCATCGTTACCCATTACAAAAGTCGCGGCCCTTGCAGAGCAAGGGGAACCACTACTTCAAGGTCTCAGAGCAAGTGACGTCACCAATTGAAACGCTATTAGCGAGCACCACAGCAAACTAGCTAGCCATTTCACATTGGTTACATGTACAACAGCTGTCTGTGACTAGGTGAAAAAACAACTTTCATACCATAACCACTACACCAAGCCTACATTTTTTTCACCATTTTAACGTCAGTCAACATGGCTACTAGAACTAATGCATTGACCAAATCATGCCGTAAATTAATAAAACCAAAAGCTTACTTTGACTTGGAAGAGTTCCAGTGTTGGATAGCCAAAGCCAGCTTGCTAAAATAGCATCCCTCTCTGTTTGAACCTGGTGTTTGAGTAGGCTAAACTAGCTAGCTGCATTGCAAGCTAAGTGAAATGTATATATAGTTGAAGTCGGAAGTTTACATACTCCTTAGACAAATACATTTAAACTCTGTTTTTCACAATTCCTGACATTTAATCCTAGTAAAATTACCTGTCTTTGGTCAGTTCGGATCACCACTTTATTTTAATAATGTTAAATGTCAGAATAATACTAGACAGAATGATTTATTTCAGCTTTTATTTCTTTCACCACATTCAGTGGGTCAGAAGATTACATACACTCAAATTAGTATTTGGTAGCATTGCCTTTAAATTGTGAATTTTGGCACATTCCTCCTGACAGCTGGTGTAACTGAGCCAGGTTTGTAGGCCTCCTTGCTCGCACACATTTTCTCTATTGGAGCTTTGTGATGGCTACTCCAATACCTTTACTTTGTTGTCCTTAAGCCGTTTTGCCACAACTTCGGAAGTATGCTTGTGGTCATTGTCCATTTGGAAGTCCCATTTGCGACCAGGCTTCAACTTCCTGACTGATTTCTTGAGATGTTGCTTCAATATATCCACCTAATTTTTCTCCCTCATGTTGCCATCTATTTTGTGATGTTCACCAGTCCCTCCTGCAGCAAAGCACCCTCACAACATGCTGCTGCCACCTCCGTACTTCACGGTTGAGATGGTGTTCTTCTGTTTGCAAGCCTTCCCCTTTTTCCTCCAAACATAACGATGGACATTATGGTCAAACAGTTCCATTTTTGTTTCATCAGACCAGAGGACATTTCTCCAAAAACTACAATCTTTGTCCCAATGTGCAGTTGCAGACCGTAGTCTGGATTTTCTATGGCGGTTTTGGAGCATAGATGAGCGGCCTTTCAGGTTATGTCGATATAGGACTCGTTTTACTGTGGATTTAGATACTTTTGTACCCGTTTCCTCCAGCATCTTCACAAGGTCCTTTGCTGTTGTTCTGGGATTGATTTGCACTTTTCGCACCAAAGTACATTTATCTCTAGGAGAAAGAACGCGTCTCCTTCCTGAGCGGTATGACGGCTGCGTGGTCCCATGGTGTTTATACTTGCGTACTATTGTTTGTACAGATGAACGTGGTACTTTCAGGCATTTGGAAATTGCTCCCAAGGATGAACAAGACTTGTGGTCGACAATTATTTTTCTGAGGTCTTGGCTGATTTCTTTTGATTTTCCCATGATGTCAAGCAAAGAGGCACTGAGTTTGAAGGTAGGCCTCTAAATACATCCACAGGTACACCTCCAATTGACTCAAATGATGTCAATTACCCTATCAGAAGCTTCTAAAGCCCTGACATAATTATCTAGAATTTTCCAAGCTATTTATAGGCACAGTCAACTTAGTGTATGTAAAACTTCTGACCCACTGGAATTGTGATACAGTGATTTATAAGTGAAATCTGTCTGTAAACAATTGTTGGAAAAGATACTTGTGCCATGCACAAAGTAGATGCCCTAACCGTCTTGCCAAAACTATAGTTTGTTAACAAGAAATGTGTGGAGTGGTTGAGGAGCCTCCACTGGTTTATACCCAATATTTTCAAGCCTTAGAGTATGACCCTCTCTGTTTGAGGGTCATGTTCCCCATGTGGGGAACAAACACCATCTAGGACTAGTCCATGTAGACACTGTAGGCCTGAACAAGAGCTAGTTGAGAAGTTGAACCAATTTCAATGTGAAAGTAAATTGAGTCATGTTCAACTTGTCTCAGCTGGGCCAAGTCCATGTGAGAAACAACTGCTTTTCCTTGATTCCTCACCTTTTCAAAATCCATTGATTGAGAAGGTCAGAGGTCTCTCCCCTCTGAACTTCTCATCCAATGGATTTTGAGCAGGAGACGAGAGGAAACAAGGAAATGCAATTGAGATTCAAATGGAGTGGCTGCGCGACCTGTGTTTTCCCCACCCCCTAGAACGCTTTTTCCAACTTTTGCCTCAAAGCCTGTCAACTCTGTGAAGCTGAAGTGAACATCAACTAACTGGGCCTGAGTAGCATCAACTAAAACTCTGGGTTTGCACGCTTAAGTGTGAAGACTGAAATTCTCTCCCACTCTCTCTCCGGCACACTGATGAGCCATATGGGATGTAGAGAGAGTAACCGATTAGGCATGTCTGATGAGTTTCCCCTTCTCTCCCTCACTCTTCTCCCAGTGTCAGATGTTGACTTCAGGACCATTTAAGCAGCTATAATGTCAGCTGGATGCCATTTAAGCTAAATAGCTGGAAAATTAAATAGCAACGCCATGTTGAGGTTCAGCAGAGCAACACTGACACCCGCTGGTAGGATACAGGAACTATAAGCAGCAGTTACATGGGACGGAACGAGGAAGAAAGGGAAATGCTGGTTAGACTGTTTTGTAAACAGGCAACTGGAATGTAGGAAAACCTGCAACTAACTCCATATTGGGTTGCTTTATGACCATTTCTAAGTATTCCAGTATACAGACATACACACACAGTCAAAAGTTTGGACACCTCCTTATTCCAGGGTTTCACTTTATTTTTACTATTTTCTACATTGTAGAATAATAGTGAAGACATCAACACTATGAAATAACACATATGGAATCATGTAGTAACCAAAAAAAGGGTTAACAAGTCCAAATATAATTTATATTTAAGATTCTTCAAATTAACCCCCCTTTGCACGTTTGGCATTCTCTCAACCAGCTTCATGACGTAGTCACCTGAAATGCATTTCAATTAACACGTGTCCCAATTAACACGTGTCCCTTGTTAAAAGTCTGTAGAATATAATGCCAACCAGTTGCGTTGTGACAAGGTAGGGGTGGCATGCAGAAGATAGAGCTATTTGGTTAAAGACTAAGTCCATATTATGGCCAGAACAGCTCAAATAAGTGAAGAACGACAGTCCATCAGTACTTTATGACATGAAGGTCAGTCAATATGGAATATTTCAAGAACTCTGAAAGTTTTTTCAAGTGCTATGATGAAACAGTCTCTCATGAGGACCCCACAGGAATGGAACACCCAAGGTTACCTCTGATGCAGACGATTAGAGTTATCAGCCTGAGAAAATACAGCCCAAATAAATACTTCAGAGTTCAAGTAACAGACACATCAACATCAACTGTTCAGAGACTGCGTGAATCAGGCCCTCATGGTCAAATTGCTGTAAAGAAATCACTACTAAAGGACACCAATAAGAAGGGACTTGCTTTGTTTGGCCAAGAAACATGAGCAATGGACATTAGAACTGTGGAAAATGTATCGTTTGGTCTGGAGTCCAAATGTGAGATTTTTGTTCCCAACTGCCGTGTCTTTGTGAGACGCTGTGTGGGTGAACGGATGATTTCCGCATGTGTATTTCCCACCGTAAAGCATTGACGAAGAGGTGTTATGATGTGGTGGTGCATTGCTGGTGACACGGTCTGATTTATTTTGACTTCAAGGCACACATAACCAGCATGGCTACCACAGCATTCTGCAGCGATACACCATCCCATATGGTTTGTTCTTAGTGGGACTATCATTTGTTTTTCAACAGGACAATGACCCAACACACCTCCAGGCCGTGTAAGGGCTATTTTACCAAGTAGAGTGATGGAGTGCTGCATCAGATGACCTGGCCTCCACCAAATTGAGATGGTTTGGGATGAGTCGGACCGCAGAGTGAATGAAAAGTGCTCAGCATATGTGGGAATTCCTTCAAGACTGTTGGAAAACCATTCCTGGTGAAGCAGGTTGAGAGAATGCCAAGAGTGTGCAAAGCTGTCATCAAGGTAAAGGGTGGCTACATTGATTTGTTTAACACTTTTTTGGTTACAACATGATTCCATATGTGTCATTCCATAGTTTTGATGTCTTCACTATTATTCTACAATGTAGAAAATAGTAAAAATAAAGAGAAACCCTTGAATGTGTAGGTGTTCTAAAAAAACTTTAGACCGGTTGTGTATATACAACATTAGGAGCATCGTCCTAATATTGAGTTGCACAACCCCCCTCCTCCCCTTTTGCCCTCAATTCGTCAGGGCATGGACTCTACAAGGTGTCAAAAGCATTCCACAGGGATGCTGGCCCATGTTCACTCCAATGTTTCCCACTGTTGTGTCAACTTGGCAGGATTTGGCATTGGCCTCAAAAGGTTCTACAGCTGCACCATCAAGAGCATCCCGACTGGTTGCATCACTGCCTGGTATGGCAACTGCTCGGCCTCCGACCGCAAGTCACTACAGAGGGTAGTGCGTACGACCCAGTACACCACTGGGACCAAGCTTCCTGCCATCCAGGACCTCTACACCAGAGGAAGGTCCTAAAAATTGTCAAAGACTCCAGCCACCCTAGTCATACTGTTCTTTCTGCTACCGCACGGCAAGCAGTACCGGAGCGCCAGGTCTAGGTCACAGAGACTTCGAAACAGCTTCTACCCCAAAATCCATAAGACTCCTGAACATCTAAATCAAATGGCTTCCCAGAATATTTGCATTGCCCCCCCCCCCCCCCCCCTCTTTTTTTACACCGCTACTCTCTATCATCATCGATGCATAGTCACTTTAATAACTCTACCTACATGTACATATTACCTTAATTAACCTGTTGAGCATGAAAAACCGAGCAACCTTGCAGTTCTGGACACAAACCGGTGTGCCTGGCACCTACTACCATACCCTGTTCAAAGGGACTTAAATATTTTGTCTTTCCCATTCAACCTCTTAATGGCACCAATACACAATCCATGTCTCAATTGTCTCAAGGCTTAAAAATGCTTCTTTAACCTGTCTCCTCCCCTTTATCTATACTGATCGAAGTGGGTAAACTAACAGACCCAATCGAAGGGCTGATCGTTAAGAAGACAAAAGGGTACATGGACGAGCAAGTTTTAGTATTAAATCAAGTGGCCAGTGTGGCTTAGTGCAATTGTATTATAACAATCTTGCAAAATCCCCCAAACAAAGTTTACTTACAAAATACCCCAACTTTAATTTCCAAACAATTTGGTTCTTGTTTCCAAGCAACATTATTTAGTTCATAAATCAGCATAGCTAGCTAATCTGTCCACGACAGAAGAACTAATAAGCAGAAAACAAAATGTTCATTTACTGGAAAAGTAGAAAATAGTCCACCAAAGTCCTGCTACATCAAGTGATTATACTGTGCAGAGAATCAACCAACTCATTTCCATACACCAGACAGCACTATGAAGCCTGCTGAGCCTCTGTTACCACATCCAAATGGCACCCTATTCCCTATACAGTGCACTACTTTGGACCAGAGCCCTATAAAGGGAATAGGGTGCCATTTGGGATAGAGGTTCTGAGTTGACAGAACCAACAGCAAATTGGTCCCTGGATATTTAAGAACTTTTTTGTAATCTTATTTGGCTGCCACACAAACAAGAGATGATTCTAGCAACAGAATTGTGTGAGATGAGAAGCCAGGCAGCCAAGACTAAGAATGAGTCCCAAATGTCACCCTACCCTTTTGACCAAAAGTAGTACACTATAAAGAGAATAGGTTTCATTTGGGATACAGAATAAAAGATAAATAGTGCTTATACATGTCAAATGCCTATGGCCTTCTGAGGGAGCCGTGGATCTAGACAGACGGTCAGACGGAGCCCAAAGCTCAGACACTGACACACAGCCACCTTTTTCAACTGATCTACTGGGAGAAGTGTACGCACGCGCATGTGTCTGAGAAAGTGTGACCGATAATCACACAAATGGAGAGAAAAAAGGTTCAAATGTCTTACTGTTCACTAGGTTTACACAGTGACTGACATTCCAGCGCCCAAGACTCATTCTACATTCCAGCATACCCCAGATGCTAGAAAATTAGTACATGATATCATCATCTATCTAGTGGAGAGCCTTTGTTGCTGACCTATGAGTCAGCCAATGCATTAACCGATATGCCAGTGATGGGGATGAGTGAGAGAGAGCATCTCTCATCTAGCGTAAATTGTATGAGTCAAAGAAAATGTTGTACGAAGGTTTAGATCCAAAACAGTAACAGAGGAAGGATTGCCAACTGCATCACCACCATCTGGCATCACTATCATCAAACTATCATCGAACTGAAGTGGGTTGCCAGCAGAAACACCAGTCTTCACCATGAGTGGGCATACTCCTTCCACCAAAAAAAAGGGAAGAAAAAAGCTACAATGGCATTTTGTTTTATTAATCTCCATAATTGTTCAGGGCCACAATGGAAATGTGTTTGACTTGGTCATCATCATTTGAAACCCATTGCGTCCACATGTGTGGTTGTAGCATTTCTCAATTGTCAAATAAATTGTAAAAAAATAAAATGATTAACTGATATATTTGCGTACCTTGAGAATGTTCTGGGTCTCCCCCCACTTGTTGGTCCACTCCCTGGTCAGTTCTAACACCTGTGGGAGAGCACAGAAGGGTTTACTACAAAGCAGGATAAATGAGTTAGCGGTCTAACTTTAATAAACAACCAGAAATAACTGTTGATTTTCTAATTTAAAAAGCTAAACGTATGCATTTCCAGTTGTTGAGAACAGATCTGTAGTCACAAAACATTGACATACAACTTTTCATATTTGCAGAGAAACACATTCAGTGTTACATATACACACACACACACACACTTTAAAAATCGGCCGATTAATCGGTATCGGGGTTTTTGTCCTCCAATAATCGGTATCGGCGTTGAAAAATCATAAAATCGGTCGACCTCTAGTACATTCCTCTAGGTACTGGCAGACACAATAGGCTACAGTGAATGTACCCAGCTTTAGAATGTGTATGACGATCCCAGCAGGAATAGAACCCAAGACCTTAGGAGTCACACTGAGAAACATACACAAGTCAACCCAGGAACACTTCGTGTAGGCCTGAAAAGTGCACTCACTTTGACCTCATTCTTGTGAAGTTTCTCCTCCACCTTCAGTGTCTTGGAGAGATCCTGAGGAGAAAGGCGAGCCTGGCGAGGGAGAGAGGCCATACTGTATGAGCATTGTACTTCAACATACTCTTACATAATCTCCCACACACACACACACACACCTTGTTGCTTTGCTGGAGAGTCACATGTACAGATATTAGCCAAATGCTTTAACATACACACCCACCCTCCCCATCTACCTGGTTGTTCTTCTCCACTAGACGTTTCAGTCTGACAATCTCCTCCTGCAGTTTTCTGATGACTGTAACACTGCTGTCCTCGTTGACTGTGGGCTTGTTGAAGATGTTCTTAGCTCTGTTAGCATAGTGCAGCGTGCTCAGTGTCTCACTGTAGTTCACGTCAGCGGGTGAAAGAGCTGGGCGGGAACATTGACAGAAACACATCGCTTACTAAAAATCCCCTGTACAGGAGTTAAAGCAAATGATAATCCCATGACTGAAGCGTAAGACGATCTCAGATCAACTGTCTGGGGCCAAGTTAACAGTAGAAACACCACAAAAATCTGACCGTTTTCAATTTAGTAATTTTAATAACTTAATTTCAATAAAAACATACCTGTCCCTGACTTTTCCTAAATGTGTATTTTAGTAGTAGTAGTACTTTGAGATAAATACCCCAAAAATACAAAAACTTTTTGCATTTCTACCTCAAAATGAATGTATGCATATTAACAGTAAAAGAGCCAGGCGTCCACAAGTAACAATAGACCAGTTAAATAAATCCATTTAAAATATATCACAAATAAATGAATTCATATTTTAAGGAAGGTCATAGATTTTTATTTTCTTGAAATGATATTAAGACAATTTTATACCCATCAGACCACTGTCAATTTAATCTTGTCTTTAGACTACATCTAATATGTGTGTGAATTTAGTTTCAATATAGTTTAGGCGTAGTTTGGGTCAGGCATTAGCTGGGCAGACAACTACTGTCTTACAAGCAGAAAATACATTATCATCTTATTTTAGTATTTACTTATGCGCTTCTGGATCAATCAATACATTTTCTGTCTGATTACAATTTACATTTGGTGTCCTGAGGTTTCATATATGACATGTTTTAAACATAAAAAATAGATTAATTTCACTATTTATTCTGGAATATTTACACAGTTGAAATATCAACGGTCAGGATGGCCATTCTAGTAGTTTAGGAAATCCGACACGCCGAGTGTTAACCTTCCCTTTCATGTAAAGAAAAAGTAATAACCATCATGTATTAAATTAGACTAATTCCAGTCCTTTTCAATATACATCTCCCCCCCCAAAAAAATGAAATCAAATTGTAAATATCAATATAACGTAAATCCGTCGCAAAGAAGGATAACTAACTCGAGCCTGTATTTAAATCAGCAGCTGTGCTGTAATACCCAAAGGAATACTATGAATATTCCCCACCAAATAGGTTACATTACTAGTTCCCCCTTATCAACATGTAAAGGCGTCGCTTAACGACTTGGTGGAGGGAACAAAGAATGTGTTACACGGTGTAGTGTCAGAGGTAGGAATTAGATCAGTGGTATTCAAACCATTTATTTCATGACCTCAACCCTTAATCTAATGGCAACCTTTAAAATCAGTAAATTTCTATTTTTACATCAACAAGAACAATAACCTTCAATTCATTACATTTTCATCAAAATCAAGTCATCCAATAATTATATTTACTCAATGTTATTTTTCAATGTATTATTCTCAAAAAGTCTCTATATTGTCCATTATAATAATATGTACTCTTACTTATTTTTATAATTTTCTTAAATATAGGATTGACACACCAATTTGAATACCACTGACTAAGATCAATCATACTTGCTATCATGATGGTCTTGGAGTTTCCTCCCAGGCTGTCTTTCAGGAGCCAGGTCAGAACAGAATCTCTGTAGGGGATGAAGAGCTGCTTCTTCCTTTTCCTTCCTTTATCTCCTCCTCCAGCCATACACAGACACACAGAGCGGGAGACAGAGAGAAAGCCTGGTCAGAACAGTCTCTGTAGGGGATAAACAGCTGCTTCCTCCTTTTCCCATGGTCTGGGACTGAGAGGCTTCACTTACTCCCTAATGCTCCAATTATATCAGCTAGGAGGACACACGCAGACAGAAAGAGGGGTTAGGACAAAGTCTTTATAGGGGGACAAAGAGCTGCTTTTTCCTCTTGGTAACCCCTCCAACTCCTCCTCCATGTAGAGACACACACAACACTGAAATAGAAAATTACACAAAAACATCCTCTCCAAAGCCAACTACAAAAGCATGTAAGAATATGCCACAAAACTGGGCAGATAGAAATGGAATCCTAAGTACATGTAGCTACCACTGGTGCAGCAGACTGATTTTAAAAAATGAATCCTTATCCAGAGTCTAATTGGTGTTAACTTATTAATAGCCTTACTGAGTCTAAAATTGAGTAAGTTGTTGTGTCATGGTTGGCATCAGGCATGTGGTGTGGCAGGTGCGTACCATGTCTGTGGCACTGGACATTTGAACGGTAGAATTTGTATTTAAAAATGGACATTGAGAAACGTACCGGACCCATAAGCATTGGGGGCGTAACCTGATTAGTGCATTTAACAACAGTCGTCAGAAATCGCATTTAGAATATGGTAATTCCGCCTCCCGAGTGGTGCAGCGGTATAAGACACTGCATTGCAGTGCTTGAGGCACCACTACAGACAGCCGGCCATGACCGGGAGACCCATGAGGCGGTGCACAATTGGCCCAGCATCATCCTGGTTATAGAAGGGTTTGGCCAGCATGTTCTTTTCCCATCACACTCTAGCAACTCCTTGTGGTGGGCCGAGAGCCTGTAAATGGACTTCGGTCGCCAGTTGTACTGTGTTTCCGCCGACACATTGGTGCGGCTGGCTTCCAGGTTAAGCAAGTAGTGTATCAAGAAGCAGTGTGGCTTAGCAGGGTCGTGTTTTGGAGGACCCAGGGCTCTCGACCTTGGCCTCTCCCGAGTCCGTACGGGAGTTGCAGCGATAGGACAGGACTGTAACTACCAATTGGATATCACGAAATTGGGGAGAAATTGGGGAGAAAAAGGGGTAAAAAGTACAAACATTATTATTTTATAATTTATCTGATGCAACATACGTTTAGCTTAAAATGTTGATGCAGGTGAATCTTCGTTCCATAATGCAATTGTCAAAAGCACAGCAAAGCGGTTTCATATGACAGAGATTAAAATATTGCTGTGTTTATAATGTGAAGAAACAATAGTGTATCAACATTTTAAGGTAAACGTTCTAATCTGCTGCATTTTTTTTGTGGGCATTTAGAAAGAGGGGAGATTTAATATGCAACAACTAACATAGGTTGCTAATACAGTGGGGCAAAAAAGTATTTAGTCAGCCACCAATTGTGCAAGTTCTCCCACTTAAAAAGATGAGGCATGTAATTTTCATCATAGGTACACTTCAACTATGACAGTCAAAATGAGAGAAAATAAATCCAGAAAATCACAGTGTAGGATTTTTAATGAATTTATTTGCAAATTATGGTGGAAAATAAGTATTTGGTCACCTACAAACAAGCAAGATTTCTGACTCTCACAGACCTGTAACTTCTTCTTTAAGAGGCTCCTCTGTCCTCCACTCGTTACCTGTATTAATGGCACCTGTTTGAACTTGTTATCAGTATAAAAGACACCTGTCCACACACTCAAACAGTCACACTCCGAACTCCACTATGGCCAAGACCAAAGAGCTGTCAAAGGACACCAGAAACAAAATTGTAGACCTGCAACAGGCTGGAAAGACTGAATCTGCAATAGGTAAGCAGCTTGGTTTGAAGAAATCAACTGTGGGAGCAATTATTAGGAAATGGAAGACATACAAGAGCACTGATAATCTCCCTCGATCTGGGGCTCCACGCAAGATCTCACCCTGTGGCGTCAAAATGATCAAAAGAACGGTGAGCAAAAATCCCAGAACCACACGGGGGGACCTAGTGAATGACCTGCAGAGAGCTGGGACCAAAGTAACAAAGCCTACCATCAGTAACACACTACGCCGCCAGTGACTCAAATCCTGCAGTGCCAGACGTGTCCCCCTGCTTAAGCCAGTACATGTCCAGGCCCGTCTGAAGTTTGCTAGAGAGCATTTGGATGATCCAGAAGAAGATTGGGAGAATGTCATATGGTCAGATGAAACCAAAATATAACTTTTTGGTAAAAATTAAACTCGTCGTGTTTGGAGGACAAAGAATGCTGAGTTGCATCCAAAGAACATCATACCTACTGTGAAGCATGGGGGTGGAAACATCATGCTTTGGGGCTGTTTTTCTGCAAAGGGACCAGGACGACTGATCCGTGTAAAGGAAAGAATGAATGGGGCCATGTATCGTGAGATTTTATGTGAAAACCTCCTTCCATCAGCAAGGTCATTGAAGACGAAAGGTGGCTGGGTCTTTCAGCATGACAATGATCCCAAACACACCGCCCGGGCAACGAAGGAGTGGCTTCGTAAGAAGCATTTCAAGGTCCTGGAGTGGCCTAGCCAGTCTCCAGATCTCAATCCATTGAAAATCTTTGGAGGGAGTTGAAAGTTTGTGTTGCCCAGCAACAGCCCCAAAACATCACTGCTCAAGAGGAGATCTGCATGGAGGAATGGGCCAAAATCCCAGCAACAGTGTGTGAAAACCTTGTGGAGACTTACAGAAAACATTTGAACTCTGTCATTGCCAACAAAGGGTATATAACAAAGTATTGAGATAAACTTTTGTTATTGACCAAATACTTATTTTCCACCATAATTTGCAAATAAATTCATTAAAAATCCTACAATGTGATTTTCTGGATTTTTTTCCTCATTTTGTCTGTCATAGTTGAAGTGTACCTATGATGAAAATTACAGGCCTCTCATCTTTTTAAGTGGGAGAACTTGCACAATTGATGGCTGACTAAATACTTTTTTGCCCCACTGTATGACTAGGATTGTGCCTTTGGATACTGAACAATGAAAGAAGGTTTATATAAAATAATTGCCTCCCCGGATATGGTCTGGTTTTGGCTAGGCTTCTTTGAAGCAAGACATGCCTCATAACATGTAATAAAATGTTCAGGTTTCAAAACAATTAAGTATATGTTTTCAAATGCATACTGTTCATTAGTGGTGTGAGACACGCTGATGAAGCTTTCCTTTCGTTGCCTTTGCATTTGCTATTTGAGATGCTGTAGCAGCAGCTCTCGCGCTGTCTGACAGATTTTCTGCTCAAAGGCTCTGTATCCTGTACCCGTGTGATAAATAAGATCCATAACGAATATACTTCACGGAAAACAATTTGCAAATTAACCTATAGACTGATAAGCATGAACAGTAATATGCATTTCCATCGAGTAGAATTTCCATGAATGAATAGGCTAAAAAGCAGCATTTTGTAATTCGATTGTTTTTCTTCTCCCAGACAATTGATCAGCAGCAATTTTATTTATTGGCTTTACATTAAGAAAATATGTAATCGGCTAAAAGCCGGCTAACAGAAACCCTGGTGTGTGTGTGTACTAAGCATCATTTACCAAGAGCAGAGATGACAATGCCCAGTGTGACCAGGGACTTGTTGATGTTGGCTCCTTCCTTCAGCCTGGCACCGGTGGCGCATGTGGCGTCAGCCCTCTCACTGCCCGCCAAATCTACCAGGTGGATCTTACTCACCATCTCACATGGCAGCTCTGCATCAAAACAAGCCTGGAGATGGGTACATACACTCAGAGCTGTTATCCATGGGAATGAAAGGAGGGAGAGAAGGATCAAAGCAAACCATCCATTTAACAGAGGGGAACTAACAATCAATACTGTGCTACTTAACATATATAGCTGGATGTGGCTCAAAGCAAACATGTTCAATACTAATATTGGACAAATTTACTTAATAAATGGACTAACTGGCTCTTGAGGGCTGGTCTTCAGTTGCACTCTAAGGCTATAAAATAATGTATTTACAAAATCAAGTGTCAACCACACACACGACTTGATAAGAAGGTTATAAGCATGGTTGTGGGTTCAATTCCCTACAGGGATCACACAGTGACACAGAGAAACATTTTTATGACTCAATGTACAGTAAGATGCTTTGGATAAAAGTAGCATATATTGTTATTTTAATCAAAATAGATGTACTGAACACTTGGTCACTAACAGTGTGTGTGTACCTGTGTGAAGTTGATGGTGAAGATGGCATGCGAGCGGCTGCTAACATCGTTCATGCCCGTGCTCGACGTGGTGCGTTTGGCTTTCCCAGCATGCAACAGCTTCTCTATATCCCTGTAGTTCTGAACCAGGTGCTTCGACAGGTCTGTACACACACCCCAAGGAGTCACACCTGACACATCACATATGCGCTGACATGCTCAGATCCTGTTAGCCACTATGACCTGTCTGAGTTGGTTAGCATCATGTCTGTCTACGGCCCATACCAGTAGGATAATCTCACTAGAGAAAGGAGCCTTGTCAACATACAACTATACCCTTTCCAGACTTATGGAAAGTGCCATCTTGAAAGCACCTCGGTTACGACATGTTTGTTTGTCTGCAAAGGTACACTACAGCTTTTTAAATGCCTGCCATGAAACCGCTGGAGATTGTTTCGAAGCGCCACTGAACAGCCATTTTACTTGTCTGTAAAGGAATGCCGCTTCTGGGACTAATGTCCATCACCAGAACTGTCAATTAAATAATCTCCAGCTGCCAGCACTCAGACCACTCTCCTAAAAAAAGGGATGCTAAGGTTCATTAAATACTGTGACTTAACAAGACATTTAGTAGAAATAAAACATCTAGCTACCATACCATAAAAAATGACACTGCAGTAAAATCAGCAATTTCTAATGTGGTCAGGAAAACATACAAAACATTCTACGCCAGAGCAGAGTTCTACTGTCTGAAAAAGTACAGTTGTTTCTGATGCAGAACTTTTTTTTTAATTATCTTAAAGGTTATCAATTGCTGCTATCGACACATCACTGTACCGGCATTCAGTCTGTAACGGGTAATATAATGAATAGAATGGTCTTGGAATCTTTAACCCTGGTAATTTGACTGGTAAAGTCATGGGGAAACTCGTAATGGCTGCCTGGTATTGTGATGCAATCATTTCCATTCCTACTGGAATGTTCTATCAACTGATGCTGGATTGCCATGGTAATTTAGAATGGAATGTATTTTTGCAGTGTCAGTTGAGTTGACTCAACAAATCACAGCACAAATTGAAGTGTACACTTTCAGCTTTTACCTCCTTTACTCAAAATGGCTGCCAGTCCACCCATTATGCCATCATTGACTTGACTGGAGATGCCATCTCTATTCATTGTATTTATATGCTTGTCAACATCAAGATTATATCACTGGTCTGTTCTTAATCAATGCGGTAGTATGGTTGTGAGAGAGGAAGTCTTACCCTCCACATACGGCCCATCCTTGGGGTGTTCTCTGACCTTGAGTCCTGACCCGTTCTCTGGGCTCTTCTTAGTCGTGAGAAGATCCTGCACATGCTCGTTATAGATCTCCAGGTAACTAACAGAAGAACACATTGAACATTTCACGTCACCATCGTCGGGCTGCAGAACAATCTACCGCAAGCTTCCTTCAGTAGCTAAATGCTCTAAAGAGGTTTGCTATTTGTGGTTTAAACTACTAGTATTCATTCCACTATCACACCTCAGCGAATTACATCAGTCTGTGAAGACGTTAGAAAGCTACTCCATTTCCTGATGTCTGTCACACTGACATGGCTGCTTTCATTCAACCATAAGAATAATATCAACACAACTTATCACTAGATCCAAATCATCCACTGACATAAATGGTATTTTCAAGCTCATTTTCAGCTCACAGTTAACGAATTACCCAATTAAACCATGTCAGAAAAACACATTAAAATCCATGATTTTTCTCATCGATTGTTGTACTGACAGAGATTAAAGAGACACTAACTTCAAAGAAAATCATATCCCCAGCCTGAACAGAGACTCTGTTCGTTTGTTAGCGAGAGGAAATGACAGTGAATGTTATTGCTCAGTTGTTTGGAAAACTCGAGTCAACGACCTGCCTACTTTAATGCTCACAATGATTTCTCTGTGAGCACACAAATGAAAGCTGAAACAACTTCCACCTGAATACATTTTAAAATGCCTAGATGATATTTATTGAATTACAATAGTTCACACAACCCATTTATTCTGACAGTGGCTGGGGAAATGTTTTTATTTAGTCAAAAGCAAAAATAATTATTACTGACAGGAGAGACGTTAAATTACAGCGTTTCTTTATGCTCATTGGCATAGACATACTGTATGCACTCTGTACTCCTCAATCATTCACAATGGGCAGAAGTCTATTAAGGCAGAAGCTTAAGGCTTGCAAGTCAGGTCAGTTACTGTAGCAATTAGCTCAGCTAGCCTTTCCTATGAGGATTGGCAGTCAGGTCAGCTAGCACTTCTCTATGGGGTTTGGCAATTAATTCAGCTAGCGGATAGCTAGCTATTATCCCTCAGACTTCCAGTTGGGGCATCCTCCACATATTGTTCTTATCTGCACTACTGGCTAAAAGTCTAGTCAGGTAAACGCAGCAAAAACCAACAGAGATGGCCGCACATGGTCCATTCCTCACTTGTCAGGTAATTAGTTACTTGTTAGAGAGGAGCTTAATTAATATGCCCTCCAGCCAAGACCATTGGACCACGGTGTCTGCCAGACGTATTTAAACTGCTACTGGTCCCCCAGAGGAAATCTGTACCTTGTAGCCATCTCTTGCGTCGCCATAAAATGTTCCGTGACAGCATCCTGGTTGTTGTTGTTTGTTGCTCAGCAGTGCTGACTCTTACCTGACCTCTGTGCGGAAGGAGGCCACATCCCCCTGGCTCTTCTCTGATATCTGACAGAACAGGCCTTCACAGATCCGTGGAATCAGACCAAAATCTCCCTGCAACAGTAGAAAGTATGACAGAGGACTTACATTTATATTTACTAAACATACATACTGTAATTATATAATACCCTTCAGAATTATTTACATTTATTATAAATGAAAACTGTATTTGATTAACCTTAGTACTATCCCTGTTCACCATTAGAGGCTATGTGGTAAAACGTTTCCTATATTCCATCTCCTCTTCTGTCCTGTACACACAGACTCATCCATTCAGGCAACTGCTTTAACAGCCTACAAATACCAACTAGCCAGCCAGCCAGGGCATCTAATGTGGAGTTAGCGTCACTGAGGCGTAACAGCACGTCAGTCCACTCTGATTTGTGATGTCCTGTCCTTGTTTCTAATTAGCACACACTGCAGATAGTGAATAATGTTATTAACAACCCTGTATGATTATCCTACATGTTGACAGCAGCTCTGCATGGTGCCGTTGACCTTGTATAAAAGTCTCCTGGTGGTTAGACAAGCAGAAAACTCATTAGCCTCAGACGGTCTGACTTGTGTACTGAGTGTTTCCTGTGCTGTGCAAGGAGAAGAGAGAGATCTGGGAGAGAGACTAAAGGGACGGGACTCAGACTCCTCCACTCATCACATTTTCTGATTAGTGGAGAGTAACAAATCAAATTTTATTTCACATGCGCTGAATTCAACAGGTGCAGACCTTAGTGACATGCTTACTTACAAGCCCTTAACCAACAATGCTTTAAGAGGAGGAAAAAAAAGAAAATAAGAGTAACAAATAATTAAACGGCAGCAGTAAAATAACAATAGTGATGCTTTATACAGGGGGTACCAGTACAGAGTCAATGTGCGGGGGCACCGGTTAGTAATATGTACATTTAGGTAGAGTTAAAGTGACTATGCATAGCAAATAAACAGAGTAGCAGCAGCGTAAGAGGGGTCTGGGTAGCCGTTTAATTAGCCGTTCAGGAGTCTTATGGCTTGGGGTAGAAGCAATTTAGAAGCCTCTTGGACCTAGATGTGGCGCTCTGGTACCACATGCCATGCAGTAGCAGAGAGAACAGTCCATGACAAGGGTGGCTGGAGTCTGACAATTCTTAGGGCCTTCCTCGGACACAGCCTGGTATAGAGGTCCTGGATGGCAGGAAGCTTGGCCCCAGTAAGATACTGAGCCGTATATACTACCCTCTGTAGTGTCGTGCAGTCAGAGGCTGATCAGTTGCCATACCAGGCAGTGATGCAACCGGTCAGGATGCTCTCGATGGTGCAGCTATAAAACGTTTTGAGGATCTGAGGACCCATGCCATATCTTTTCAGTCTCCTGAGGGGGAATATGCTTTGCCGTGCCCTCTTCACAACTGTCTTGGTGTGTTTGGACCATGATAGTTTGTTGGTGATGTGGACACCAAGGAACTTGAAGCTCTCAACCTGCGCAACTACAGCCCCGTCGATGAGAATGGGGACATGCTCGGTCCTCCTTTTCCTGTATTCCACAATCATCTCCTTTGTCTTGACCACGATGAGGGAGAGGTTGTTGTCCTGGCACCACACAGCCAGGTCTCTGACCTCCTCCCTATAGGCTGTCTCATCGTTGTTGGCTATCAGGCCTACCACTGTTGTGTCATCGGAGAACTTGGTGTTGGAGTCGTGCCTGGCAATGCAGTCATGAGTGAACAGGAAGTACAGGAGGGGACTGAGCACACACCCCTGAGGTGGCCCCGTGTTGAGGATCAGCGTGGCGTATGTGTTGTTGCCTACCCTCACCACCTGTGGGCGGCCTGTCAGGAAGTCCAGGATCCAGTTGCAGAGAGAGATATTTAAAAAATGGATACAATTGGTTCATTCAGGAAGAAAGTGTTTTTAAATTAGGAAAATTGGAACTTAAGGGTTTCTTACAGAATTGACTGAATTGAAATGGAATAATTGAAGGCAACACTACATAGAACTGCATATTATTTAATAGGATCTGTGTGGCAAACACTAACTCAACAAACAGCTCTGTGACCGGAGTGAATCAACAATAGTGCATATTATCATGGCTTCTCAAAAGTGACTTACTGGGCTTCCCATCATGGTATGAGACTTCCCTGATCCCGTTTGTCCATAGGCGAAAACACAGGCGTTATAACCATCAAACGCTGCCTCCAGGACATCACAGCCCAAGTCTTTAAACACCTGCAATGACACAGAAACATCATAGTGCAAGTCCTTAAACACCTGCAACTATATGCGCTGACCAACTGGCAAGTGTCTTCGCTGACATATTCAACCTCTCCCTGTCGGAGTCTGTAATACCAAAATGTTGCAAGCAGACCACCATAGTCCCTGTGCCCAATAACACTAAGGTAACCTGCCTACAGTGGCTTGCGAAAGTATTCACCCCCCTTGGAATTTTTCCTATTTTATTGCCTTACATCCTGGAATTAAAATAGATTTTTGGATGGTTGTATCATTTGATTTACACAACATGCCTACCACTTTGAAGATGCAAAAGTTCTTGTGAAACAAGACAACAAAAAAAAACAGAAAATTGAACGTCCATAACTATTCACCCCCCTCCTCCAACCCCAAAAGTCAATACTTTGTAGAGTCACCTTTTACAGCAATTACAGCTGCAAGTACAGTGCCTTGCGAAAGTATTCGGCCCCCTTGAACTTTGCGACCTTTTGCCACATTTCAGGCTTCAAACATAAAGATATAAAACTGTATTTTTTTTGTGAAGAATCAACAACAAGTGGGACACAATCATGAAGTGGAACGACATTTATTGGATATTTCAAACTTTTTTAACAAATCAAAAACTGAAAAATTGGGCGTGCAAAATTATTCAGCCCCTTTACTTTCAGTGCAGCAAACTCTCTCCAGAAGTTCAGTGAGGATCTCTGAATGATCCAATGTTGACCTAAATGACTAATGATGATAAATACAATCCACCTGTGTGTAATCAAGTCTCCGTATAAATGCACCTGCACTGTGATAGTCTCAGAGGTCCGTCAAAAGCGCAGAGAGCATCATGAAGAACAAGGAACACACCAGGCAGGTCCGAGATACTGTTGTGAAGAAGTTTAAAGCCAGATTTGGATACAAAAAGATTTCCCAAGCTTTAAACATCCCAAAGAGCACTGTGCAAGCGATAATATTTAAATGGAAGGAGTATCAGACCACTGCAAATCTACCAAGACCTGGCCGTCCCTCTAAACTTTCAGCTCATACAAGGAGAAGACTGATCAGAGATGCAGCCAAGAGGCCCATGATCACTCTGGATGAACTGCAGAGATCTACAGCTGAGGTGGGAGACTCTGTCCATAGGACAACAATCAGTCGTATATTGCACAAATCTGGCCTTTATGGAAGAGTGGCAAGAAGAAAGCCATTTCTTAAAGATATCCATAAAAAGTGTTGTTTAAAGTTTGCCACAAGCCACCTGGGAGACACACCAACATGTGGAAGAAGGTGCTCTGGTCAGATGAAACCAAAATTGAACTTTTTGGCAACAATGCAAAACGTTATGTTTGGCGTAAAAGCAACACAGCTCATCACCGTGAACACACCATCCCCACTGTCAAACATGGTGGTGGCAGCATCATGGTTTGGGCCTGCTTTTCTTCAGCAGGGACAGGGAAGATGGTTAAAATTGATGGGAAGATGGATGGAGCCAAATACAGGACCATTCTGGAAGAAAACCTGAGACTGGGACGGAGATTAGTCTTCCTACAAAACAATGATCCAAAACATAAAGCAAAATCTACAATGGAATGGTTCAAAAATAAACATATCCAGGTGTTAGAATGGCCAAGTCAAAGTCCAGACCTGAATCCAATCGAGAATCTGTGGAAAGAACTGAAAACTGCAGTTCACAAATGCTCTCCATCCAACCTCACTGAGCTCGAGCTGTTTTGCAAGGAGGAATGGGAAAAAATGTCAGTCTCTCGATGTGCAAAACTGATAGAGACATACCCCAAGCGACTTACAGCTGTAATCGCAGCAAAAGGTGGCGCTACAAAGTATTAACTTAAGGGGGCTGAATAATTTTGCACGCCCAATTTTTCAGTTTTTGATTTGTTAAAATGTTTTGAAATATCCAATAAATGTCGTTCCACTTCATGATTGTGTCCCACTTGTTGTTGATTCTTCACAAAAAAATACAGTTTTATATCTTTATGTTTGAAGCCTGAAATGTGGCAAAAGGTCGCAAAGTTCAAGGGGGCCGAATACTTTCGCAAGGCACTGTATCTTGGGGTATGTCTCTATAAGCCTCGAACATTTGGCCAGTGGGATTTTTGCCCATTCTTCAAGGCAAAACTGCTCCAGCTCCTTCAAGTTGGATGGGTTCCACTGGTGTACAGCAATCTTTAAGTCATACCACAGATTCTCAGTTGGATTGAGGTCTGGGCTTCGACTAGGCCATTCCAAGACATTTACACGTTTCCCCTTAAACCACTCGAGTGTTGCATTAGCAATATGCTTAGGGTCATTGCCCTGCTGGAAGGTGAACCTCCGTCCCAGTCTCAAATCTCTGGAAGACTGAAACAGGTTTCCCTCAAGAATTTCCTTGTATATAGCGTCCATCATTCCTTCAATTCTGAGCAGTTTTCCAGTCCCTGTCGATGAAAAACATCCCCACAGCATTAGAGGTCGACCGATTAATTAGGCCCGATTTCACATTTTCATAACAAAATCGGTAAATCGGCAAATTATATTGCATTCCACAAGGAAACTGTGGCAGGCTGACCACCCATTACGCGAGCACAGCAAGGAACCAAGGTAAGTTGCTAGCTAGCATTACACTTATCTTATTAAAAAAACAATCACTATTTAACCTAGTAATATCAACCATAGCTTGTCCTGTGTTGGATATAATCAATGCAGTGCCTGTTAATTTATCATCGAATCACAGCCTACTTCACCAAACGGGTGATGTTTTAACAAAAGAGCATTCGTTGCACTAATGTACCTAACCATAAACATCAATGGTTTTCTTAAAATCAATACACAGAAGTATATTTTTTTAAACCTGTATATTTAGTTAAGAAATTCATGTTAGCAGGCAATATGAACTAGGTAAATTGTGTCACTTCTCTTGCGTTCATTGCATGCAGAGTCAGGGTATTTGCAACGGTTTGGGCAGTCTGGATCGTTGCGAAACAATTTGCCAGAATTTTACATAATTACATTGAAGGTTGTGCAATGTAAGAGCAATATTTAGACTTAAGGTTGCCACCGGTTCGATAAAACACGGAACGGTTCCGTATTTCACTGAAAGAATAAACGTTTTGTTTTCAAAATGATAGTTTCCGGATTTGACCATATTAATAACCAAAGGCACGTATTTCTGTGTTTATTATATTAAGTCTATGATTTGATATAGTAGTGACTGAGCAGTGGTAGGCAGCAGCAGGCTCGTAAGCATTCATTCAAACTTTACTGCGTTTGCCAACAGCTCTTAGCAATGCTTGATTCAAAAGCTGTTCATAACTTAAAGCCTATCAACTCCTGAGATTAGGCTGGCAACACTAGTGCCTATTAGAACATCCAATAGTCAAAGGTATATGAAATACAAATGGTAGAGAGAGAAATAGTCGACACGTCATAATTCCTATAATAACTACAACCTAAAACTTCTTAACTGGGAATATTGAACCACCAGCTTTCATGTTCTGAACAAGGAACTTAAATGTTAGCTTTTTACATGGCACATATTGCACTTACTTCGTTCTCCAATACTGTGTTTTTCCATTATTTAAACCAAATTAAGCATGTTTCATTATTTAAGACTAAATAGATTTTATTTATGTATTATATTAACAAGTGTTCATTGTTCATTCAGTATTGTTGTAATTGTCATTACAAATATATAAAATAAATTGGCCGATTAAATCGGTATCGGCTTTTTTTTGGTCCTCCAATAAATCGGTATCGGCTTTGAAAAATCGGAATCCGTCGACCTCTACACAGCATGATGCTGCCACCACCATGCTTCACTGTGGGTATGGTGTCCTCGGGATGAGGTGGTGTTGGGTTTACGCCAGATATAGCGTTTTCCTTGATGGCCAAAAAGCTACATTTTAGTCTCATCTGACCAGAGTACCTTCTTCCATATGTTTGGGGAGTCTCCCACATGCCAAAGACCAAACATGTTTGCTTATTTTTTTTTCTTTAAGCAATGGCTTTTTTTCTGGCCACTCTTCTGTAAAGCCCAGCTCTGTGGAGTGTACTGCTTAAAGTGGTCCTATGGACAGATACTCTTTGTTGCCTCTCCGATCAATGCCTTCCTTGCCTGGTCCGTGAGTTTTGGTGGGCAGCCATCTCTTGGCAGGTTTGTTGTGGTGCAATAGTCTTTCCATTTTTTAATAATGGATTTAAAATGGTGCTTCATGGGATGTTCCAAGTTATTGATATTTTTTAGAACTCAACCCTGATCTGTACTTCTCCACAACTTAGTCCCTGACCTGTTTGGAGAGCTACTTGGTCTTCATGGTGCCCCTTGCTTGGTTGTGCCCCTTGCTTAGTGGTGTTGCAGTCTCTGGGGCCTTTCAGAACAGGTGTGTGTATGTATATACACTGAGATCATGTGGCACTTAAATAAAGTCCACTTGTGTGCAATCTAACTAGTTATGTGACTTCTGAAGGTAATTGGTTGCACCAGATCTTATTTAGGGGCTTCATAGCAAAGGGGGTGAATACATGTACATGCACCCCTTTTCCATTTTTTTTAAACAAGTTATTTTTTTCATTTCACCAATTTGGACTGTTTTGTGCATGTCAATTACATGAAATCAAAATAAAATCAATTTAAATACAGGTTGTAATGCAACAAAATAGGAAAAAGACTGACCCGTAGCACAAACATCTGTAGCCATGAAGTGCTTTGAAAGGCTGGTCATGGCTCACATCAACACCATTATCCCAGAAACCCTAGACCCACTCCAATTTGCATACCGTCCCAACAGATCCACAGATGATGCAATCTCTATTGCACTCCACACTGCTCTTTCCCACCTGGACAAAGGGAACAACTTTTTGAGAATGCCATTCATTGACTACAGCTCAGCGTTCAACACCATAGGGCACTCAAAGCTCATCACTAAGCTAAGGACCCTGGGACTAAACACCTCCCTCTGCAACTGGATCCTGGACTTCCTGACGGGCCACCCCCAGGCTGTAAGATGAAGTAACATCTGGCACGCTGATTCTCAATCAATCAAATTTATTTGTAAAGCCCTTCTTACATCAGCTGATGTCACAAGGTGCTGTACAGAAACCCAGCCTAAAACCCCAAACAGCAAGCAATGCAGGTGTAGAAGCACGGTGGCTAGGAAAAACTCCCTAGAAAGGCCAGAAGCTAGGAAGAAACCTAGAGAGGAACCAGGCATCGGGGCCCCCACAGGGGTGCGTGCTCAGTCCGCTCCTGTACTCCCTGTGCACTCATGACCGCATGGCCAGGCACGACTCCAACACCATCATCAAGTTTGCCGATGACACAACAGACCTGATCACAGACGAGACAGCCTATAGGGAGGAGGTCAGAGACCTGGCAGTGTGGTGCCAGGACAACAACCTCTCCCTCATCATGATCAAGACAAATGAGACGATTGTGGACTACAGGAAAAGGAGGAGCAAGCACGCCCCCATTTTCATCAACGTGGCTATAGTGGAGCTTCAAGTTCCTTGGTGTCCACATCACACACAAAATAACATGATCCAAGCACACCAAGACAATCATGATGAGGGCACTGTTGCGTACTAATTCTCAGAGTAAAAACTCAACTGACACTATGAAAGCTTAACCAAGTTTATTCTTCCCAGAGGATCAATACAGCTGCATTAGACAAAGACATTGTTCACACAAGCACTGATATTTAACCCTTTCTCCTAGGCAGAGTCTCCTCCTACACATCTGAACAAACATTGCGTCTTTACTGCTAGGCAGGACAAAGTAATACGGCCATAAACGTACTTCTCCCTTAATGTAACCTGACCGGATCTCAACCCCCCCTTCATCAATAATCCATGGCTCTCTCCCCTTATCAATGTCTGCCACATGTGATCGCTTCCCTGCACTCAATATTTCAATAGGATACCTGATATAATGCAAACATTACACATTACCCTCTCTCAGAGCCCAACAGCACAACAAAACCTATTCCCCCTCAGAAGACTGAAAAGATTTTGCATGGGTCCTCAGATCCTCAAAAGGTTCTACAGCTGCACCATCGAGAGCATCCTGAATGGTTGCATTACTGCCTGGTATGGCAACTGCTCAGCCTACAACTGCAAGGCACTACAGAGGGTAGTGCGTACGGCCCAGTACGTCACTTGGAGTCAAGCTTCCTGCCATCCAGGACCTCTATACCAGGTCGTGTCCGAGGAAGGCCTTAAAAATGGTCAGATTCTAGCCACCCTAGTCATAGACTGTTCTCTCTGCTACCACATGGCAAGCGGTACCGGAGCGCCAAGTCTAGGTCTTCTAAACAGCTAAACAAGCCACAAGACGTCTGAACATCTAATCAAATGGCTACCCAGACTTTTTGCACTACCCCATCTTTAATTATTTGTTATTTTATTATTTTTTTAGGGCATTTTATTTTCAGGCATTTTTTAAACTGCTTTGTTGGTTATGGGCTTGTAAGTAAGCATTTCACTGTAAGGTCGACACCCATTGTATTCAGCGCATATGACAACATTTGATTTGATTTTGATTTGGTTTTAGGTACAGAGTATGCAATGGTTCGGGACAGGTTCACAAGAGTTGGTCTTACTTCAACATGTATAGTATTATATACAGCCTCAGACAGTGCATGGTGTACAAAACACTGGAATCTTAGTAGACAGTGGTGAGAGAGGAGCATAGAGGTGTCCTATATGTAATTATATGGGGTGCAACAGTGATGGGGGTGGTTGAAGAGGGCCCTGGGGGTGAGAGGAGGTGAAATAGGGGTTAAGCCTGAAGCATGTGTGAAAACAGGGTGAGTTCAGTCAGTATCTGAGGGTTCTGCTCTAGAGTACATAGAGCTTGAAGAACATCACTGCAGGACTCAAGTCTGGAGCTGAAGATAAGAGATACAGCCTCTTCTCGATGTACAAAAGAGAACACAAACACAGAGTATAGCTAATGAAGTTGTAACCAACAGCTTACCACCTGGCTTGAGAGTGGCTGCAGGTTTAGAGGTGTGTGTGTGTGTTCTATACCTTCTCCTGAGGCACAAAGTTGGGGCTTCCGACATCCGTAGAATCGTAGGAGAAATCATAGGAGAATGACTGTCTGCCTCTGTCCTTCAGCCCAGTGCCAGGGGTGCCTTTGGAAAGGTGCTACAAGCATAATAGATTAGATTAATTTATAAAACAGGAGGGGTATTGTTATTTTAGTCATTGTGCAACATGTCATCCTCATTCTAGAGCCTTTAGTTGTTCCAGATATTTGTACAAAAATGTATCTTAAAACATTGTCTGTTCTTTGAATATATAAAAAGATATATGTAGCATTGACATTAATCAATAATTCACCTTTTTGTTGCAATCTATAGAAGTGGTGCTCCCCTCCATGTGGATAATGACCTTCGCAGACACTTCCTTTTCTCTGTGAAATTAATGTAGAATTTTGAGCAGTTTACTTGAAGTCAGTCAGGCTGTTTTATGTAGAAAACTGAATACAATTCCCAATGTAGGCCTACAGCCAATTGATTGTTAGTGCCTTGATAAATACAGTCAGTGTCGTGATGATAATTTACTTGAATCAGAAATGCCCCTCTTATCAGGTAATTGGATTTTGAACTGTGCAGTTATTCTTTGAAAAATCACCATTGGACTTCAAAATGTTTTGTGTGAATCATGACTATATCAAAACGTATGCCTTGGCCACAAATACCACTATAGGATGAGTCAACAACATTATTTGGGTAGGAGTTACAGAATATGAACATATGAGATAGTAACTGAACAGTTTCCACTTATACGGTTTTCAAAATGCTGCTCCATGTACCCAAGAGAAGAATAATAAGTCATGTCAAACTGTGTAGAAGTGCTGGAAATACTGGTCATTAACTTTGCCATAATGCGTATTGACTGACTCCATCAGTATACAGACCTCTTGATCAAGGGTCTTACACGGACAGCCACACGCACTGACGCCATGGCACAGGGCACTTTCGTCCAAGTCACCTGAGAACTGCACCGTGTCAGTCACATACGTAGCTACAATCCGTTAACTTTGAAATGGCAACATACTGATTCAGTTTTAATAGCTGTGGGAAACTTACTCGTTTGCAGGCCTCTTCCAATAGTTTACTTCTCAGAAAGGACTGATATCAACTTGATTAACTGCGCGATGCAGCTGCTGCAACTGTGCTTGTCCCCGTCTGCACAGACTCACCGCTAGGTGGCTCTACCTGATTTGAGTTCATAGGATTTAGGCGTTCCCTAAAGCCAAATACATGCTAGAACGCTGCAATAGGATCTCGCTAGCCAGGTTGCGCTTGCTCGTGCTTGGCTCTGTCCCCTTCATTGTTCTGCCTACTATGACTAATTTGTTCCCATTGAAAACGACAGGCTGTGGATAGCCAGGCTCAGCAAGGGAAGATTCTGCAAATGGAAAAGCTTAATGGGAAGAAGATTAAAAGCAATGTACCTCAAATCACATTTTATTTGTCACATGAAAAATAGGTCTTACAGTGAAATGCTTACCTGGTGCTTATGCTATGTTGAGCGGAGTCATCAATGGGGTCACAATATCTATGTCCATAGATGATATTAAAGAAAATGTACAGATAGGATTCCTTAGTTTCAATGTTTGAGAATTTGTCCCATGTAACTGACTTTGAGTAAAGCCAGAGTTTCTATGTATGTGGAGGGAATAAGTTAGCCCTAAATATTTCTAAAACTAAAAGCGTTGTATTTGAAACAAAACACTCACTAAACCCTAAACCTCAACTATATCTTGTAATAAATAATGTGGAAATTGAGCAAGTTGAGATGACTAAACTGTCATGGTCAAAACATATTGACGCAGTCGTAGCAAAGATAGGGAGAAGTCTGTCTATAATAAAGCGATGCTTTGCCTTCTTAACAACACTATCAACAAGACAGGTCCTACAGGCCCTAGTTTTGTCACACCTCGACTACTGTTCAGTCATGTGGTCAGGTGCCACAAAATGGGACTTAGGAAAATTGCAATTGGCTCAGAACAGGGCAGCACGGCTGGCCCGTGGATGTACACAGAGAGCTAACATTAATAATATGCATGTCAATCTCTCCTGGCTGAAAGTGGAGGAGAGATTGACTTCATCACTACTTTTATTTATGAGAGGTGTTATGTTATGTTGAACACACCGAGCTGTCTGTCTAAACTGCTGGTAGACACAGCTCTGACACCCATGCATACCCCACAGTCCCCAAGCCCAGAACAGACTATGAGAGGCACACCGTACTACATAGAGCCATGACTACATGGAACTCTATTCCACATCAAGTAATTGATGCAAAAATACCTTATGGAAAAGCGGGGACTGTGAAGCAAAACAAACATTGGCACAGACACATGCATATATACACACACACACACACACACATACACACACACACAATAACATGCGCACTATACATACACATGGATTTAGTACTGTAGATATGTGGTAGTGGTGGAGTAGGCGCCTGGGGCACACAGTGTGTTGTGAAATCAGTGAATGTATTGTGTTTTAAAATTGTATAAACTTCCCTCATTTTGCTGGACCCCAGAAAGAGTAGCTGCTCCTTTGGCAGCATATTAAATAAAATAAAAAACTAATTGTTTTAAATGCCAAAGAATGGGACATGAAGCTGCTCAGTGTAGGTGTAGGTGTAGGTGTAGTAGGTGGCACTTTAAACATTTAAACATTAAACATTCACTTTAAACATTTATTTGCAGTCTGCCATGATATCATAGAAGAAGAAAAAGAAGAAGTGCTGTGGTCTGTCTTGAGTTAGTATAAACACCTTTGATCCCCAAAAAATATTTGAGTTTTGAAACTGCAGTCAAAGTGCAGTAACTGCAGTCGACTATGGTATTTTGGACGCAGTAATTGCAGAATAACTCTAGTAGTTATACTGCACTCTAAAATCGCTGCAGTAAAAAAACCTGTTATTTTGGACGCAGTAATTGCAGAATAACTCTAGCAGTTATACTGCACTCTAAAATCACTGCAGTAAAAAAAAACTGGTATTTTGGACGCAGTATTTGTCGCATACTGCAGTTATACTACACTCTGTCTGCAATCTTTTTTCGTAATGGAGCTTTTGTCAAATTAAAGTCAGATTTGACTTTTCACAGCAGGTTAAGAGAACTTAGGGAGTAGGTTATGATAATACATGTAGCAGGTTTAAGAGAATTAGGTAAATGTTTAGAAAAGGTTTAGGGTTAGTTAAAATCCCCCCAAATTCTACTTTTGACGTTCATTTGACTAAAGCTGGATCCCTTAAGATTCCTGTTTTTTTGTGATGCTCGTCGTTTGGTGCAACGCAGACAGGGTGGCGTGAGTGGTGAAAAAGAAGAATCGGTCTGTCCTTTTCAGTTTTGATGTTGAGTCTTTGCCTGACATAGTGATGGTAGGATATATAAGTTAACCCGTGCAAACTTTTGTGCCCAATACATTACTTTGTTACAGGTGTAAAGCTTATGGGCATGTCACAGCAGTATGTAGGGAGGTTCCTAGGTGTGAGAAGTGTGCAGAAGGGCATGAGACAAAGGAATGTGTAGCACTGGGGAAAGTAGTGGTATGTGTTAATTGTAGGGGTGTCCATGGGGCTGTGGATCTAAAATGTCTGGTCAAGAGAGGCAGGTTGAGGTTTCCAGGGTTAGAGGAGTGCAGAAGTTGTCTTATGCTGAGGCAGTGAAGAAAGTTGAGGTGGTGGTGGCAGCTGCAGAGAGGTATTTGGGCTTGCGAGACTTGACGTCAGAATAGTTACAGGCTGTGTTAAGTGGTGGTGTCCCATCCTTTCAGGCTGTTGGCCTTAGGTAGAACTAAATATATTTAAATAGTGGAGTAGGTTGGTATGTTTAGATGTTAGGGTATTTGTTGATTTATTTAAAAAAAGACTCAAGTGAAGTATAAGGGAGTTATACTCCAGTGTAGTAGGTGGCGGAAATCCTAAATGTATTTGATGAAAACCGCCGTTGAACCTCAAAGAAGAAGAAGAAGGAGCTGGATCCCTTCTAGCAATGACCGGTTTCCACTGGTCTTCCCATGGTGCAACGCACTGAGTGGAATTTTTCAAAACGAGTCAGCGATGGCGGAACAAACAAACAGGGAGGTGGTCACCGGGAGCGTAGAGACAACGAATACATTCACAAATGATCACAACCTCCGATCAAAAATGTGTCTCCCAACTTCGCAAGGAAAAGGGATCAACATACACATTAAATCCGACACCAAATGTTACATCGCGAGCCGGACAAACGACTTCTCAGACGAACAGTCAGCTACGGAAACCTCGGGGCGACTATCCCAGGAAACACCGACAACAACAAGCAAAAACACACCAAACAGCTCAAAGTCAGATGAGATTAACTCCAAAGATATCGTAGTAACCACGGAAAATAAGGAAAACTACATCATCTCCTGTGTTTCTGATGTTGGTCTGTCTCTCTTCTATTCCTATTCACTTGTGCATGATGTTCACGTGTTGCTATTCGTAGGTAGCTGCAGTACTTGTAGCTACGATATCTTTCTGTGTCCATGATAAATGTATCATACGTCAGTCAGCCAGGTCATACGCATGATATGTCAGGAGATCAATACTTTGAAACAGCAGTAGAAATGTTTTTCTGTAGTAAAATAAACTTATTGAACCAACAACACTTATGACAGCCTAGTCTCTGACTGGTTGCCTGCCACCATGGTGGCTGTCATTAGTCTCGGAAACCCAGAACCTATCTCCTAAAAAGTTATTTAACAGTGTGTTATTTGACAGTGATCTGCTCAAATTCTGAGGTGGACCTATCAGATGATTCTATTGTGTTCTATCCACAGATCCGTCATCTGCAGGCAGTACCTGTCAGGTTATCACCGAGACCAGCAGCATAGACACAGCCACCACTCTCCCCCCTCTGACCCCCTCCAAGCAGGCTGAGGCTGACGATGCAGAGACGCTACGGAGGGCCAGGGAGGAGGGCCGTGTGGAGGTAATGTTCCCAGGTTTGGTCACACAGGAGGGCTGCTGCCGCTTCGTCAGTGAGATACTGAAGTGTATCCTTTACCAAAGACAACAGCTGCCCATGACCTATGACCAGCTGGTTTACTCTCAGAAGAGACAGCAAGCTGCCATGCAGGTGAGTGTTGAGCAGTGATGCTTCCAACGTTCTCAACCATGTTTCTCTCACTACTTATTTAACATGAATGACTGTTTTCCCTATTTGTCTTTCTTTGATTCCTTTTTTCATCTCTTCTCACCACCTTCTCAAAATGCATTGGAGAAGGTCGGAGGGGATGAACCCTGGGAACCTCCTGCAATACATATTTATTCCAACCGAATAAATACTGGCTGCTATAATAGCCCTACTCCTAGCAGTGTTGTCTAGGATCTATGAGTTGCTGTTTGACCTCGGGCCCTCTCTCTTCCTCTTTCCCCCAGAATGAGGAGGCAGTGGGCTGGAAGCCCGGTCAGTCCACTGCAGAAGACCTGCACTGGAGGAGGTGCCAGCGTACCCTCCAAGACCTTGAGCAGGTGCTACAACAACTGAAAGTGCTCTTCTCCCTCTCCCTGGTCCCCCGTGTGCTCCTCCTGCTCGGCGGCTCCCTCCTCCTTCCCAAAGAGCTGTACGAAGTCAACATGGAGGATGTGATACTAGCCACCGGCGACCGGAGCCTACGCGTCTCCTCGTGTCTGCGCCAAGTCTTCCGCACGCTCTTCGTGGCCGACCTGTTGTCTGACGCTAAACCTGTCCGGCTCACAGCCACGACGGTCATGGTTCTGGCCCACAGGGACTGTGGCGTGGGGTGGTTCCGGCCCAAGCTGGATTTCAAGGTCCCCACACGGGTGAAGAGCCAGGTTATTTCTTTGTCTTGTGACCCCAGTCGTGTCTCTGGGTCAGGGGTGTCTGAGGGAGGAGGGCAGACTGCCTGGCAGGACTATGTGTGGTTTCAGGCCCCCTTGACTATCAAAGGCTTCAGCAAGTGACATACAAGGTACAAGGAAGGTACTCTAACCCACAGCCATAGTATAGTATGAGATGAGACAAGGTCCTGTATTCAGAATCTGAAAGTAAGAGTGCTGATCTAGGATCCGGTCCCCCCGTCTATATAATCCTACTCTTACTGATCTGAAGGCAAAACTGGGCCCGTCTTTATGAAGTGTCTCCGAGTAGGAGTGCTGATCTAGGTTCAGTTTGACCTTTTGGATCACAATGACTAACATTATATGGACCTAGGGCACATGATCCTAGATCAGCTGTGAATATGGACCTGTGTAAACGCAGCCCAAGTGTTGACTGAGCGGATTTGCACATTTGCCATACCTTTCTCTCTCTCAGGGACCCCTGTCTCTCTGGCTGCGTTTACACAGGCAGTCCAATTCTGATCTTGTTTTCACTAATTGGTCTTTTGACCAGATCAGCTCTGAAAAAGATCTCTTGTGAAATTTAAAAATTGTCAATTGTGCTGCCTGTGTAAACACAGCATATGTAACCCTTAGCCTAGTCCAGGGACTGTGTTTTTATTACAATTCATATGAAAAACTTTCGGGATCTGTACAGAATGATTTTGAATGAATTATGTTGTCTTTTAGCTGTGTATTTACTTTTAGCTTGGCTATGTGCTGTAATGAAAGCAGTGTTGGTGCTTTTACTGTGTATAATATAGCCTTCTAAAAAATGTTATGGACAGTATGCCTACTTTTCATCTGGTTGAGACGCAACACTGGCTGTACCTATACTGTACATTGACGTGTCTTTGTTTTCAATTGCTTAAAAATGGAGGTCTGAAACAATATTTTGTAAATATACAGTGTGTATGTCAGTTTTAGCATGATCACTAAATTATTTCCGATTCATTTGAATTGTACACATCTGCAGCTAAAAGCTGAATTATAGTATACATCCCAGGACTCGACTTAAGCTGTGTCCGGGTTATTCTGGGAAACCAGCCCCACCAATATTAGACACTACAAAAGACTTAACAAGCCAGACATTACAGGGTTGTCACAATAGACATGATTACAGCAGTAGTGCATTATTACAACAAGGACAAGAGGAAAGAGCTGAAACATCTGTGATTATGTTGCTTCCACAGTTCTTGTTCAATCTGGCAGGCATTTGTAACCTGAATGTGTTAGTGCTGGTCAATTATGTTTTGACTGATAGTGCACATTATCAAATGACTAAGCCTTATTCATATTACATTGATCTTAAATTATAATAGCATTGTTTGACAGAGTATTTCAAATATTGACTTGATAAGACAGTTTGATTTTGAGTTTTGATAACAGTATAAAATGGTTTTAGAGAAACTTGGACTATTAGTAGTTAGTTGTGCACCTCTGTGAGAACACTAAGTTCCTGAAGTTCTGTTGGCTCTCTTCCTGGCACTTGGCTGGAGAGTGCAGTGTACACACCTGGGTTGTGTTCATTACATACCAAACCCATGTCCCACCCCTTCCCCTGACAGTCCCAAACGCTTCCTACTCTCTTCCTTGGCCCTAACCCTTAATTTCTGCAGATCTTTATTAAGGTGTCAGCAAATATGGTGTCAGCTTCACCACTGCACTTCTTATACCTATCCAGAATCTACAGAACTGCAAACATCGACGGGTTTGTGCCAGGTGGTAGGGAGCAATTTGGGACTGGCTGTTGTTGCATCAGCCCTAAAACAACTTTACCTTCCTAACAAACTGCAGCAGGTCGTCGGCCAAGAGCCGTGCCTCTTCCAAGGCAGCGAAGTGGCTTCCTTGGGGGAAGTAGGAGTAGATGTTCCTGAACCTGGGGCACAGGCATTATCTCATTTAGGAACGTCGCTAAGCCTGTAGGCACATACTGTACACCATCTTCCTGAGGACACGAGAGAGAACAAACACTGCAACACAATTACATTTTATTCACAGCAGACATTCATTTAGCAGGCGCTCTTTCCCAGGGTGAATTAGAATCAGTCCATTCAACTAAAGTAGGTCAAACAACCACTTAGAGACCCTCATTATTGGGAGCCTGCTATCTTAACAAAGCAAGCATGATTAGGGCTCTGTAATTCAGTTGGTCATGGGTTCAAGTCCTGCAAGGATCACATACAACTACAAATGTACAGTAAGTTACTTATGGCATATTAAGTGGCATTACTGTTTCCATTAAACAGGTATTAAATGACAGGCCCTGTAGAGAGAAAGCCAACAGCCTCATGTCATTGTGGAGCACTGTGCCGCAACACAAACACTCATTATCCAGTCTGTTCTTGATGTTGGTCTTGAGGGTCTCTTTGTAGAACCTCATGGTGGAGATGATGGAGCCGGTGGTCCAGTAGATCATGGTGTTGGTCAGCAGGTAGTCCAGGGTGAACTTCATAAAGAGAGGAAAAAGAAAGGACCAATCAGCAGCTCTGACAACAGGAAGAATGCTGCATCTGAAATGCTACTCCATTGTCTATATAGTGATCTCCAACAATTGTTTACAGACAGATTATTTCACTTGTCACAATTCCAGTGGGTCAGAAGTTTACATTCACTAAGTTGACTGTGACTTTAAACAGCTTGGAAAAATCCAGAAAATTATGTATTGGCTTTAGAAGCTTCTGATAGGCTAATTGACATCATTTGAGTCAAGTAGGTGTACCTGTGGGTGTATTTCAAGGCCTACCTTCAAACTCAGTGCCTCTTTGCTTGACATCATGGGAAAATCAAAAGAAATCAGCCAAAAATTGTAGACCTTCACAGTCTGGTTCATCCTTGGGAGCAATTTCCAAACGCCACGTTTCTCTGTACAAACAATAGTACGCAAGTATAAACACCATGGGACCACGCAGCCGTCATATCGTTCAGGAAGTAGTCACGTTCTGTCTCCTGGAGATGAACGTACTTTGGTGCGTGAAGTGCAAATCAATCCCAGAACAACAGCAAAGGACCTTGTGAAGATGCTGGAGGAAACGGGTACAAAAGTATCTATAGCCACAGTAAAAACGAGTCCTATATTGACATAACCTGAAAGGCCGCTCATCAAGGAAGAAGCCACTGCTCCAAAACCGCCATAAAAAAGCCAGACTGCGGTTTGCAACTGCACATGGGGACAAAGATCTTACTTTTTGGAGAAATGTCCTCTGGTCTGATGAAACAAAAATAATACTGTTTGGCCATAATGACCATGGTTATGTTTGGAGGAAAAAGGGGGTGGCTTGCAAGCTGAAGAACACCATCCCAACTGTGAAGCACGGGGGTGGCGGCATCATGTTGTGGGGGTGCTTTGCTGCAGGAGGGACTGGTGCACTTCACAAAATATATGGCATCATGAGGGAGGAAAATGATGTGGATATATTGAAGCAACATCTCAAGACATCAGTCAGGAAGATAAAGCTTGGTCGCAAATGGGTCTTTCAAATGGACAATGACCCCAAGCATACTTCCAAAGTTGTGGCAAAATGGCTTAAGGACAACAAAGTCAAGGTATTGGAGTGAGCATCACGAAGCCCTGACCTCAATCCTATAGAGAATTTGTTGGCAGAACTGAAAAAGCATGTGCGAGCAAGGAGGCCTACAAACCTGACTCAGATACACCAGCTATATCAGGAGGAATGGGCCAAAATTCACCCAATCTATTGTGGGAAGCTTGTGTGAGGCTACCCAAAACGTTTGACCTAGGTTAAACCATTTTTAAAGGCAATGCTACCAAATACTAATTGGGTGTATATAAACTTCTGACCCACTGGGAATGTGAAAAAAATAAAAGCTGAAATAAATCATTCTCTCTACTATTATTTCGCATTCTGAAAATAAAGTGGTGATCCTAACAGTGAATTTTTACTAGGATTATATGTCAGGAATTGTGGACAAACTGAGTTTAAATGTATTTGGCTAAGGTGTATGTAAACTTCTGACTTCAACTATATGTTCTATCAACAAACTATACTGAACAAAAATAAACTCAACATGCAACAATTTAAAAGATTTGACTGAGTTATAATTCATATAAGGAAATCAGTCAATTGTAATAAATTCATTAGGCCCTTATCTATGGATTTCACATGTCTGGGAATACAGGTCACATACCTTTAAAAAAAAATATATATATATAAGGTTGTGGATCAGAAAACCAGTCAGTATCTGGTGTGACCAACATTTGTCTCATGCACATCTCCTTCACATAGAGTTGATCAGGCTGTTGATTGTAGCCTGTGGCATGTTGAACCACTCTTCAATGGGTGTGCGAAGTAGTATGTTGTGGGGAACTGGAACACGCTGTCAGATAAGTCGATCCAGAACATCCCAAACAAGCTCAAAGGGTGACGTCTGGTGGGTATACAGACCATGGAAGAACTGGGACATGTTTTGCTTCCTTGCGACATTATCATGCTGAAACATGAGGTGATGAATGGCATGACAATGGGCCTCAGTCACGGTATCTCTGTGCATTTAAATTTCCCATCTATAAAATGCAATTGTGTTCATTGTCTGTAGCTTATGCCTGCCCATACCATCACCCCACAGCCACCATGGGGCACTCTGTTCACAACTTTGACATTAGCGAACCGCTCGCCCACACAACGCCATACAGGTGGTCTGCGATTGTGAGGTCCGGTTGGATGTACTGCCAGATTCTCTAAAACAACATTGGAGGCGACTTATGGTACAGAAATTAACATTAAATTCACTGGCAACAGCTCTAGTGGACATTCCTGCAGTCACCATGCCAATTGCACACTCGTTCAAAACATGAGACATCTGTGGCATTGTGTTGTGTGACAAAGCTGAATATTTTTATAGTGGCTTTTTATTGTCCCCAAAACAAGGTGCACCTGTGTAATGATCACGCTGTTTAATCAGCTTCTTTATATGCCACACCTGTCAGGTGGATTGATTATCTTGGAGAAATTGAGAAATGCTCACTAACAGGGATGTAAACAAATTTGTGCACAATTTGAGTGAAATAAGGTTTTTGTGTGTATGAAACAGTTCAGGGATAATTTATTTCAGGTAATGAAACATGTGACTAGCCCTTTACATGTTGCATTTCTATTTTTGTTCAGTGTACCTTTTGATAAGCAACTGCTTACTAAGGTTAGAGTTAGTTTTAGTAGAGAGTTGAAATGTTACTGATAATCTGTAGATAGTCTGTAGAGCAACTACAGATGGACTAATCAAATATAGTGTTACCCAAGTCCCTGCTGTTGAAGTCAGTCCAGGTGGAAAACTCTTCCAGTCTGTAGAGCCACTGGAGAGTCATTCACCCCTCAACCTGCAAGGGGAGACATTGTCCACAAATTGTATTTATTTATTTTTATTTACATGACTAGAGCCACCTCGAATCCATCCAGTGTAGGTTTCTTCAGAACGCCTCGATTAGGATTTAGTATTTATTTTGTTGTCTCTGAGGGGAAATGGGTCTTGGACATTAAAAAGTGCTATTGCTTCCACAAAGGATATCACAGGTTAAAAACATATATGATCATACAATACATCATATTACTACTTTGAATTTCAGATGGGCAGTTTGTGTGTTTGACAGTGAGGTAAAAATGTGTGTGATGATCACATTCTCACCAACGGAGTCTGGCTTGGTGGCCTGGGTATGCAGCTAGCCAGTCTCCCTGAGGATCTCATATTTTTTTATTTTTTTTATTTAACGAAGCAAGTCAGTTCAGAAGAAAATCTTATTTACAATGATGGCCTACCCCAGCCAAACCCAGACAATGCTGGACCACCCTATGTGCCAGATGTGATACAGATTGGATTTGAACCAGGGACTGTAGTGACACCTCTATACACTGAGATGCAGTGCCTTAGACCATTGCGCCACTTTGGATCATATACAGTACGTTCCCCTCCATGAAACCTAATAAGCCATACAATCTCCTGACGTCCTCCCGGGTGAACCCAGCCAGGGCAGGTAGCGACCGATCAGGACAGTAAACAGGACACCCAACCCCTTCTGTTTTCCAGTTAACATGTTGAGGTGGAGACCCTTCACACACCTACAGTAGCACAGGAAGAGAGCAAAGAATGTGGTCACTTAATTTAGAGAATAAAACAAGGGGTCTGTCTGCTTAGTGGGGTTTAGTGTTGAGGATTTGACTCATGTTCAATGCACTTTGCATTTGAATCTGTGTACACTAATTTTCCTGCAGCCCTAACCCTTCGATATTTGCAGATCTGAAGGGTCTGGGTGTGTGTAAGCAGTATAGTGGTGGCGCTTCCACCATATTGCTTGCGTGGAAGCAAGCAATATGGTGGAAGCGCCACCACTATACTGCTGTTGGATTTGGGGTAAACTTTGAACATGGATGTTTGGACTGTGAAAGTTTGTTGGGGATGTGGACACCAAGGAACTTGAAACTGTCACGACTCCCGCCGAAGTCGGCTCCTCTCCTTGTTCGGGCGGCGCTCAGCGGTCGTCGTCACCAGTCTTCTAGTCAACGCCGCTCCACCTTTCATTTTCCATTTGTTTTGTCTTGTTTTTCCGCACACCTATTTTACATCCCCTCATCACTCTACGTGTATATTATCCTCTGTTCCCCCCCCCCCCCCCCCCCCCCCCCCCCTATGTCTGTGTGTGTAATTGTTCGTTACGTGTCATGTGTGACGCTTCATGATGGTTTTTCGCTGAGTCTTGTTTGGAACCAGTGGTATTGTATGCTGTACATTATTTGTGTGACGAGTAAGCTATTTGCTTTTGCCTTTGGCGGGAGTGTCATTACGCAGTTGCGTCTGACTGTTTTCCTTCTGCCAAATAAAGTGTGCCTGTTCACTTATCTCTGCTCTCCTGCATCTGACTTCAGTTAACCAGTTGTGCACACCGTTGACAGAAACTCTCCACCTGCTCCACTACAGACCCTTCCACGTTAACGAGGGCCTGTTCGGCCCGACTTTTCCTGTAGTACACAATCAGCTCAGTTTTCTTGCTCACATTGAGGGAGAGGTTATTGTCCTGGCACCATGCAGCCAGTTTTCTGACCTACTTCCTATAGGCTGTCCCATTGCTGTCGGTGATCAGGCCTACCACTGTTGTGTCAATGAACAGCATTCTCACATAGGTGTTCCTTTTGTCCAGGTGGGAAAGGGCAGTGTGGAGTGTGATTGAGATTGCGTCTTCTGTGGATCTGTTGGGGCGGTATGCAAATTGGAGTGGGTCTAGGGTATCCGGGAGGATGCTGTTGATGTGAGCCATGACCAGCCTTTCAAAGCACTTCCTGGCTACAGACATGAGTGCTACAGGGCAATAATAATTTAGGCAGCTTACCTTCGCTTCCTTGGGCACAGGGACTATGGTAGTCTGCTTGAAACATGTAGGTATTACAGTCTCGGTCAGGGAGAGGTTGAAAATGTCACATCTGCTCCCACTACGCCCTCTGGTGTCCATCCGGTTTTGTCATAACCTTCTGTCTGTCTGTCTGTCTGTGTGGTTGGAGACAGGTGTGCTGGAGTCAGAGCAAATCCCTACCAGCTGCATATCGTCCCATAATCAAGACCTCTACATAAACTCATTCCTGCCATTTCCACGCTGCCAGATCGTAATCTCTGATCAGTCAGTAATGATTCTAGCCTTTTGTCTTAGCTCAAGATCCTGGTAGCTCTACAGTGCTTGTTCCCTGTCTTACGTCATTTTTGTCCTCTCCTTAAAGTACTGATCTGTCTCCGGCTCCTGTCTCCTGTTCTACATCTCACCACCAACCTCCTTGCTCTGGATATTACTCACCACCATCACCTTGGATTCCCCTCAGGACCAGTTCCCCTGTTCCACGCTGTCAACTCCAACCTCACTCTACACTCCTGGTTATTGCAACTCATCTGAGCTGCCCCGGTTCTGCACTCCCCATTTTCTGTGTTCAATAAACATTTTGTGCATTCATCCCAGTTTCCTCTGCTGAGTCCGCTCTTGGGTGTCCCCCTCCACCCCCCCCCCCCCCCCACCCCCCTTCGCTCATCATAACAGAAAATGTCTGTGAAGACACTTGTCAGTTGGTCCGCGCATGCTTTCAGTACACGTCCTGGTAATCCGTCTGGCCGTGTGGCTTTGTGAATATTGACCTGTTTAAAGGTCTTGCTCACGTTGACTACCGAGACCATTATCACACAGTCGACCAGAACAGCTGGTGCTCTCGTGCATGCTTTAGTGTTGCTTGCCTCGAAACGAGCGTAAAAGGCATTTTTATCGTCTGGTATGCTCGCGGCTGGGTTTTCCTTTGTAGTCCGTAATAGTTTTCAAGCCCTGCCACATCCGACGAGTGTCAGAGCCGATGTAGTAGGATTCAATCTTAATCCCGAATTGACACTTTGCTTGTTTGACTGTTCGTCTGAGGGCATAGCGGGATTTCTTATAAGCGTCTGGATTAGTGTCCCGCTCTTTGAAAGCGACAGCTCTAGCCTTTAGCTCGATGCGGATGTTGCCTGTAATCCATGGCTTCTGGTTGGGATATGTATGTACGGTCACTGTGGACGACGTAGTCAATGCACTTATTGATGAAGCCGGTGACTGAGGTGGTATACTCCTCAATGCCATTGGATGAATCCCGGAACATATTCCAGTCTGTGCTAGCAAAACAGTCCTGTAGCATCTGCCTGGGTAATAGCATCTGAATTTTACAATTACATTGGTGAGCAGGGTCTCGTGACATTTCATAAGTGTTTTTCGATTATGTATTTAGCTGTACAACCAGGCAAACAAGACTGGGTAAGCCAGTCGGCAGGTGAGTATTGAGACAGTAACCGAAAGGTTACTAGATCGAATCCCGAGCTGACAAGGTACAAATTTGTCATTCTGCCCCAGAACAAGGCAGTTAACCCACTGTTCCTAGGCGGTAATTGTAAATAAGAATTTGTTCTTACAGTTTTTCTCAGTCGCTTTGGTGCATTTCTTAGATCAAAAGTGCAATTCTTGATACTACTTGTACAAATTCCAAATCAGCTAGTCACTTTTCCACATCATTAAAGCAATTTCTTATTCCTTTGAACAAATTGCAATTGATAATGTACAAGTGTCAGCTTTTTTCCACATTATCAATTGCTCATGTCATGTTGATCAAAATATAATAGATGGTTCTCTGTTGAATAGTCTTACCCCTCAAAACATCTAGGCATTAGTTCCTTGCATAAGCCATTGCATGCAAAATTGTTGAACTATTTGTCATAAACTGTCAAGCATAGTTTTACACATTTCTATTAGACCTTTTGTACAAAAGCGTGAATTGATGAATCGTGCAGGTGAAATTGACCCTCACTCATGAAGGAATGTAAAGTGTTAGTTCAACCAACAATCAACCAGTTGTCTAAATTGCTCAAAGTTGCATCTCATGAAGAATCAATTGGCAAGCTTATATAGACAGACCACAACACAGAGTTGCAATTTTCCAATAATGGATGGACCAGGAAACGAACAGGGTCAACAGCCAAGAGGAGGAAGAAGAGGAGCAAGGATGCGTGGTGGAAGGCAAAACAGAGGAAGAGGCAGAAGAGGACATAGGCGCATATCTGATGACATAAGGGCCACTATTGTAGACCATGTTGTCAATCATGGCCTTACAATGGCTGAAGGGTGCAGCCGAATATTGGGAGATCAACAGTGTCCTCAATAGTTCAAACATTTCGAAGAGAGAACAGGTATGTCCACCAATGTACAGTGCACTGTTACTGTATATAAGCAGTATACTGTATACTTCCTACAATGCTTCATATTACAGTAGTCCACTTGTATTTCGCAGCATACAGAAATATACTCTATACAGATACATACTGCACCTTACATGCCTTACATGTATGTTTTACAGTAAAATGTGTGTTTGCATAGTTTTTGTCTGTGAAAGTGTGATGCATCACTGCATTTTTCCCCACATAGGACTGCAAGATTACCTCAAACCGGTGGGTAGAGGACGCTTTTTCACACCTAAACAGGAGGAGGCTATTTGCACCATGGTTCAAGTAAACAATGCCAGGAGACTCAGGGAAATACAAAGGACCATTATAGAAGACAACGATGTCTTTGAAAACATCCATACGGTTAGCATCTCAACCATCGACAGGGTGCTGCATAGAAACCAGTTGAGTATGAAACAGCTGTACCGTGTACCATTCCAAAGGAATGAGGACAGAGTTAAGGAGCTACGGTACCAGTATGTACAGGTAAAACATATATCTATGTAACTACTTTACAGCAACATTTTATAGTGATACATAGTACAGTAAGCATAAACTGCACACATTTCCATTGCTGTGGAAGGAACATGCAATATATGTACATTTTATGTCACCCAGCATCTACTCAACTTTTTAGAGACTCTCTACAGGGCTCTCATCCCTGATGATGAGAGGGGTCAGTTTAGAGAGGATTTGCCAAAGTATGTGGTCATTTGTGATAATGTGAGTTTCCCTCGATCAAACATCTCTAACTTCTGCGACGCATATAAGGCCCTGCCCCGCCCCCCTTTCGGAAAAGCTGACCACGACTCCATTTTGTTGATCCCTGCCTACAGACAGAAACTAAAACAAGAGGCTCCCACGCTGAGGTCTGTCCAACGCTGGTCCGACCAAGCTGACTCCACACTCCAAGACTGCTTCCATCACGTGGACTGGGAGATGTTTCGTATTGCGTCAGATAACAACATTGACGAATACGCTGATTCGGTGTGCGAGTTCATTAGAACGTGCGTTGAAGATGTCGTTCCCATAGCAACGATTAAAACATTCCCTAACCAGAAACCGTGGATTGATGGCAGCATTCGTGTGAAACTGAAAGCGCGAACCACTGCTTTTAATCAGGGCAAGGTGTCTGGTAACATGACCGAATACAAACAGTGCAGCTATTCCCTCCGCAAGGCTATCAAACAAGCTAAGCGCCAGTACAGAGACAAAGTAGAATCTCAATTCAACGGCTCAGACACAAGAGGCATGTGGCAGGGTCTACAGTCAATCACGGACTACAGGAAGAAACCCAGCCCAGTCACGGACCAGGATGTCTTGCTCCCAGGCAGACTAAATAACTTTTTTGCCCGCTTTGAGGACAATACAGTGCCACTGACACGGCCTGCAACGAAAACATGCGGTCTCTCCTTCACTGCAGCCGAGGTGAGTAAGACATTTAAACGTGTTAACCCTCGCAAGGCTGCAGGCCCAGATGGCATCCCCAGCCGCGCCCTCAGAGCATGCGCAGACCAGCTGGCCGGTGTGTTTACGGACATATTCAATCAATCCCTATACCAGTCTGCTGTTCCCACATGCTTCAAGAGGGCCACCATTGTTCCTGTTCCCAAGAAAGCTAAGGTAACTGAGCTAAATGACTACCGCCCCGTAGCACTCACATCCGTCATCATGAAGTGCTTTGAGAGACTAGTCAAGGACCATATCACCTCCACCCTACCTGACACCCTAGACCCACTCCAATTTGCTTACCGCCCAAATAGGTCCACAGACGATGCAATCTCAACCACACTGCACACTGCCCTAACCCATCTGGACAAGAGGAATACCTATGTGAGAATGCTGTTCATCGACTACAGCTCGGCATTCAACACCATAGTACCCTCCAAGCTCGTCATCAAGCTCGAGACCCTGGGTCTCGACCCCGCCCTGTGCAACTGGGTACTGGACTTCCTGACGGGCCGCCCCCAGGTGGTGAGGGTAGGCAACAACATCTCCTCCCCGCTGATCCTCAACACTGGGGCCCCACAAGGTTGCGTTCTGAGCCCTCTCCTGTACTCCCTGTTCACCCACGACTGCGTGGCCACGCACGCCTCCAACTCAATCATCAAGTTTGCGGACGACACAACAGTGGTAGGCTTGATTACCAACAACGATGAGACGGCCTGCAGGGAGGAGGTGAGGGCCCTCGGAGTGTGGTGTCAGGAAAACAACCTCACACTCAACGTCAACAAAACTAAGGAGATGATTGTGGACTTCAGGAAACAGCAGAGGGAACACCCCCCTATCCACATCGATGGAACAGTAGTGGAGAGGGTAGCAAGTTTTAAGTTCCTCGGCATACACATCACAGACAAACTGAATTGGTCCACTCACACAGACAGCATCGTGAAGAAGGCGCAGCAGCGCCTCTTCAACCTCAGGAGGCTGAAGAAATTCGGCTTGTCACCAAAAGCACTCACAAACTTCTACAGATGCACAATCGAGAGCATCCTGGCGGGCTGTATCACCGCCTGGTATGGCAACTGCACCGCCCTCAACCGTAAGGCTCTCCAGAGGGTAGTGAGGTCTGCACAACGCATCACCGGGGGCAAACTACCTGCCCTCCAGGACACCTACACCACCCGATGTCACAGGAAGGCCATAAAGATCATCAAGGACATCAACCACCCGAGCCACTGCCTGTTCACCCCGCTATCATCCAGAAGGCGAGGTCAGTACAGGTGCATCAAAGCTGGGACCGAGAGACTGAAAAACAGCTTCTATCTCAAGGCCATCAGACTGTTAAACAGCCACCACTAACACTGAGTGGCTGCTGCCAACACACTGACACTGACTCAACTCCAGCCACTTTAATAATGGGAATTGATGGGAAATGATGTAAATATATCACTAGCCACTTTAAACAATGCTACCTTATATAAATGTTACTTACCCTACATTATTCATCTCATATGCATACGTATATACTGTACTCTATATCATCGACGGTATCCTTATGTAATACATATATCACTAGCCACTTTATACTATACTATGCCACTTTGTTTACATACTCATCTCATTTGTACATACTGTACCCGATACCATCTACTGTATCTTGCCTATGCTGCTCTGTACCATCACTCATTCATATATCCTTATGTACATATTCTTTATCCCCTTACACTGTGTACAAGACAGTAGCTTTGGAATTGTTAGTTAGATTACTTGTTATTACTGCATTGTCGGAACTAGAAGCACAAGCATTTCGCTACACTCGCATTAACATCTGCTAACCATGTGTATGTGACAAATAAAATTTGATTTGATTTGATTTTCATAAGGCAATGGTTTGTGACCCACCCGAGGATGCTCATAGAATTCCTCCCACCTTATTCACCATTCCTTAACCTAATTGAGGAGTTATTTTCAGCATGGAGGTGGAAGGTGTACGATCGTCAGCCACACACACAGATGACCCTGCTGGCTGCAATGGATGCAGCATGTGAGGACATCACAGTAGACGCCTGCAGGGGATGGATAAGGCATTCCAAAAGATTCTTTCCACATTGCATTGGAAGGGAAAATATCCGGTGTGATGTGGATGAGAATATGTGGGCCAACAGACAGGAACGTCTGGATGTGTAGAGACAGCACAACAGTGCTGCGGGCAAAGTTGTGCCTTAGGGGTGGTTTCCTGTGTTTCTTTCTAATTTAGTTTTTTCCCCTTTGTGCCCCTTGGGTTGTCCAGTCTCTTTCAATCAATAACCCACATACAGTAATATGTAAATAGTACTGTTGAAATTGATATATGCCATAGAAGTGCAGCCTTGTGCATTTTCAATACAGTAACTGTCATCCAAACTGTAGCCTAAGTTTACATCAGGTAATACTGTCAAAGTACACAGTTACATTGACAACATGCCTAAACATTTTGACGACCTTGTTCGTGAACAATGACTCAATTACTTATCATTCTGATGACACTGACATGATCATTGGCATGAATATTTACTTTTGAGAGATGTACTAAGGATTTTTAGTGACTGACTAGCTTTAGAAACATATCTATTGTATATTGCAGTTTGTACAAATTGTTCTGAGAAATGCACTTATTATTTTGCACATGTTAGGGATGATGTGAAAAATGCACCAAAGGGACTGAGAAACTGTAACTGACTTGCCTGGTTTAAAATGTTTTTTTTAAGATCCGTTCTGCAAAACAAACGCACTTAATACGTGTAAACTTTTGGGTCCTCCTCTTTAGGTTTTGGGTTGAAGTGATTGGTGGAATCAAGATCAAACCCCACTCTCAGCAAGCAGGCAGTGACGTCGCCGTGTTTATATAACAGCCGTCTGTGGCAAGGATTTGTTTGTTTAATACGATTGAAGTGACGATTAAAAAAAGATATCAAACGGGAAAATGATCATGGAATGGAAGATCGTCGTTCCTTTGCTCGCCGTGGCCTTTACGGTGGCGAACGCCGGTTTGATCGGAGGCCCCATGGACGCAAATATGAACGACCAAGGAACGAGAGACGCCCTGCAGTTCGCGGTGGTCGAACACAACAAGAAAACAAACGACATGTTTGTCAGGCAGGTGGCCAAGGTTGTCAATGCACAGAAACAGGTCAGATCCTTTTCCATTTATTAGTTCACGACAAGATAATTTTGTTAGTTTGTGTAGTCTACCCAGTGAGCAAAATGACGTAGAAAATACGTATTTTCTCACTTATGTATGTTCAAAATGCGTCTTTTGTGGATGTTTGCAGTATGGGTGGAATTTATTATTATAATAAATATGCCAATCTGTCACATGCATTTATGTAAGCTTTTTAAATTAGCTTTAAAGATGTCAGCGACGTTGAAAAAAATAAACCAACTACAGTAACATTCATTGTAACGGTTATAGAAATGTTTCTTGTTATGACTGATATATTTTTGTATATCTACATTAGTTGAATGCACTGACTAAGTCGTTCTGGATAAGCTGAACGACCTAAAAGTTATTAAAAATATATATATAAAAAAACGAACAAGGCATGCTGGGTATTATTCTAATAAAAGTCGCCAACAAACAAGTACCAATTTGGTTAGTCCGGCCCAGACCAAATCTGAAAGAATTATAGACGTCAAGACTGTTTCACAAGTTTGAACAGTATTATGGCACAGTACTATTCAGAGTACAGTACAATATAGTTTAATTCCGTAGAGTACAATATGGTACATTCTACTGTACTCAACTATACCTAATTTTCTCTACTGTGCTGTGCTGCACTCTTCTGTACTGTGCTGTGAAACATAGACGCCTATGATTGGGACAAGTCAAGGCAGGACCAAATCTTAACCAAACATAGACGCCCAAAAGACCTCGGGCGCCAATCCATGCTTATCGTGTTTGCTCATGTTTCATTCCTCAAGTGAAATGGGTTTAGTAATTTAACTAAATCGCTCTGGATAAGAGCACCTGCTAAATAACTGAAAATGGGAATGGGCCTTATTGTCAGGAAGTTAATCAGATTAACACAAGAGTACCACCACATTGAAGGCTCAATGATTCTGTGTTTATATGCCAATTTCCCAACCCCTCTGGATCAATGCACATTTTCCATTATGCAGAGGACTATTCATTTCTAAACCAGGCGGGCATCTGCGCTAATTTGAGAACACAGCATAGAATGCGGAAGGGAATTGGATTCTGTTTTTTCCATTTCAATTGTTTATCATCCGTGCATGATAGGGAGAAGACCAATCTAGAATTAGGCCAAAATGCTGTTTATCACCTCTGTTAGTTGACCTCATAGCCTAACATGGTCAGAGTGCCAATCTGTTTTTGCTTTAATGTACTGTGTTTTGCATGACAGTTCTGCCAGGATTTGGCAAAAGAGCAGAAACAGAATGCCACCCTGGCCTAATCTAACATGACATGTACAATCAATAAAACTTTCAAAATTACTTTGAAAGCAGGTGTGATTTCTGTATATGTGAATGATATGATCTCATAAAATGATGGCCATGATTTAAAGAGATTGTTTGTGTAACCCACCCTCTTGCCTATAGGTGGTATCTGGGATGAAGTACATCTTCACAGTGCAGATGGGCAGGACCCCATGCAGGAAGGGAGGTGTTGAGAAGGTCTGCTCCGTGCACAAGGACCCACAGATGGCTGTGGTAAGGACCACTATAGGGCCTAGACTAGCCTGTTCCCAGATCGGTTTGTCCTCAACCAGTGCCAGTCGGTTATCAGAGCTTCCTATATGTCTGGCTTATGACTGGTCCATAGATTGTTTGCAACATGTTACAAACAGTCATAGCACATTGGTAACTAAGAGTTTAGACAACCGTTGATAAACTAATTAAAATTTGCTCAGTTCAGTTGTTATTGCTATACACTGAGTATACAAAACATTAAGAACACCTGCTCTTTCCTTGACAGACTGACCAGGTGAAAGCTATGTTCCCTAACTGATGTCACTTGTTAAATCCACTTCATTCAGTCCATGCCCTAATGAATTGAGGCTGTGTGTGCGGCCTTTGGCCATGTTCAAGAGCATAACAACTAATATATTGTGTGTAAATTGTGACTGATCTACAAATAATGAGTAGTTATTTATGACGCAAGTTGATTTGTATATCAGGCAGTCGGCTGCAATGTCGAACAAGTCCATTGTCAAGTGTTCTGCTTGCTAAAAGGTTGTGTTACTATGCCAACTCATGTTGCTTTCTGTCTCCTCAGCCCTACAAGTGCACCTTCGAGGTGTGGAGCCGCCCCTGGATGAGCGATATCCAGATGGTCAAGAACCAGTGTGAAAGTTAAGACCCAGTGAAGAGAACTTCAATCAATGTCTAGTCTACCCAATAACTACTATTATCTAGTACTAGTGTTATTTGTTAGTCTTACCAATGCAGTTCAACCTCCTTGTCTAGGAAGTATTCAGAGAATCCCACTAATAAAAGATGTTCAAACGTATTGCATGCCCACACTAATATAAGCACTTAATGCAAACATTGCTGTCTTGAGAATGTAGTATTAAAATGATGCAACGGTTAACTAAATAAATGTTTTGGAACGTTTACATGTGGTTATTTGCTTAATTTAGTTGCCATATGCCCAAACCTCTCCTTTACAAAGTAAGTTCTATACGTGTTCTTTTCACATGATTGTGTCCAAAGTTGAGAAATACAGCTGCCAGTCACACGCCCAATGAGTCACAGAACCCACAGAAAACAGTACGTGACAGATAAATGTAATAAGACAGATGGGCTGGTCTGTTTTTAGTCCAGTGGGCCTGTCACTTTTTTTATGTTGTGAATAATTATCATTATCTGCCTAATGGGTGGCCTGTGTTTGAAATGTCAGGGCCGGTTTCTGGTACCAGTCCGCCCCGTGACGCAGCATACCTATTGTATATCACAGCATTTTTAAAATTGATAATAGGTCAGAGACAAGGGACTACTAAAAACAAGGTGTATCATAAGGGATTATTGGCTATTTATACTTTATTATAAACTGGGTTGTTCAAGCCATGAATGCTGATTGGCTGAATGTCATGGTATATCATTGTATACCACGGATATGACAAAACATTTATTTTTACTGCCCTAATTACATTGGTAACTGGTTTATAATAGCAATAAGATACCGTTGGGGTTTGTGGTATATTGCATTCGGAAAGTATTCAAACCCCTTGACTTTTTCCACATTTTGTTACATTACAGCCTTTTTCTCAAATGGATTTAATACAAACATGTCAATCTACACATAATGACAAAGTGAAAACAGGTTTTTAGAAATGTTGGCAAATGTATAAAAAACAACTTATTTACAAGTATTCAGACCCTTTGCTATGAGACTCGAAATTGAGCTCAGGTGCATCCTTTTCCCATTGATCATCCTTGAGGTGTTTCTACAACTTGATTGGAGTTCAAGATTCTCTGGTCTGATGAAACCAAGATTGAACTATTTGGCCTGCAAAGAGTCATGTCTGGAGGAAACCTGGCACCAGCCTTATGGTGAAGCATGGTGGTGGCAGCATAATGCTGTGGGGATTATTTTTTTTTTGACCAGTCAGGATTGAGGTGAAAGATGGACGAGGGAAAGATGAACTGCGCAAAGTACAGAGTTCCTTGATGAAAACCTGTTCCAGAGTACTCAGGACCTCAGACTGGGGCAAAAGTTCACCTTCCAACAGGACAACGACCCTAAGCACAAAACCAAGACAACGCAGTATCTGAACCCGATCGAACATCTCTGGAGAGACCTGAAAATAGCTGTGCAGCAACACTCACCATCCAACCGGGCAGAGCTTGTGTGTATCTGCATAGAAAATGGTAGAAACTCCCTAAATACAGGTGTGCCAAGCTTGTATCGTCATACCCAAGAAGACACGAGGCAGTAATCGCTGCCAAAGGTGCTTCAACAAAGTACTCAGTAAAGAGTCTGAATACTTATGTAAATAGGATATTTGCATTTTTACTTTGATTAATTTGCAAAAATATCTAAACCTGTTTTTGCTTTGTCCAATATGGGATATTGTGTATTGATTGAGGGGGGGGGGGGACAATTTAATCAATTTTATAATAAGGCTGTAACGTAACAAAATGTGGAAAAGGTCTGGGTCTGAATACTTTCCAAATGCACGAAAACACAGCTAAGGGCTGTATCCAGGCAATCCTCATTGCGTCGTGCGTAAGAACAGCCCTTAGCTGTGGTATACACCCACATTTGCGGGAAAATATTGAAGCATTTGAGAAACTTTTTCTCATTCCAGTCTCGACAGCAGTGTTGAATAACTGCGGCGTTACTGATGTGTTAACTGGTGGGAAAAGTACCCATTTGCCATACTTGAGTATGAGTAAAAATACCTAAATAGAAAATGACTCCAATAAAACACCACATCAGTGACAGTATTTGGTTTTAAATATACCTAAGTATCAAAAGTAAATGTAATTGATAAAATATATTTTAAGTATCAAAAGTGTAAATCATTTCAAATTCCTTAAATTACGCAAAGCAGTCCACATTTCTAGTTTTGTGTTATTTACAGATAGCCAGGGGCACAATCCAACACATTTACCAACAATGCATGTGTTTAGTGAGGCCGCCAGATCAGAGGCAGAAGGGATGACCAGGGATGTTCTCTTGATAAGTGTGTGAATTAGACCATTTTCCTGTCCTGCTAAGCATTCAAAATGTAAAGAGTACTTTCTAGGTGTCAGGGAAAATGTATGGAGTAAAAACTACATAATTTTGTTTAGGAATGTAGTGAAGTAAAGTTGTCAAAAATATAAATAGGAAAGTATTGATACCCCAAAAAACTACTTAAGCAGAACTGAAAAGTATTTTTACTTAAGCACATTACACCACTGGTTAATTGTCAGTGATAACTTCTGCTTGGCACGTCACTAAGATAGATCTTGTCTTGGCTTCATAATACAAGACTACAGACATGTCCATGACTCAATACAATTAAAATCGTTATTTTTGTTGGTTAAATCATGGTTGCATGGCTTGCCATTCAAGAAAAGTAGGACAGGACAACAAAAAAGCACATTTTATGAAATGAATAGGCTTCTGATTAAAAATATATAAACACGTTTTATTTGATCTCAACATGAATAGACATGGATAGCGTAACAAATATGATGATTCTGCGTAGATTACATTTCACAATTCACATTTATAATCGAGAAGCGCAATGACTGAACAGCCACTGGCTAACACTAATAATTGAACTGGTACCATGTGGCCCTGTATTGAGGGTCCTCAATAAAGACCAGGTTGTTGTAGAGGTTGTAGGACAGTGTATTCTCCTCCTCAACAAAGCAGTACACTGGGAAGCCCTGAGAATAGAGTCTCCTGGACATGCTGCTGACCAGGGCTTTGGCCAGGCCCTGTCCTCTGTTCCCATTGACAACATACCTGGAGAAGGATAGGAACCACTGCTTTGGTAATTGTTTCCCAGGGGGAACATATAAAGCACACCTTGGTACGGTTCAGGTGAGACCTGTGTAGATGTTACATGCTCCGGGGTGTAGATCTAGGATCAGCTTCCCCTCCCACAATACTAACCTTAACCATTAGTTGGGGAAATGCAAGTAAGTGACTGATGTGTTTAATGTTCCTGTAGCCCTGCTAGTCCCCATCAAACTAAGTCAATGTGTGATTCGTTCAGGGAGGAGACCCTCAATTCAATGCCACTGTAGAGGAAAGAGAATGGATATGATGATACAGACACATAGTTGAAGGAAAATGATGTTGAATATAATAATAAACTACATTAATCAATCTGACTCCAATATAATGTGAATAGAAACAGGCCCTGTGTGTTTCTGGAGGAATCTAATTACATATAACTATAATGAACATGTTTCTATCTTGCACCGTTCTGCAAATATTAAGAGAATAGTTACAAATAGCTAATCCTGGCGACCAATGTTTAAAGGTGGTAGCCAAGCATGTACTATGTGTAGTGTAAATAACAACTATCAATCGACCTACTAAACTATAAATGTCAATCAAATAATTACTCTCTAACACGAGGATTGCATTTACTCAATTCAACTAATAGGATGTATTAGCCATGAATGAATTAACACTACATTACAAAATAAAACCGAGTAAATGACTATCAGCTAAATAAGACTTGTGGTTACATGTGTCTTCAATTCAAAATAATCTTTAAGATAAAAAAACTGTGTGTGGAGTGTGACCCTGAATAGCCAACAGTACACCTGCTCTCCCACTATGCCCACTCCACATAGTTCCCATGGGAACGTCCCTCCCGGGAGAACGACACATAAGGTGTTTGACCCAATGATTTATATGTACATTAGATGACTAACATTGGCCGCTGTTTGGAAGCCACCGAGCCTCCATCTTGTAAAACATATTTTGGAAGCTATAGAAATGCATTCATTCATTAATGTCTACATTTGTTTTTGCCACATATATTATATTACATACACCTTAATTCATACATTTACATTATATTAAACTAAACATTCAAATAAAATATTTACGCCTTCTGGGGATTGCCAATATGTCCGACCGGTAGCTTCAAAGCTTTTAATTAGAAAATACACAAAGTGTAAAAAACATAAAGAACATGTTCGTAATATTGAGTTTCACCTCATTTTTCCCCGACGAATTGAGGCTGTTCTGAGGGCATAGACTACAATGTATCGAAAGCGTTCCAAAGGGATGCTGGCCCAAGTTGACTCCAATGCTTCCAATCGTTGTATCAAGTTGGCTGGATGTTCTTTGGATGGTGGGCCATTCTTTATACACACAGGAAACTGTTGAGTGTGAAAAACCCAGCAGTGTAGCAGTTCTTGACACAAACCGGTGCGCCTTCTTTAACCTGTATCTTCCCCTTCATCTAGACTGATTGAAGTGGATTTAACAAGTGACATCAATAAGGGATCATAGCTTTCACCTGATTCACATGGTCAGTCTATGTCATGGAAAGAGCAGGTGTTCATAATGTTTTGTACACTCAGTGTACATCATACATCACAAGATATCACTAGGTTACTAAACCCGTCTGTGAGTACCTGTTGAGTTGGGGCAGGAGACTAGGGTCTGGTAACATCATAAGCTGCACCAGGGTAAAACCCTTCATATTGACTGCGTCTGAAATTGAATTTTCTTCAGTCACCATTATTTTCAAGATCTCTTCATCCATGCAGAAGAAATGTACTTTTTTCATGAACTCTGTCACATTTGTTCTATTCATGAAAACAAAATATATTCATAATGGGCTTTTATTTTTTGAATGATACACAAAAGTATGTGGACACCCCTTCACATTTGTGGATTCTGCTATTTCAGCCACACCCATTTCTGACAGGTGTATAAAATCAAGAACACAGCCATGCAATCTCCATAGATAAACATTGGTAGTAGAATGGCCTGTACTGAAGAGCTCAGTGACTTTCAAGGTAGCACCGTCATAGAATGCCACCTATCCAACAAGTCAGTTTGTCAAATTTCTGCCCTTCTAGAACTGCCCTGGTCAACTGTAAGTGCTGTTATTGTGAAGTGGAAACGTCTAGGAGCAACAAAGGCTCAGCCACAAAGTGATAGGCCACACAAACTCACAGAACGGAAACGCAGAGTGCTGAAGCCCATAGCGCATAAAAACGATCCGTCCTCGGTTGAAACACTCACTACCGAGTTCAGAACTGCCTGCTTCTGGAAGCAATTTCAGTACAAAACTGTTCATCAGGAGCTTCATGAAATGGGTTTCCATGCTCGAGCAGCCGCACACAAGCCTAAGATCACCATGCACAATGCCAAACGCCGGCTGTCATTTCACCACCTGGCAGTCCGACGGACAAATCTGGTTTCAGCGGATGCCAGGAGAACACTACCTGCCAAAATACATAGAGCCAACTGGATAGCTTGGTGGAAGAAAATAATGACCTGGGGATGTTTTTTATGGTTTGGGCTAGGCCCCTTAGTTCCAGTGAATGGAAATCTTTACGCTACAGCATAAAATGATATTCTAGACGATTCTGTGCCTCCAACTTTGTGGCATAAGATTGGGGAAGGCCCTTTCCTGTTTCAGCATGACAATGCCCCTGCGCACAAAGCGAGGTCCATACAGAAATGGTTTGTCGAGATCAGTCTGGAAGTACTTGACTGGCCTGCACAGAGCCCTGACTTCAACCCCATCGAACACCTTTGGGATGAATTGGAACGCTGACTCCGAGCCAGGCTTAATCGCCCAACATCAGTGCCCGACCTCACTAGTGCTCTTGTGGCTGAATAAGCAAGTCCCCGCAGCAATGTTCCAACATCTAGTGGAAAGTCTTCCCTGAAGAGTGGAGGCTGTTATAACAGCGAAGGTGGGACCAACTCCATATTAATGCCCATGATTTTGGAATGAGATGATCGATGAGCAGGCGTCCACATACAAGCTTCATGTGACTAAATTAAAAAATGGACCTATGTGACACCATAAATCTCACCTTTGTGTCTGGTCCGCAATAACAACCTTAAAATCAGGCCTGCTGTCATAACTATTTCCATTGTGTTTGGCTTACTTCTGTTGATACCATCCAGGAATCCATACTCCTACAACACAGTGTAAACATGATTTACAAGGTTGTATAGTTAGGTACTGGAAAGTAAGCCACATTCTTAAAATTTTTTAAAATCTAAAACCTAAGGGTTCTTTGGCTGTCCCCATAGGAGAACCATTTGAAGAACCCTTTTTGGTTCCAGGTAGAACCCTTTTGGGATACATGTAGAATCCTTTTCACAGACGGTTCTACATGGAACCCAAATAAATTCAGCAAAAAAAGAAGCAGCCCTTTTTCAGGACCCTGTCTTTCAAAGATAATTTGTAAAAATCTAAATAACTTCACAGATCTTCATTGTAAAGGGTTTAAACACTGTTTCCCATGCTTGAAATTAACATGCACCTGTGGAATGGTCGTTAAGATACTAACAGCTTACAAACGGTATGAACTAAAGGTCACAGTTATAAAAACTTAGGACACTATAAAGAAGCCTTTCTACTGACTCTGAAAAACACCAAAAGAAAGATGCCCAGGGTCCCTGCTCATCTGCGTGAACGTGCCTTAGGCATGCTGCAAGGAGGAATGAGGACTGCAGATGTGGCCAGGGCAATAAATTGCAATGTCCCTACTGTGAGACGCCTAAGACAGCGCTACAGGGAGACAAGATGGATAGCTGATCATCCTCGCAGTGGCAGACCATGTGTAACAACACCTGCACAGGATCGGTACATCCGAACATCACACCTGCTGGACAGGTTCAGGGTGGCATCAACAACTGCCCGAGTTACATCAGGCATGCACAATCCCTCCATCAGTGCTCAGACTGTCCACAATAGACTGAGAGAGGCTAGACTCAGGGCTTGTAGGCCTGTTGTAAGGCAGGTCCTCACCAGTCGTCACCAACAACGTCGCCTATGGGCACAAACCCACCATCGCTGGACCAGACAGGACTGGCAAAAAGTGCTCTTCACTGACGAGTCGCAGTTTTGTCTCACCAGGGGTGATGGTCGGAATCAAGTTTATCGTCGAAGGAATGAGTGTTACACCGAGGCCTGTACTCTGGAGCGGGATCGATTTGGAGGTGGAGGTTAGTTGGGGCAGTTGTTAAATCTTATTATGTTCATACAAATATTTACACATGTTAAGTGCATGTTAAGGGATTTTGGATAAACACTGAAAATAAGGTATGTGGTAAACACAGGCTTAGCAGATCTTATAAATTTTGTTCTGAGATAAACTGATCAAGATTACGTCACTTTTTGTGAATTTTGAAGCATTTATGTAATCATTTAAAAAAGCACATAGAAAGCTTCAGAAAGCATAAAGGTCATGTTAACTGACTGATATTATCTCATAGAACAAAACTTATAAGATATCCTAAGCCTGTGTTAACCTCAGACCTTATTTTCGGCGTTTATCCCAAAACCCTATTCTTTCCCGACTCATTTTCCCCATAGGAATGGCTGAAAGAACCAGAGGTAACTAATTGTTAGCTGTTTTTTGGACTACAACAGTATGAAGACAGGCTAAAACTGTTTCTCGAATATAAATCCCCAATCAGGCTGGTAGGCGATGTCATGGCGACGTTGGCTAGATAAATGTAAGCGTACAAATACGTCATCGGGTCAAACAGTCGTCTTGCGCAGAGCTGCGCATGTGCATAGACACTCGTTCGATTTAAAGGTGTGTCAGTTTGTCACTTTCACGAAGTTGGAGTAATACCATATACAACTTCATAAGTCATTGGCTCGAATATACGTTGTGCCTTTAGCTTTCGATAAAATGAACAACTAATATTCTTGCCCGCTTTATAACGGTATATTTATCTTCATGGTTGGTTCAAAATATACCATCTTCAACCTAGCCTGTATGCAGTGTTTGCAGCATGTGCCTTATTTTCACAGCTGATTCGGGATGTTTTATTCAAACCGCTGTTGGTATGGCAGTTCGCCACACTAATATTACTCAATGATTAATCTGCATAGTTTCTATATGTTTGCATAGTGGCCGATGTGAAGTCATTTTCCCCTCCGTGGTAACTCCGAAAGTAAAGTGCTGAAAGTTGTAAAACTTGTTGAAGTAAAAGTGAAGTGTTCACTATTGCGTAATAAATTCAGGAAGCAATGGAATGATTTGCCCGCATTGGGCTATTTAGCCTACAGTCGTTTGTTTAGTGTCAAGTCATGCAAGTGTCAGAACGAGGAACAACCATGGAGCAACTGAATGAAATGCAGCTGAAGACTGTTGAGACCCAACTGAAAGAGCTATTTCCTCAGTCGCAGCAGGTGGGTATTAAGGTAGTATAGTGTGCATTATATTCATTTTTATTATTAAATTGTACTTTTTGTGGCTTAAAATGCACTTTTAAAAAATTGTAATCTAATTTGATAATTCAAAGAATGATTTTTGGAATAGATTACATTATATATTATAATAGAATAGCTATTTTTCCTAGAGGAAACTACTTTAGTTGTGGCAAGTCGGAATAGATGTAGCCTAAAGATTTCCAAGATGGCGTAGCAGTCAGACTTCTTTGTCTTTGTTTTGTCTCGTCCCATGTAGATATCTTTTTATAACTCTTTCTTCGCATTCTCTTTAATATTTTTCCTAAACCTCAACTTCAAAATTCTCTCCTGCAACCCGCCTCACCCAATGTGGCGTGGATCTGTTTTTTTTCTAAAGTATTTCTATTTACCTCCTAACTGGAATACCTCAACTGAAGCTAGCCAGCTAACTAGCTAAAGTGGGCTATTTTTTTATTTTATTTTTTATTAACAGTAACATGCAAAACATAACAGCCAGAGGGATTCCACAAAGACATGAGAAAAAAAAACGAATCCACATTATATCAATTCAAATACAGACATGTAGTGAATACATTTTTTAAACATTTTGTTTTGTATACATTTTAATGACTAAATAGCATTCCACATCCAGATTTTAAAAAAATGAGAAAAGGGGCTTTTTCTTTATACATTTTGATTTGTGTAAGAAACATTTTCCTAATAAAATAAAGAGATTTATGACATACTCACGTTCAATTATGGAATCAGTGTAGTAAAATATGTCAAACTTAGAAATTTCAATGGTTGTATGCAATTTGAGGCCAAGATATAGTTTTACATCAGTCCAGAACACTTGACACTATAAACAATGACAATAGATTCAGTTTCTAGTTCACAAAACTGCATTCGCTGGTAACATCAGGTATATATTTAGAAATCAAGCTATTACACGGATAGAATCTATGGATAATCTTAAAGGAGATCTCCTTTACTTTATTGGTCACCATAAATTTGTGTGGAGTGAGCCAAGCAATGGCGCCAGATTACATCAAACGACGAAGCCCAACAAAATATCGCAGAGGGAATAGACTTCCTGTTGAAAATATCCCTTAATAAACTATTGTTGAATTTCGTATCTAGTAGACCTATGTCATTCACCTGGATATTGCTTACAATCGGAGATATTCCAAAATATGCATTATTCTGAAGTAAAGTTTTTATCCCACTAGGTATAGCTTTAATTACAGTGTCATATTCCTTGCTTGAATCCTCAAAGTTGTATCTTTCCATAAATTCTCTCTGTGTAAATAGGTTCCCACTAATATTAACTAATTGGCTGACAAGGATAATGTTTTTCGAGACCCATTTATGGTAAAATAACATCTTGTTTCTATGTAATATCGACCCATTGTTCCTTATAAGACATTTACAGTGGGGCAAAAAAGTATTTAGTCAGCCACCAATTGTGCAAGTTCTCCCACTTAAAGATGAGAGGCCTGTAATTTTCATCATAGGTACACTTCAACTATGACAGACAATGAGGGAAAAAAATCCAGAAAATCACATTGTAGGATTCTTAATGAATTCATTAGCAAATTATGGTCCTCTTCATTCAACGGCCGTGAAAGACAGATTCAGTTAACCTCTTGAACCTCTGGGGGCAGTATTTCATTTTTGGATGAAAAACGTTCCCGTTTTAAACAATATATTTTGTCACAAAAAGATGCTCGACTATGCATATAATTGACAGCTTTGGAAAGAAAACACTCTGACGTTTCCAAAACTGCAAAGATATTGTCTGTGAGTGCCACAGAACTAATGCTACAGGCGAAACCAAGATGAAATTTCATACAGAAAGTAAGGCAGATTATGAATGCGCTGTGTTCCAATGTCTCCTTATATGGCTGTGAATGCGCAAGGAATGAGCCTACACTTTCTGTCGTTTCCCCAAGGTGTTTGCAGCATTGTGGTGTATTTGTAGGCATATCATTGGAAAATTGACCATAAGAGACTACATTTACCAGGTGTCCGCTCGGTGTCCTCCGTCAAAACTATTGCGTAATCTCCAGGCGCGTGCATTTTTCAATTTGGTTCAGAGGAGAAACCAAACTGCCTCGAGTGATTTATCATCGAATAGATATGTGAAAACACCTTGAGGATTGATTCTAAACAACGTTTGCCATGTTTCTGTCGATATTATGGAGTTAATTTGGAAAAAAGTTCGCCGTTGTAATGACTGAATTTTCGGGGGGTTTTCTCAGCCAAACGTGATGAACAAAACGGAGCGATTTCTCCTACACAAATAATCTTTTTGGAAAAACTGAACATTTGCTATCTAACTGAGAGTCTCCTCATTGAAAACTTCCGAAGTTCTTCAAAGGTAAATTATTTTATTTGAATGCTTTTCTTGTTTTTGTGAAAATGTTGCCTGCTGAATGCTAGGTTTAATGCTATGCTAGCTATCAATACTCTTACACAAATGCTTGTGTAGCTATGGTTGAAAAGCATTTTTTGAAAATCTGAGATGACAGTGTTGTTAACAAAAGGCTAAGCTTGTGAGCTAATATATTTATTTCATTTGCGATTTTCATGAATAGTTAACGTTGCGTTATGGTAATGAGCTTGAGGCTATAATTACGCTCCCGGATACGGGTTTGCTCATCGCAACAGGTTAAAGGGTTCAAATTAAGATCATTCACAACCTTAAGATTTTTGCTGATCGTTACACCAAGGTAGGTTACAGTATCTTTTTCAGAGATGTTACAATCTGCTGGATTGACAGCTCCTTTTAGAACAAACAGCTCACATTTGGAAAGATTTAATACCAAATCTGAGATTTTGGAGAACTACTTCACGATATCCAATGCTAATCTAGCTTGTGACACATTCAAAAAAATAAGTGATGTGTCATCTGACAGTTGGGATATCTTGATCTCTGGCCTAGAATGTAATGCCTTCAAATGGACTTTTATGAACTAATGAACATAAAATTTGAGATAAATAAAAAGGTGAAATTGGACAACCTTGTCATATTCCTTTCTAAATGTTAAATCTTGAAGATGTTCCATGACAGAGTTTGATACAGCTATCCACCATTATGCAGAGTTCTAATAGCATCAACAACAAAAAGACAACTTAAAATGCTTAAGACAATCAAAGATAAAATTGTGACTTACTGTATCAAATGCTTTCTGAAAATCCCAAAATAGGATAACTGTAACGGTCATCGTAAGAAGGAGAGGACCAAAGCGCAGCGTGTCCCGAATGGACGGGAGATTCCGGCAGCACCGGACGGGCGGGAGATTCCGGCAGCACCGGACGGGCGGGAGATTCCGGCAGCACCGGACGGGCGGGAGATTCCGGCAGCACCGGACGGGCGGGAGATTCCGGCAGCACCGGACGGGCGGGAGATTCCGGCAGCACCGGACGGGCGGGAGATTCCGGCAGCACCGGACGGGCGGGAGATTCCGGCAGCACCGGACGGGCGGGAGATTCCGGCAGCACCGGACGGGCGAGAGATTCCGGCAGCACCGGACGGGCGGGAGATTCCGGCAGCACCGGACGGGCGGGAGATTCCGGCAGCACCGGACGGGCGGGAGATTCCGGCAGCACCGGACGGGCGGGAGATTCCGGCAGCACCGGACGGGTGGGAGATTCCGGCAGCACCGGAGTGAAGGGGCGATTATGGCAGTTCCTGGCTGACTGACGGCTCCGGCGGCTCCTGGCTGACTGACGGCTCCGGCGGCTCCTGGCTGACTGACGGCTCCGGCGGCTCCTGGCTGACTGACGGCTCCGGCGGCTCCTGGCTGACTGTCGGCTCCAGGCGGCTCCTGGCTGACTGACGGCTCCAGGCGGCTCCTGGCTGACTGACGGCTCCGGCGGCTCCTGGCTGACTGACGGCTCCGGCGGCTCCTGGCTGACTGACGGCTCCGGGCGGCTCCTGGCTGACTGACGGCTCCGGGCGTCTCAGGGCAGACGAGCGACTCCGGGCGGCTCAGGGCAGACGGGCGACTCTGGCGGCTCAGGGCAGACGGGCGACTCTGGCGGCTCCGGGCGGCTCAGGGCAGACGGGCGACTCTGGCGGCTCCGGGCGGCTCAGGGCAGACGGGCGACTCCGGCGGCTCAGGGCAGACGGGCGACTCCGGCAGCTCTGGGCAGGAGGGAGAATCTGGCGGCGCTGAGTAGGCGTGAGCACCTGTAGGAAGGAGACGGAGAGACAGCCAGGTGCGGGGGGCTGCCACCGGAGTGCTGTTATGTGGAGGTGGCACCGGATAGACCGGACGGTGAAGGCGCACAGGAGGTCTCGAGCACCGAGCCTGCCCAACCCTACCTGGTTGAATGCTCCCCGTAGCAAGGCCAGTGCGGGAGGTGTGCTGGCGAACCGGGGACACCATGCGTAGGGCTGGTGCCATGTACACCGGCCCGAGGAGACGCACTGGAGACCAGATGCGCTGAGCCGGCTTCATGGCACCTGGCTCAATGCCCACTCTAGCCCGGCCGATACGAGGAGCTGGGATGTACCGCACCAGGCTATGTACGCACCGAGGATACCGTGCACCTCACGGCATAACACGGTGCCTGCCCGGTCCCTCACTCTCCTCACACTGCTCCAGAGAATCCCAAGCGGGCTCCGGCACTCTCCTTCCAAGTTGTGACAGAGTCCAGATCTCGCTCCCATGTCCAGGAGTCCTGCGACCGCTGCTGCTGCCCGTTACCACGCTGCTTGGTCCTTTTTTGGTGGGTGGTTCTGTAACGGCATTCAGACGTGGAAGAAGGAGAGGACCAAAGCGCAGCGTGGTTAGTGTTCATCTTATTTAATAATAATCCAAACTGAACACTTCAAATTACAAAACAACAACTTGACAACTGAAAGAGTTCTATCTGGTACAATGACTGAAAATAACCACCCACAAAACACAACAGAAAACAGGCTACCTAAATATGGTTCTCAATCAGGGACAACGATTGACAGCTGCCTCTGATTGAGAACAATATCAGGCCAAACACAGAAATAGAAAATCATAGAAAAACTAACATAGACAACCCACCCAACTCACGCCCTGACCATACTAAAACATGAGACAAAACGAAGGAACTAAGGTCAAAACATGACAAAGCTCCTCTAGCATTTTCCTCATACAATGTATCTAGTTGATTCTGTAAGTCATTCAATTTCGCTTTCCCGTTAAGATCAAGATGCTCAATCTCTGCAATATCCGCAATTGTCTTAGAGAGTTCAGCTACCTCACATCTCCTTCTTAAAGCAAGCCGTTTTCCATAAGTAATAAAGGCTGAGCGGATCTTAAATTTCAGCAGTTCCCAATATTTCCCAAATTCTGCATTAGATGTAGATAAAATCCAGTAAACATAAATTAGATTCTTAATCACATTTTTTAAAATCATCATGCAATAACAATGAGTTATTTAATTTCCAATAACCCCCCGAGTATTTCTTATCATCATTCTTACCATCACTGCACATTCTTAGAGTCAACCATATGACTTTATGATCCGTCAGGACTGCAGGCAATATTTTTACCTCTACAGTGTTGGGCTCAAGACTAGAGGTTATCACCCACAAATAAATTCTTGATTATAGAGAACGATCTCTATTGCTCCATGTGTATTGTTTCTCTCCAGGGTTTTAACTCTCCATATGTCAATTAAGTCCAGGCTTTGGCAGAAATTCACCAACTTGTTCACACCAATGTTAGGCCTATGGGGCAATCTATCTGTCTCATTAGAATAAACCATATTATAATCTCCACCAACTATAATCTGACTGGATGGATATTTTCTCAAAAGACTTTTAAGACTTTATTCAATTTCCTCTAGAAGTAAGTTATTTGGAGTATTGAAACAGTATCCATATACATTACACAACAAAAATAATCTGTCCATGTGGTTGATGACCACTACTCGCCAATGTCCATTGGTGTCCATTTGTGTCCATTTGAAATTGTGTGCTAAAATTGCAACCCCAGCTGAATGATTAGTTCCGTGGGCATAAAAAAATGAGATTGCCCCACTGATTTTTCCAATAATTATAGTCATCTTTGCATAAATGTGTTTCTTGAACCAATACAAGATATGCGTTGCAGTCCTTTCAAAACAAACAAAAAAGCTTTTCTCTTCAACAGGTTTTGTGTCCCCCTGGCATTGATTGACAAACTTCAAGTCCATACAGTGAGGGAAAAAAGTATTTGATCCCCTGCTGATTTTGTACGTTTGCCCACTGACAAACAAATGATCAGTCTATAATTTTAATGGTAGGTTTATTTGAACAGTGAGAGACAGAATAACAACAAAAATCCAGAAAAACACATGTCAAAAATGTTATAAATTTAGTTGCATTTTAATGAGGGAAATAAGTATTTGACCCCCTCTCAATCAGAAAGATTTCTGGCTCCCCTACCCAGGTCAACAGCCCTGCGCTACCCACAAACTCGCTCAAACCTCCCCCACTTCTCCTTCACCCAAATCCAGATAGCTGATGTTCTAAAAGAGCTGCAAAATCTGGACCCCAACAAGTCAGCCGGGCTAGATAATCTGGACCCTCTCTTTCTAAAATGATCTGCTGAAATTGTTGCACCCCCTATTACTAGCCTGTTCAACCTCTTTCGTATCGTCTGAGATTCCCATAGATTGGAAAGCTGCCGCGGTCATCTCCCTCTTCAAAGGGGGAGACACTCTAGACCCAAACTGCTACAGACCAATATCTATTCTACCCTGCCTTTCTAAAGTCTTCGAAAGCCAAGTTAACAAACAGATTACCGACCATTTCGAATCTCACCGTACCTTCTCCGCTATGCAATCTGGTTTCAGAGCTGGTCATGGGTGCACCTCAGCCACGCTCAGCCAGGCTTTCAACTTATTGGCAGACTTATTGGTTTCTCAAATGATTGCCTCGCTTGGTTCACCAACTACTTCTCCGATAGAGTTCAGTATGTCAAATCGGAGGGCCTGTTGTCCGGACCTCTGGCAGTCTCTATGGGGGTGCCACAGGGCTCAAATCTCGGGCCGACTCTTCTCTGTATACATCAATTAAATCGCTCTCGCTGCTGGTGATTCTTTGATCCACCTCTACGCAGACACCATTCTGTATACCTCTGGCCCTTCGTTGGACACTGTGTTAACTAACCTCCAGATGAGTTTCAATGCCATACATCTTTCCTTCCGTGGCCTCCAACTGCTCTTAAATGCAAGTAAAACTAAATGCATGCTTTTCAACCGATCGCTGCCCGCACCTGTCCGCCCGTCCAGCATCACTACTATGGACGTTTCTGACTTAGAATATGTGGACAACTACAAATACCTAGGTGTCTGGTCAGACTGTAAACTTTCCTTCCAGACTCACATTAAACATCTCCAATCCAAAATTAAATCTAGAATCGGTTTCCTATTTCGCAACAAAGCATCCTTCACTCATGCTGCCAAACATACCCTCGTAAAACTGACCATCTTGCCGATCCTCGACTTCGGCGATGTCATTTACAAAAAAGCCTCCAACACTCTACTCAGAAAATTGGATGTCACAGTGCCATCCGTTTTGTCACCAAAGCCCCATATACTACCCACCACTGCGACCTGTATGCTCTCGTTGGCTGGCCCTCGCTTCATACTTGTCGCCAAAACACTGGCTCCAGGTCATCTACAAGTCTCTGCTAGGTAAAGCCCCGCCTTATCTCAGCTCACTGGTCACCATAGCAGCACCCACCCGTAGCACGCGCTCCAGCAGATATATCTCACTTGTCACCCCCAAGGCCAATTCTTCCTTTGGCCGCCTTTCCTTCCAGTTCTCTGCTGCAAATGACTGGAACAAACTGCAAAAATCTCTGAAGCTAGAGATTCATATCTCCCCCACTAGCTTTAAGCACCAGCTGTCAGAGCAGCTCACAGATCACTGCACCTGTACATAGCTCATCTGTAAATAGCCCATACATTCTACCTCATCCACATACTGTATTTATTTATTTATCTTGCTCCTTTGCACCCCAGTATCTCAACTTGCACATTCATCTTCTGCACATCCTACCATTCCAGTGTTTTAATTGCTATATTGTAATTAATTTGCCACCATAGCCTATAAAGGTGAAATAAAATGAATAAATAAATAAAAAGCATGTATTAAAACATAGTGAGTGTACAAAACATCAGGAACACCTGCTCTTTCCATGACACCGACTGACCAGGTGAAAGCTATGATCCCTTATTGATGTCGCTTGTTAAATCCAGTGTAGATGAAGGGGAGGAGACATATTAAATAAGTATTTTTAAGAGAGAGAGACATGGATTGTGCATGTGTACCATTCAGAGGGTGAATTTATATCAAACAAGGATAGAGTTCATACTTTGTTTTCTAAAGGATGCATCTAGGGAACTGTCAGGTACATGTCCAATTTTATCTGTTGTGTCTAAGGGTTATTTTTGCCTTGTCTGTCAAGGTTTATGGTTACATTTTCCAGATGAACAGAGTTATGGCTGACCCGATTCAGGTTTTTGTGGACCGCTGGCCAGAATTCAATGCCATTCTCTGCAAACCACCATATGAGAAGGTAACATTAGATAAATTCACAAAGACACACATGTCCCAAACTTAATATAAACAATGTGTATTTTGTTGTCTCAACTCCTCATTTGCCCATTTTGCAGGAGGGGGACATATTTAAAGACACATGTGTTTTTACTAAAGATGAAGCTTCTTTTAGGAATATCCTTGGAGAGAACAACATAATTGACTGGACAAAGTTCCTCTGTTTAGGTAATTACACTGTAATTACAGTACCTGCCACTTGCACTTTGCCTGCTTGCCCCACCCCCCTCTGTCTCTTGTTTCTCTTTCCTAAAACTAAAGTAAGTTTCTCTCTTTCTCCTAAAACCATCACCCATGGACCTTAAAATGCATGTACCATGTTGAGAATTCCCCATTTGGAGTGTAACGCCCTCTTTAGCTCTCTCTCAAGCTCCCCCAAACTGAGCTCTGGTACTAACATAGTGGAGGAATGTGCACTAACAACATGGACCAGAGCTACACACAATCTCAGCCTTGCCCTGCTGCAGCAGATAGCAGGGCCATAAAACAGGGGATGGTGAGCTCCCCATTGTGTTTTATTCATTTAACCTATTGCTTTATCCAGGAAGTCCCATTGGGGTCAGAAGACCTCTTTTACAAGTAAAGAAAGACCTGGGCTGTATGTATAAAGCTTGCCAGAGTATGAGTGTTGATCTAGGATCAGTTTTGCATAATTTTGAAGACGGAGGAACTGATCCTAGATCAGCATTCTGAGACGCTTGATAGATACGGCCCCTGGTGTCTCTGGTTGTCTCTAGACTGCTGGGATCTGGGGTGGTTTCATTAGTCACACACCATATAGCACAAAGTTCAATTTCGTAGAAGTTGTTTGCCAACTTTACAGCCCTCTGCTTTTAGGCACCAGTCTTTGCTATGAGGAGATGGTGATGGCGGTGGCTTCTGAGAGAAAGGTGCCCGTGAATAAAGTGTCTGTGTGTCACATGATGATGCTCCAGGATCCATCCCGCCTTCCACCTGTAGAAAGGTATGATGGGCTCAGCTCGATTCATTTTACCATGGGGAGAGACATTTTTGCAAATTTATTATTTTGCCTATTTTCTGCAATTCTACACATTTTGCCATGATTTATGCAATGTTATTATGATATCTGAGTGTCACGTTCAAACAAAATCAATGGCAAGTGCACTGCATGCATGGGCGGTACCATTGCTGACATGGGCTACTTGAGTGACTGTCAGTGACTGACATACAGTGCCTTGCGAAAATATTCGGCCCCCTTGAACTTTGCGACTTTTGCCACATTTCAGGCTTCAAACATAAAGATATAAAACTGTATTTTTTTTTTTAAGAATCAACAACAAGTGGGACACAATCATGAAGTGGAACGACATTTATTGGATATTTCAAACTTTTTTAACAAATCAAAAACTGAAAAATTGGGCGTGCAAAATTATTCATTATTTCAGTCTCTCAGTCCTAGCTCTGATGCACCTGCTAGATGGTAGCAGAGTGAACAGACCATGGCTCGGTGGCTTAGGTCCTTAATGATATTAAGTGAACCTTGTGTATTCTACTTTTCTAACTCTCAACGGTAATTTGAGACCCCGACAGAGTTCCCCCGAGCGGCCGCTCTACGATGTGCTATCTATCTCACACCTCTCTTCTTTCTTTCCTTCTCAAATCCACAGTGCAATTGAATCCATGATATCCTCACTGAACGAATCCCATACTGATCTAGTCAACAAAACCTGGAAGTTCGGGAACACGGAGAACAGTTTCCAGATGATCCGGAACATGATCCGGCAATACCCGTCTTGCTGTGTGCTGGATGCAGAGAGCCAGCAGCCCATAGCCTGGGTTCTGACCTATCCCTCCTGTGCCATGGGTATGTGGAATATCTACGGTGCCTTCAGAAAGTATTTACACCCCTTGACTTTTCCACATTTTGTTGTGTTAAAAAGTGGGATTACAATGGATTTAATTGTCATTTTTTTGTCAACAATCTACACAAAATACTCTAATGTCAAAGTGGAAGAAAAAATGTAACAGTTGTAAAACATTTGTTAAACACGAATATATGTAGATTAGATATGTAAGTATTCAACCCCCTGAGTCAATAAATGTTAGAATCACCTTTGACAGCAATTACAGCTGTGAGTCTTTCTGGGTAATTCTCTAAGAGCTTTCCACACCTGGATTGTGCAATATTTCCCCATTTTATTATTTTCAAAGTTCTTCAAGCTCTGTCAAATCTGTCAAATCAAATTTTTCATGTCTTGCCATAGATTTTCAAGTAGATTTAAGTCAAAACTGTAACTCAGAACATTCAATGTCTTCTTGGTAAGCAACTCCAGTGTAGATTTGGCGTTGTGTTTTAGGTTATTGTCTTGCAGCAAGGTGAATTAATCTCCCAGTGTCTGGTGGACAGCAGACTGAACCAGGTTTTCCTCTAGGATTTTGCCTGTGCCTGAAAAACTCCCCTCTTCTTAATGATTACAAACATACCCATAGCATGATGCAGCCACCACTATGGTTGAATCTGTGTTTGAAATTCACAGCTCGACTGAGGGACCTTCAAATAATTCTATGTGTGGGGTACAGAGATGAGGTAGTCATTAAAAAATCATGTTGAACATTATTATTGCACACAGAGAAAATATGGAAAAAGTTAAAGGGTGTGAATACTTTCTGAAGGCACTGTACACAGCTCTCACTTGAACAGGACTAAGGAATGCTTTTATACATTTTACATGTCCCTCCTTATTTTGGGCGCACTGGGAAATAATTACCAAAACACTGGTTCCTACCCCATCACAGGTATGTTGTACACCCTGCAGGAGCACAGAGGACAGGGCCTGGCCAAAGCCCTGGTCAGCAGCATGTCCAGGAGACTCTATTCTCAGGGCTTCCCAGTGTACTGCTTCGTTGAGGAGGAGAATATACTGTCCTACAACCTCTACACCAACCTGGGCTTTACTGAGGACCCTCAATACAGGGCTGCATGGTTTGACTTCAACAGTTTGTGATTAAGGTCGTGCATAGAGATCAATGTTGACATTGAAAGCTATGCTATTATCTCCAAAAAAAGAAGACAGTGTGTGAAGAGATCATATCATTGCAGGATGGACTTTGAACAGTTATTAAATGTATCTTATCTATGCACACGATTCAAATACCTTTTAGACTGGCAACGATTCCATTATTTTACATTTAGCGACAATCTTATCCAGAGTGCTTACATTTTTTTACTTTTCCTTACTGGTCCCCTGTGGGAGTCAAACCCACAACTCTGTCGTTGGAAGCGCCATGCTCTACCAACTGAGCCACACGGCACCCCATGATGTTTGTTTCTCCAGGCTTATTTTCAGTGTGGTGTAATTAGAATGCTGCATCGTAAAATATGCTAATTGTATGCTGAGCGAAAACACTTCATCCGTGTTGTTTAGATGTCTGATTCCAAATGTTCATTTGAACACTTGTTGCAGGAATTCCTCTGTTTTAATACCCAATTAAAATCAAACACTCTGTCAATTCATAAGAATTTGTATGACCCTTATTTGTATAAAATGGACAGAGCCCAGTCTTAAAGTCAACCAGCAGCGTTTATTCACGAGAGTACTCCCCATTACACATTTTACCACAGGTTATAAACTGAAAATGACGTCATTAGTTTTAGTACCAGCCCGTGTCATCTCCGCTCTAGTACAATGGCTGTATGGTTCTCACATGTCTCTCCCTATTAAGATAATATATGACCGAGCCAAGGTCAGCTTGTGTAGATAAGCCTTCTAGCCAGTCTGGCTATAAGTTCATTAATTTCTACCATGGTACAGACAGTCATTGTTCTAATTCTTGATTATATTTACACACATTATATTCAGTACTAGGATTAAAAAGAAAATTAATACATATACAGTAACATAGTATTCTGATTAGTACATATACAGTAACATAATAGTATTCCGATTAGTACATAGACAGTGGGCGTCTGTCCATGGTGGCGGCTCCGGCGCGGGACGTGGACCCCACTCTATCAAAGTCTTAGTCCCTCCTCCTCGCGTCCCTGGATAATCCACCCTCGCCGCCGACCATGGCCTAGTACTCACCCAGAACCCCACTGGACTGAGGGTCAGCTCGGGACTGAGGGTCAGCTCGGGACTGAGGGGTAGCTCGGGACTGAGGGGTAGCTCGGCACTGAGGGGTAGCTCGGCACTGAGGGGTAGCTCGGCACTGAGGGGTAGCTCGGCACTGAGGGGTAGCTCGGCACTGAGAGGAAGCTCAGGCAGGTAGTTGGATCCGGCAGATCCTGGCTGGCTGGTGGTTCTGGCAGATCCTAGCTGACTGGCGGATCTGGAAGAGTCTGGTTGACTGGCAGATCTGGAAGAGTCTGGTTGACTGGCAGATCTGGAAGAGTCTGGCTGACTGGCAGATCTGGAAGAGTCTGGCTGACTGGCAGATCTGGAAGAGTCTGGCTGACTGGCAGATCTGGAAGAGTCTGGCTGACTGGCAGATCTGGAAGAGTCTGGCTGACTGGCAGATCTGGCTGCTCCATGCTGACTGGCTGCTCCGGCTGCTCCATGCTGACTGGCTGCTCCATGCTGACTGGCTGCTCTGGCTGCTCCATGCTGACTGGCTGCTCCATGCTGACTGGCTGCTCCATGCTGACTGGCGACTCTGGCTGCTCCATGCTGACTGGCGGCTCTGGCTGCTCCATGCTGACTGGCGGCTCTGGCTGCTCCATGCTGACTGGCGGCTCTGGCTGCTCCATGCAGACTGGCGGCTCTGGCGGCTCCATGCAGACTGGCGGCTCTGGCGGCTCCATGCAGACTGGCGGCTCTGGCGGCTCCATGCAGACTGGCGGCTCTGGCGGCTCCATGCAGACTGGCGGCTCTGGCGGCTCCTTGCAGACTGGCGGCTCTGGCGGCTCCTTGCAGACTGGCGGCTCTGGCGGCTCCTTGCAGACTGGCGGCTCTGGCGGCACCCTGCAGACTGGCGGCTCTGGCGGCACCCTGCAGACTGGCAGCTCTGGTGGCTCCTTGCAGACTGGCAGCTCCTTGCAGACTGGCAGCTCTATGCAGACTGGCAGCTCCTTGCAGACTGGCAGCTCTGGCGGCATCCTGCAGACTGGCAGCTCTGGCGGCTCCTTGCAGACTGGCAGCTCCTTGCAGACTGGCAGCTCTATGCAGACTGGCAGCTCCTTGCAGACTGGCAGTTCCTTGCAGACTGGCAGTTCCTTGCAGACTGGCAGTTCCTTGCAGACTGGCAGCTCCTTGCAGACTGGCAGCTCCTTGCAGACTGGCAGCTCCTTGCAGACTGTCAGCTCTGAACAGGCGGGAGACTCCGGCAGCGCTGTAGAGGCGGAAGGCTCTGGCAGCGCTAAACAGGCGGAAGGCTCTGGCAGCGCTAAACAGGCGGAAGGCTCCGGAAGCGCTGGAGAGGAGGAAGGCTCCAACTGCGCTGAACAGGCGGGAGACTCCGGCAGCGCTGTAGAGGAGGAAGGCTCTGACAGGGCTAGATAGGCGGGAGACTCCGGCAGCGCTGAAGAGGAGGAAGGCTCTGGCAGCGCTGGACAGGCGAGGCGCACTGTAGGCCTGATGCGTGGTGCTGGCACTGGTGGTACTGGGCCGAGGACACGCACAGGAAGCCTGGTGCGGGGAGCTGCTACCGGAGGGCTGTGGTGTGGAGGTGGTACTGGGTAGACCGGACCGTGCAGGCGCACTGGAGCTCTTGAGCACCGAGCCTGCCCAACCTTACCCGGTTGAATGGTCCAGGTCGCCCTTCCAGTGCGGCGAGGTGGAATAGCCTGCACTGGGCTATGCAGGCGAACCGGAGACACCGTGCGCAAGGCTGGTACCATCTAAGCCGGCCCAAGGAGACGCACTGGGGACCAGATGCGTAGAGCCGGCTTCATGGCACTTGGCTCGACGCTCACTCTAGCCCGGCCGATACGTGGAGCTGGAATGTACCGCACCGGGCTATGCACCCGCACTGGTGACACCGTGCGCACCACAGCATAACACGGTGCCTGCCCGGTCTCTCTAGCCCCCCGGTAAGCACAGGGAGTTTGCGCAGGTCTCCTACCTGGTGTAGCCATACTCCCTGTTAGCCCCTCCCCAATACATTTTTGGGGCTGACTCCCGGGCGTCCTTGCGCGCCGCCGTGCTTGCTTCGCCAACTCCATTCTACGATAACCTTCCGCGCACTGCTCCATCGAATCCCAGGCGGGCTCTGGCACTCTCCCTGGGTCGACCGCCCACCTGTCTATCTCCTCCCAAGTCGTATAGTCCATACTCCTGCTGTCCATAACGTCCTCCCATGTCCATTCCTCCTTTCGCTGCTGTTGCCCGTTACCACGCCGCTTGGTCCTGTTGTGTTGGGTGATTCTGTAACGGTTTTCTGTATGTGAAAGAGAGTCAGACCAAAATGCGGCGTGGCTATTGCGATCCATGTTTAATAAAACAAGGTAAACACGAATCAAATACAAAAACAATAAACGTAACACGAAAACCGAAACAGCCTAATACTGGTGCAAAGTAACACATAGACAGGAACAAGGACACTAAGGACAATCAACCACTAAACACCCAAAGAATATGGCTGCCTAAATATGGTTCCCAATCAGAGACAACGATAAACACCTGCCTCTGATTGAGAACCACTTCAGACAGCCATAGACTTCACTAGAACACCCCACTAAGCTACAATCCCAACACACCACATACAAAAACCCATGCCACACCCTGGCCTGACCAAATAAATGAAAATAAACACAAAATACTTCGACCAGGGCGTGACATCGACAACTACTGTGATTATTATTATTTGACCATGCTGGTCATTTATGGACATTTGAACATCTTGGCCATGTTCTGCTATAATCAAAATCAAATCAAATGTATTTATATAGCCCTTCGTACATCAGCTGATATCTCAAAGTGCTGTACAGAAACCCAGCCTAAAACCCCAAACAGCAAGCAATGCAGGTGTAGAAGCACGGTGGCTAGGAAAAACTCCCTAGAAAGGCCAAAACCTAGGAAGAAACCTAGAGAGGAACCAGGCTATGTGGGGTGGCCAGTCCTCTTCTGGCTGTGCCGGGTGGAGATTATAACAGAACATGGTTAAGATGTTCAAATGTTCATAAATGACCAGCATGGTCGAATAATAATAAGGCAGAACAGTTGAAACTGGAGCAGCAGCACAGTCAGGTGGACTGGGGACCGCAAGGAGTCATCATGTCAGGTAGTCCTGGGGCATGGTCCTAGGGCTCAGGTCCTCCGAGAGAGAGAAGGAGAGAATTAGAGAACGCACACTTAGATTCACACAGGACACCGAATAGGACAGGAGAAGTACTCCAGATATAACAAACTGACCCTAGCCCCCCGACACATAAACTACTGCAGCATAAATACTGGAGGCTGAGACAGGAGGGGTCAGGAGACACTGTGGCCCCATCCGAGGACACCCCCGGACAGGGCCAAACAGGAAGGATATAACCCCACCCACTTTGCCAAAGCACAGCCCCCACACCACTATAATCTCCACCCGGCACAGCCAGAAGAGGACTGGCCACCCCTCATAGCCTGGTTCCTCTCTAGGTTTCTTTGTAGGTTTTGGCCTTTTTAGGGAGTTTTTCCTTGCCACTGTGCATCTACACCTGCATTGCTTGCTGTTTGAGGTTTTAGGCTGGGTTTCTCTACAGCACTTTTAGATATCAGCTGATCTAAGAAGGGCTTTATAAATACATTTGATTTGATTTGATATCCGTTCTTTCTTTTGCGTTTGCGGCTTTGTATTTAGAGTGACTCAATACAATAACATTTTATTTGTCATATGCACTGAAAACAACAGATGTAGATCTTACAGTGAAATGCTTACTTACAAGCCCTTAACCAACAATGCAGTTTTAGAAAAATAAATAAATAGAAATATAACAAATAATTAAGGAGCAACAATAAAATAACAGTAGCGAGACTATATACAGGGGGTTCCGGTACAGAGTCAATGTGCGGGGGCAGCGGTTAGACGAGGTAATATATACATGTAGGTAGAGGTAAAGTAACTATGCATAGATAATAAACAGAATGTAGCAGCAGTGTAAAAATGGGGGGTGAGGTGGGGACAACGCAAATAGTCCGGGTAGCCATTTGATTAACTGTTCAAGAGTCTTAAAGGGGTTAGAAGCAGTTAAGATGCCTTTTTGACCTAGACTTAGTAGCAGAGAGAACAGTCTATGACTGGGGTGGCTGGAGTCCTTGGAATTTTTTGGGGCCATGCTCTGACACCGCCTGATATAGAGGTCCTGGATGGCAGGAAGCTTGGCCCCAGTGATGTACTGGGCACCCTCTGTAGTGCCTTGCGGTCGGGAAGCCGAGCAGTTGCCGTACCAGGCAGTGATGCAACCAGTCAGGATGCTCTCGATGTTGCAGATGTATAACTTTTTGAGGATCTGATGACCCATGCCAAATCTTTTCAGTCTCTTGTGGGGGAATAGACATTGTCGTGCCCTCTTCACGACTGTCTTGGTGTGTTTGGACCATGATAGTTTGTTGATGATGTGGACACCAAGGAACTTGAAACTCCCAACCTGCTCCATTACAGCCCCGTCGATGAAAATGGGGGTATGCTTGGTCCTCCTTTTTCTGTAGTCCACAATCATCTCCTTTGTCTTGATCAGGTTGAGGGAGAGGTTGTTATCCTGGCACCACACTGCCAGGTCTATGATCTCCTCCCTATAGGCTGTCTAGTTGTTGTTAGTGATCAGGCCCACCACTGTTGTGTAATCGGGGAACTTAATGATGGTGTTGGAGTCGTGCTTGGCCGTGCAGTCATGGGTGAACAGGGAGTACCTTAGGCTATGCTTTGGTTACATGAAATGATTACTGAATATATGGAAAACAATAAATACATGTAGTGGATAGTCGTTACCCCCCAAACATCGCGCGATTTTTGTTTTGTTACACAACATTTTGACCAACGAGGGAAGGCATGTAGTTTTTTTCTCTCAAGTAAATTATTGATGGGACATGATAGACAAAACTAGTCTAGTAATCCCTTGAAGGTGGGTCTTTGAAACGGGTCCGTGTTTTCCTGACATGGAACCAAAGTGAACTTCGAAAAGTCCACATACGCTGTGGCCATATACAGTACATTATTACAATATGTAATAATTGAGTATGTTTAATTGTTGTATCGGTAACGTATGTTCGAAATGCGACTTGGGTTGGACAAAAAAAGCAACGAACTATTTTGATTGACGTTCAGAAACCTTGTCCAATCAAAAACAGGGCGAGTTATTGGGCGGGATTTATCTGTCATGAGACAGGAAGAGCGAAACGGGGGTTGTTTCCAGAAGATAGCGAATATAGCTAGACTTGCAGCACAGCACGACGATCTGCAGTGTTGTTGTACTTTTATAATCATGACATCTACTTTTGATGATAGCGAAAAAGAAAAGGTACGTTATGAGCGATGTACTATCGTCTTTGTTAGCCAACTACCTAGCTCTTCGCTTAATGTTAAATAGCCAGCTAACTGTAGCCTATATTTTAGCTAGCGAGGAAGTTCATGAGATGCTCACTTGCTTAAAACACAACTGTGCAGTATTTAGGTAACGCTATTCATACAGTCAGCTATCTATGATAAATTTCGCTGGCTAGCTAATAAACTGAAAATAAGGTTGCCCGGCTAGCTAATTGCTATCTAGAGGAATCAACAGCTGCAGTCTGAAAGCAACAGTCTAACTTATAACGTCAACGAGTTTTGGAGGCGGTATAGAAAGCATTCTACCACCATCTTTGGCATTGGCCTAGCTAGCTAACTACTTCACAGATGAATGTTGTCACAAGATGTCTTATCCATTATTGTATTGTCACCACCCCAGGCTACTTTAGTTTGCCATAAGTACTTGATGTCGTAGCCTTTAAAAGTGTTCCACTGAGTTGGGCTTGTATGGCACTGCACTTCCCCATTCTCGCTGGTTAAATTTCTGCTTTTCCTGTTTACCCCATGACTATTTTGAATTATATCTGGCTAGAGGGCTATTGATTTTAAAATATGGACCACTGATCTAACCATTGCCTTTGGGGACTTGCAACGTGGCAGTAAGAGGCTAGTATTGTCCTGGCCAATGACAGAATAACTCGGATAGCTTACATATGGACTGGTGTTCAATTGGACAGGCCTGTGGTTATTTTATTTTCTGCAATTTTTTTTATTTTCCTCAGACTTTCCAGAGGAGACTTACTCTGCTTTATTTCGGTTGACTCTGTCAAGCTGAGTAGCATAGTTCGGGTAGTAGTATGGTGAAACACTGAGGCTCAGTGGGTCATTCACACAGGAAGTACTGGCTAAATTGTTAGAGAATGGTGCTTGCAACGCCAGCATAGTGGGTCAGTTCCCACTGGGGCCACCCATACGAGAAAGGCTTCTGCTCAAACAGAAACAGCTGTTAAGATGGGAGAAACGTAGCCTTGACAATAATGACCATAGGGAGTGGTAGGGTGGCACAAACAAATTCAGGACCATGCTAGGAGAAATGTGCACTAGCTAGCAGACTCTTGCGGACACTGACGGACCCTTTTGGGAAATCAGCTGGAGTTATTGCTTCAAGTACGGTGTGTGTGTAATTCAATCCCAAGGATATATATACAGTTGAAGTCGGAAGTTTACATGCACTTAGGTTGGAGTCACTTAGGTTGAAACTCGTTTTTCAGCCACTCCACAAATGTCTTGATAAAATATAGTTTTGGCAAATCTGTTAAGACGTCTACTTTGTGCATGACACAAGTATTTTTTCCAACAATTGTTTAGACACAGTGAATTTGTCTGAAATAATCTATCACAATTCCAGTGGGTCAGAATTTTACATACAGTAAGTTAAATATGCCTTTAAACAGTTTGGAAAATTCCAGAAAATGATGTCATGGCGTTAGAAGCTTCTGATAGGCTAATTACATTATTTGAGTCAATTGAAGGTATACCTGTGGATGTATTTGGTGCGGAAAGTGCAAATCAATCCCAGAACAACAGCAAAGGACCTTGTGAAGGTGCTGGAGGAAACGGGTACGAAAGTATCTATATCCCCAGTAAAACGAGTGCTATATCGACATAGCCTGAAAGGCCGCTCAGCAAGGAAGAAGCCACTGCTCCAAAACCGCCATAAAAAAGCCAGACAACAGTTTGCAACTGCACATGGGGACAAAGAGTGTACTTTTTGGAGAAATGTCCTAGTGTATGATGAAACAAATAGAACTGTTTGCCCATAATGATCATCGTTATGTTTGGAGGAAAAAGGGGGAGGCTTGCAAGCCGAAGAACACCATCCCAACTGTGAAGCATGGGGGTGGCAGCATCATGTTGTGGGGGTGCTTTGCTGCAGGAGGGACTGGTGCACTTCACAAAACAGATGGCATCATGAGGGTGGATGTATTGAAGCAACATCTCAAGACATCAGTCAGGAAGTTAAAGCTTGGTCGCAAATGGGTCTTCCAAATGAACTATGACCCCAAGCATACTTCCACATTTGTGAGAAAATGGCTTAAGGACAGCAAAGTCAAGGTATTGGAGTGGCCATCAAAGCCCTGACCTCAATCCTATATAAAATGTGTGGGCAGAACTGAAAAAGCGTGTGCGAGCAAGGAGGCCTACAAACCTGGCTCAGTTACACCAGCTCTGTCAGGAGGAATGGTCCAAAATTCACCCAACTTATTGTGGGAGCTTGTGGAAGGCTACCTGAAACGTTTGACCCAAGTTAAACAATTTAAAGGCAATGCTATCAAATACTAATTGAGTGGATGTAAACTTCTGACCCACTGGGAATGTGCTGAAAGGAATAAAAGCTGAAATAACCTTGTCCTTTACCCTGTCCCCCCTTGTCTTAGGCACGCTCTGTGTCTGTGGACCTTAACAACGACGCTTCTCTACTCATCGACATTCCTGATGCACTCTGTGAACGTGACAAAGTCAAGTTCACTGTCCACACCAAGGTAAAAACAGCAACTCCACAGTTTCAGTTCTTAAGCTAAGGGTCACTGCTGTTCCCTCACTTCCCTGTCAGTTATTCAAATAATATATAATGCTCTTCGTGTCCAGCAGGCTAGAACTACAGCTTATGTTTCTATGTCGAATGTGGTTGTCTTACCTACCTTAGTTGAATGCTGCACTGTAAGTCACTCTGGATCAGTGTCAGTGAAAAATAAATAACAGTAACTGTCTCTCTCTCAGATGTCTTACTTCTAAAGTATATTACAACCTTGTGTTAATGCACTTTAAATGGAGCTTGAATTGTCTTTTCTGTCAGACCACCCTGAGCTCCTTCCAGAAGCCAGACTTCTCTGTTCCTAGGCAACATGAGGACTTTATATGGCTCCATGACGCGCTGGTTGAGACTGAGGACTACGCTGGGCTCATTGTGAGTGACCTATTAAGTCCACCACATACACACACACTGGTTTGGGAGTACGCTGGGCTCATTGAGTGACTTGAGCAGTAGAGCTGGGTGATATGGAATAAAAGACCATATCGCAATAAATTGCCTGGATTGATGCAATAATGAGTAGTTTATAACATTTTAATGTACATCACAGATGTTTATCTTTATCCTTAACTACTAATACTAGATTGATGGTTGTAGCCATCAGTTGTACCATTAAGTGACCGAGATTAGCAAACGTATTTAATTTTAAAGTTCTCTAGTATCGGCTACTTATCATAATGAACGATATCAGCAAAATGCCTGTGATAAGTGGTCTGTATTGATCATTCTCAGTTTATCGTCCCAGCTCTATGGAGTAGTCTACGGAACATACACACACACACACACTGGTAAAACCCTGGATCATTGATATTCTAACTTCCGTGACGCATATAAGGCCCTCCCCCGCCCTCCTTTCGGGAAAAGCTGACCACGACTCCATTTTGTTGCTTCCAGCCTACAGACAGACTGAAACAAGAAGCTACCGCGCTCAGGTCTGTTCAACGCTGGTCCGACCAATCTGATTTCACGCTTCAAGACTGCTTCGATCACGTGGATTGGGATATGTTCCGCATTGCGTCCAACAACATTGACGAATACGCTGATTCGGTGAGCGAATTTATTAGAAAGTGCATCGGCGACGTTATACCCACAGCAACAATTAAAACATTCCCAAACCAGGGATTGATGGCAGCATTTGCGTGAAACTGAAAGCGCGAACCACTGCTTTTAACCAGGGCAAGGTGACCGGAAACATGACCGAATACAAACAGTATAGCTATTCCCTCCAAGGCAATCAAACAAGCTAAGTGTCAGTGTAGAGTGTAGTGCAATTCAACGGCTCAGACCCGAGAGGTATGTGGCAGGGTCTACAGTCAATCACGGATTACAAAAAGAAAACCAGCCCCGTCGCGGACCAGGATGTCTTGCTTCCAGACAGATTAAACAACTTCTTTGCTCGCTTTGAGGACAATACAGTGCCACTGACACGGCCCGCTACCAAAACCTGCGGACTCTCCTTCACTGCAGCCGACGTGAGTAAAACGTGTTAACCTTTGCAAGGCTGCAGGCCCAGACGGCGTCCTCAGAGCATTCGCAGACCAGCTGGCTGGTGTGTTTACGGACATATTCAATCAATCCTTATCCCAGTCTGCTGTTCCCACATGCTTCAAGAGGGCCACCACTGTTCCTGTTCCCAAGAAGGCTAAGGTAACTGAGCTAAACGACTACCGCCCCGTAGCACTCACTTCCGTCATCATGAAGTGCTTTGAGAGACTAGTCAAGGACCATATCACCTCCACCCTATCTGACAACCTAGACCCACTCCAATTTGCTTACCGCCCCAATAGGTCCACAGACGACGCAAACACACTGCACACTGCCCTAACCCATCTGGACAAGAGGAATACCTATGTGAGAATGCTGTTCATCGACTACAGCTCAGCATTTAATACCATAGTACCCTCCAAACTCGTCATCAAGCTCGAGACCATAGGTCTCGACCCCGACCTATGCAACTGGGTACTGGACTTCCTGACGGGCCGTCCCCAGGTGGTGAGGGTAGGTAACAACATCTCCACCCCGCTGATCCTCAACACTGGGACCCCACAAGGGTGCGTTCTGAGCCCTCTCCTGTACTCCCTGTTCACCCACGACTGCGTGGCCATGCACGCCTCCAACTCGATCATCAAGTTTGCGGACGACACTACAGTGGTAGGCTTGATTACCAACACCGACGAGATTGCCTACAGGGAGAAGGTGAGGGCCCTCGGTGGTGTCAGGAAAATAACCTTGCACTCAACAAAATAAAGGAGTTGATTGTGGACTTCAGGAAACAGCAGAGGGAGCACCCCCCTATCCACATCGACAGGACAGTAGTGGAGAAGGTGGAAAGTTAAGTTCCTTGGCGTACACATCACGGACAAACTGAATTGGTCCATCCACACAGACAGCGTTGTGAAGAAGGCGCAGCAGTGCCTCTTCAACCTCAGGAGGCTGAAGAAATTTGGCTTGTCACCAAAAACACTCACAAACTTCTACAGATGCACAATCGAGAGCATCCTGTCGGGCTGTATCACCGCCTGGTACGGCAACTGCTCTGCCCACAACCGTAAGCCTCTCCAGAGGGTAGTGAGGTCTGCACAACGCATCACCGGGTCAATCTACCTGCCCTCCAGGACACCTACACCACCCGATGTCACAGGAAAGCCATAAAGATCATCAAGGACAACAACCACTCGAGCCACTGCCTGTTCACCCCGCTATCATCCAGAAGGCGAGGTCAGTACAGGTGCATCAAAGCAGGGACCGAGAGACTGGGAAAAACAGCTTCTATCTCAAGGCCATCAGACTGTTACACAGCCACCACTAACATTGAGTGGCTGCTGCCATACATGTAAAAAATGTATCACTAGCCGCTTTAAACAATGCCACTTAATATAATGTTTACATACCCTACATTACTCATCTCATATGTATATACTGTACTCTATACCATCTACTGCATCTTGCCTATGCCATTCTGTACCATCACTCATTCATATATTTTTATGTACATATTCTTTATCCCTTTACACTTGTGTGTGTGTGTGTATAAGGTAGTAGTTGTGGAATTGTTAGGTTAGTTTACTCGTTGGTTATTACTGCATTGTCGGAACTGGAAGCACAAGAATTTCGCTACTCGCATTAACATCTGCTAACCATGTGTATGTGACATAGAATTTGATTTGACACACCACTTAATTACAGTATAGTTCACACTCACAGCCAATGCTGCCACTAAATGTAATTTCGCAAGTTCACTGTCAGGACATGAGTGTTATTTGATGAAGGTGGAAGGGACTCCGTTATCTGCTCAAATATTTTATTTTATTTTAAATACCATCGTCTATATCAGCTGAGTTTTATTGCAGGGACATGCCTGTGTAGGAAATCTTACTAGAAGCTCCATCTGCTCTCCTCTACCTCCGCATCTCCCTCTCAACTACACCTTCCTCTCTGCCTCTCCTCTGCCCTTGCTCCTTTCCCTCTTTCCTCTCTACCTCTCTCCCTTTCCTCCATTACTCCCCCTCTGCTCTTTTCCTCCCCCTCCCCCATCTCCCTGTCTGTCCAGATCCCTCCAGCCCCCCCGAAGCCAGACTTCGAGAGCCCAAGGGAGAAGATGCATAAACTGGGAGAGGGAGAAGCCACCATGACCAAGGAGGAATACACCAAGATGAAGCAGGAGTTAGAGGCGTGAGTTCTGACCTTTCCTCCTTTACCCCTTGTCACTGTGTCCAAGCGTAATCGGCACAGTTCTGCGTATTTAAATGTTGTATTACGATTCCTGTGGGAATGATTCTGGTGATCTCAAGATTGTGTATCTGTATGTGCACTCTCAGTTGGTAATTTGCCATCTTCTGGCTCTCTCTCCCAGTGAGTACCTGGCTGTATTTAAGAAGACTGTACAAGTCCACGAGGTATTCCTGCAGCGACTATCTTCTCACCCGATCCTGAGCAAGGACAGAAACTTCCAGATATTCCTGGAGTATGACCAGGATGTGAGTTTGACACTTGGTAAAGGAAACGAAGAAGACAGACTGCGTATTTTCCAGCAGTACTGACTTCCTAGTTAACTGCTGAGTCGTGTTCACTCGAGCACACCGTTGAAAAACATTTCCCAATGCAGTTCAGTTAGTACATCCAGTCATTTTCTTCCGTTTTGTGCCTAGTGAACACGAGGGAGGGGGATAGAGGAAGGGGGATAGAGGAAGATAAGCAAGCAGACCTAGGACACATCCTGCTGCTGAGTTCAGCTCTATTTCCAAACCACTCGGTCAGTGGAGCTTCGAGTCAGCTAGGGTCTGCTGAGATGGTTTTGTTTGTCCTTTTGGGAAATGTTATACAGGCACTTTATAAAATGATTAGGAAAAACCCTAACACTTATTGTAGTTCTTACTCCCTTCCTTCATTCCTATGTGGAACTAAAGGCTTCCACAAGACAGCGCCACAGCTATTGTAGCTTACGTAATAAATTTTACATTGCGAACTTGTTCTGTGGTCTCAATGGCTAACTAAATAATTTCCCTCCCTGTGATTGGTCCACGTAGCTGAGCGTACGAAGGAAGAACGCCAAGGAGACGTTTGGGAGTTTCTTTAAGAACATGGTCAAGAGTGCTGACGAGGTCATCATCTCTGGGATAAAGGTAGGTGTGGCCTCCTCGCATATCATACAATACTAGCCAAGTTCGAGAGCATCACATCTGTGAGGCATTGTGGGTAAATTGTGACTGACTGACCTACAAACAATAATTTATGCAAGGTGATTTCAGGATCAGTCAGCAGTTGCCTGCATTGTCAAACAAGCCCAATGCTTTTATTGTCCATTTCCATGAAATGTCATCTTGTGAAATCAGCAATGCATTACAAACCAGATGCAGAAAGTCAATGCATTACAAACCAGATGCAGAAAGTCAATGCATTACAAACCAGATGCAGAAAGTCAATGCATTACAGTAGCAGACTTCAACAAAGAGAAACAAATGCAGCTACAAATCGTAATGGTTTACAAGCTGAGCAGGGACCTTCGTATCCAGAATGAAGATCTGGCTTTGTGTGTTTTGTGTGTCTTAGGCAGAAGGTTGATGTCTTTAAAATATTTTTTTTCTTGCAGGAAGTAGATGATTTCTTTGAGCAGGAGAAGACCTTCCTGCTTGATTATTCGTCCAAGATCAAAGACTCCACTGCCAGGGCTGAGAAGATGACCCGCTCTCACAAAAGTATGACTATGAAATCAACAACAACCAACTTGAATTGGAGGTTTTTGGGTTATTGATACTTTTTTTTTTTTTTTTTTTTTTTCCTTATCTGTCTCAATCAATCACATGTAATTTATAAAGCCCTTTTAACATATTGCTTTGGAGATACCTAGCTGCAATGCTGGACTTGGGACTAAAATAGGTGCTGGTACTGTTTTTATAGTTGCAGAAGCTCCACAATACTTTTGTGCTAATATTCTATGAGAGGAACAGAATATTTGAGGCGCTGGTACTCAGCTCCTGCCCAAGTCAAAAACTGCCTTACCTAAAACTCCAAAGAGCAAGCAATACTGATGCAGAAGCACAGTGTCTAGGAAAAACTCAAAGGTGGCAACATAGAGGAACCGAGTGGTGGCCAGGCCTCTTCTGGCTGTGCCGGGTAGAGAGGAACCAGGCTCCGAGGGGTGGCCAGTCCACTTCTGGCTGTACCGGGTAGAGAGGAACCAGGCTCCGAGGGGTGGCCAGGCCTCTTCTGGCTGTGCCGGGTAGAGAGGAACCAGGCTCCGAGGGGTGGCCAGGCCTCTTCTGGCTGTGCCGGGTGGAGATTTAAGAGTACATGTAGCCATTAAGGCCAGATCGGTTTTCAAGACATTTAAATGTTTATAGATGAACAACAGGATGTGTGGTATCATTGTGTAGTGTCACCAAAGTGGTGCAACTTCTTACAGTATGTTACCCATACTGAGTTTTATTGATTGCTTGGAATTCACAGCCGTTGACCCTTGGCCTCAGGGAGACCACCTAGATTACCAGGTTTTGCATTATGGTGACCCCTAACCTCTTGAAGTCACTCAGGGGCTGAGTTCAGATTTAAAGTGGGCCAAGAATTTAGATTTTAACATGTTGTATTTTGTCTCAGATGTTGCTGATGATTACATCCACATCTCTGCCACTTTGAACAGTCTCTCTGTCGATGACAACACCGCACTTAAAAAGTGAGTAAGAATATGAATACACTATAGTTTGAGGTATACGAATGGTGCCGTTGTTTCCTCAAGCCAACTACGGGTGGCTTAATCTCGGTTAACCCAGAACTAAAGTCCTGCGTAATTGGTCAGAAGCTTGATTAAGTTCTGGGATCATACGTGAGAAGAGATGCTAGAATGAGGAGCGGAACCAGAACAAGGAGCCCCAACCTCTCTCTGCAAATTACGGGCAATTATTATATGGGCAAAATGCCCCCCCCCCTTCTGAAATTCAGAAAGATGCGAACACCTGCAAAATCATGATTTGTCCAAATAATCAGTGATTGAGAACCCAAGCACTGGAACTATTGCTGCTTGTTAGCTATCAGTGCCCATAGTATAAAGATCGATCTAGGGCACCATGTTTGTTTATGTAGTCTAGCTACAAGAGTTTATGGGTTGCTAAATGAATGGTTTACATCTCACCCAATATCAGCGACAACAAATTGTGACTTTGCTCAAGTTCTCATGGTCTGTCTATTCCCTTCAGGCACCTTGAGAAGTTTGCAGACCTGTTTGAGAAACTAAGGGTAAGAACCACAGTGCTGGTCTTCTGCACTTCTCAACCTGGACTGTTTTTCTATTCATTGTATGTTTTTATATAATCCGCTGTTGTCCATCTCCATGCAAATTCACATTTTGTGAGGTCAGCAATACATTTAAACACGTGTGTGTGCATTTTGCTTTTGTGAGCTGTGCAAATGTCTACATTTTTTTTTACAAGTTAGTCATTTAGCAGACACTCTTATCCAGCGCGACATGCAGGTCATCTTAAGATAGCTAGGGGAGACAACATTTCTGTCATAACTGCTTTAGAGGAAAATTGTACTTACTATCAGCAAGGTCTGTGCTAGTTGGAAATGTGCGCGTGTCAGTTATGTGTGTGTGTGTGTGTGTGTGTGTATATATATATATATATATATATATATATATATATATATATATATTAATATATAATTAATTGACATTTTTTAAATTTTTATCTTGTTCTTTGAGCATGGCGGTAGCATTGATGTTGTATCTATTTGGTCCTGCTTGTAGAAAGTGGAGGGCAGAGTGGCGTCAGACGAGGAGCTGAAGCTCACGGAGCTGCTCCGTTACTACATGCTGGACATCCAAGCAGCCAAGGTGAGCCACGTCTAGTCTGTTTCTCTCTCAAAAACCCTCAGCAAAATTGAATCATTCATTATTTTCTTAAAATCACGTGGAAACACGGTAGGCATGCATATTACATGCATTCTCTGAGAAATGCTGTTTGTGTGTTAACCACTACATGTGTGTCAGGACCTGTTGTACAGGCGGGCCCGGGCCCTGGCTGACTATGAGAACAGTAACAAGGCCCTGGACAAGGCCCGACTGAAGAGTAAAGACATCACCCAGGCTGAGGAGCACCAACAACAGTGTCTGCAGAAGTTTGACAAGCTCTCTGAGTCTGGAAAAAGAGGTTTGTGTAAGACTGTGTGCATGTGGGTTTGGGCTAACATGTTCTTCCGTAATACAGTACAGTGAGTAAACTGACAGTATGGTCTTCTCCTCCCAGAGCTGACCAGTTTTAAGGGCAGGAGAGTGGTGGCTTTCCGTAAGAACCTAATAGAGATGTCTGAACTGGAGATCAAACACGCCAAGGTCAGTCAGGGTGCACAGAGTTATTTTTCCTTCCTGTGTTTGAGTTATTTTTTCGGAATATGCAGTAATGAAATATAGGGGGAGGGGAGAGATTGAATGACACAATTAGAAGCCGTGGGATACAATCCCCAATATCACTAAACTGTTGTGTGCTGCAGGAGGTGTTCCCCACTAGACCAACCGCAGACACAACACTCTACTTTGTTGGTACTTTTCTCAGTGATGGACTGGACTGTTCAGGAGCTTTCAGTGGATATTATATATGTAGCAACTATGAGCAAAATGTAGTTCATGTTATGTGGTACATTGTGCCCTGATCCTTGTGAAATGTCTGTTGTTGAATGGATATGATACTGATATCCCTGTTCTCTCTGTAACCACAGAACAACATGGCTCTGCTGCAGGGCTGCATTGAGCTTCTCAAGAGCAACTGAACCTCCTGTCTTCTACCAATCCTCCCAGACCGCCAGACCACCACCCACTGACCGGCTAGCCTGGGTGCCAGTCTGTTTTTTGCTGTCTTGCCAACTCCGTACGGAACTGTCATGCAGAACCGTGCCAATGGCGTAGGCAAAAGCACAAACGGATCTGGAACCAGGCTACTGACCCAGCCTTTGAGAAGGGAACCTGGATACCCCTTCCCACCACACTCTACCCCCAGGGGACCTTGGGTCGTGTTCATTAGGGCACATGGTAGAAAAACATACATTTGCAAAAGAAAAGGAGCCTTTCTTATTGCACAGGATTAGATAGTCCCTCACCATTTCACTCGATTTCGGAGCATTCTGTGCCTATTAAACACGATCCTGGGTACCTCCACCCCCAGATGATGCCATTTCAGGAACCTGCAGCCGTCTGTTTGCAGTCTGTCTGTTATTTTAGTCTGTCTCAAGGTTTACATAGGCCCTGCCCACCTGGCAACCCACCTCTTTCTACTCCGCCTCATGTCCCATGGAACACTCACCTTTTGTGATGCCAGCAATGCGGAACAGGGAGAATGTAGCCGCTTGCATTGTCTTCTGATATTCCTCTTCATCTGGGCGCCTTTGTAAATTCACTCTGGCGATCTACTCCGATTTCAGAGCGCTCTTGTCTAAGTGTGCCAGAATGCAGAATAACTGATGAACGAACGCTCAACACCTGTTGAATATGGCCGGTGTCCGTAAACATTGGCAAAAAAACTTAATTCAATTGCTGCACAGTTAGTCACCAACGCTCTATAACGTTAAAACAGCCTAACCACCTCTGACCACTTTACTTGCCCTAGCAGAGTGAGGTTTTCTATCATTTATGTCTGGAAGTAACTAGCAAGCTAACTTACTTTAGCCAGTTAGCAATCTGATAACGCTCTGAATTTATGAATGCTCTGAGCGCACTCTTGAGGGCCCTTTGGCATTCCAGAGTGAATTTACGAATGCACCCATAGATTGTGATACATTTTTTTCTATTCTGGATGGATTACTCTATCCTTGTATTGTATTTTCCATTTTTAACGATGTTGATTGTGGAATAATAGCCTCATTGTGATGTTTTGCTTGCTTTTCACGGCACACTCTAACTAACCCCGTTAGGTCCCGCACTTTTATATACGTAAACGCATACATCTGGGTCGTGTTCATTAGGGAACTCTGTAGCAAACCGTTTTGCAACAGAACACAAGTGTTTAATTTAGGTGGAATTTGGACCTACTAAATATGGATCTGTAGCTTGAATGTGAATCTGTGGAGTTTAACTAGGCAGAGTTGTTTCGGAATAACCTGAGGTTTTTATGGTGCGGGTATAGCTATCTATAATTGTTTCTTATTGCAACTCCACTTTAAACCAGAAATACTCCTGAGGAATCACATAGTGAATAACTGAGCTCAGCTACTGCTTCTCTGGTTTGTAATGGAACAGTTTAAAAGGTCCTATTCATTAGGCCACTGTGTAGCGAAACATTTTGCAATAGAAAATGAAAACAATTTCTTATTGGACAAGTTCAGATTTTCCTTCGGTTTTGTGCCTAGGGAATACGACCCAGATGGAGCAACTGTTCATAAAGAACATATAAAGTGGATGGTAAAGGGAGAGAGATTAACTTAGTGCCTAAATAAAGGACTAGTTTGAGTCAGTCAGTGAAGTCCACCCGTAGTAGCTGACTGTACTGTGTACACGTGACACACTTCCTGCTGTGTGGGTGAGGCCAGCAGCAGGTCCTAGTCCACTCACCCTTCAGCCAGTTGTTCTAGAGAATTTCCATAGTAACGGCATTATACTCAGATGTTTCACTAACTTTGTTTGGTATACATTTTAAGTTAGACATTGACATTTCCACTGAAACATTTACAAAAGCATATTTTACAGGAAGAACTGTGTAGATATGTTTGGTAACAGAATAAAACTGATTTTACTGTAGTTCTGTTACCGAACTTTGCATCTGTTCAGTTTATCCAGTAATTTATTTCTCTAAAATGTTTAAAGTAGTTGTATGGTTTGTTAAACTTAATTAATGGATTTGGCTTGACATGCATTTGAAAGTTACCGTAGGATTGCGCTCTGTCAAGTCAGCCCAATCATTACGAGTGTACACTACCAGGATAATTGTGATGCAGAGAGTAGACTACATGACTGCACTTCATTGATTTCCTGTTTACCAGTGGCCTACTCCACCTGCTTACAGAGCAACACTAACCTAATCAATCCACCAATCCCCTTGCTTCTTACTGCTGATGCAGTATTTGTTTTTAAGCAATTAAGTTTGGCGTCGCCTATATTTCTCCTATTGCTTTTTGTTACTGACAGAACCTTTGCTAGTGCTAAACTAGCCTGGGTACCAGTCTGTTTCTGCCCTCTTGCCTACTCCTTATGGATTTGTCATGCCTGGTCTGGCTTTACTATGACAGCAATGGTGTTGGCAAGAGCACTAACAGATCAGGGACCAGGCTATGCCTACACTCATTAACCTGTGAAATGGAAAGGGTTCATATTGAAACAAAAATGATTGAATTCTTTGAATTGCTTAAGAAAAGAATGAGAATGCACTATGAAGGTGGTAGATACTTAGCAATCATTTCCAAGCCCAGAGAGCGCTGTGTTTATAAAGAAATATGAAATGTTTTTTGCTAATTGAATGTATTTCTAATGGATTACAACTGTGTGAAATACTACTTTACCTAGTTCTTTTTCTTACGGAGCGTCTACATTTAAAAAAAAGCAATAATGACATTAAATAAATCCTACTTTCCCAAAATACTTACTGTGTTAGTATCTTAAGGTAATACAACTATTACTACTGAAGTGAAGGTCAACTCACTGGGACCATGGCATCTTCACACCAGCAGGTGGTGCAGCATGCAGACTGCATGCTGAAGAGGAAAGGAGAGAGTAGACAACAAACTACTAATATCTGGAAGTGTTTTTTTTTTTTTTTTTTACATAACTGTTTGCCTTTTCTCATCTCACAATAGGCCATATCAGTTGGTGTAGGGAGTTTTATAAGGTATGTTTATGCACAATGTTAAATGCATGAATAGACCCTATCACCTCAACACTACTACGTAATGACGTACTTTGTCTCAGAGCGTTGCCACTATACTGTTGAACCTACAGTATGTGTCTGTTCTGACTTCCCCTGCTCACAGTAGGACTGTCATTGGCAATGCTGATTTGATGACATCTTTGGGCGTGTCATGAGAAGGTGGCGTATATTTATGCTGGGAAAGACTCCCAGTTGCAATGCCAGGTGCAGTTTCCCCCTGGACTGTAAGTGGAACTTATCTTGACTAACTTTACCTAACTGTAAGAGGAACTTCCATATCTTAGAACAGTAAACTGTGTATGTGTCGCTGTGTCCTTCCGTGTGTCAAAAAGATTGGTCACTCATCCTGTGTCCTGAGATAAGACTGGGACAGACAGTCTGCTGTCGTTTACTGTAGGTGAGTGGAGAGGAAATGCCAGTGTGCCTCAGGGACTTGTCACTATCAAAACATACTGTGGCTACATATCTTGCTTGGTGAGAGCTTCTTAGCAACCGCTACTGAACAAACCAAACAAACCAGCGGGCCTACAGCCTGAAATACACTGGCTGAGCTCTTTACAGCCCTGTACTGGGGCCTTTGAAATACACTGGCTGAGCTCTTTACAGCCCTGTACTGGGGCCTCTGAAATACACTGGCCGAGCTCTTTACAGCCCTGCACTGGGGCCTTTGAAATTCACTGGCTGAGCTCTTTACAGCCCTGTACTGGGGCCTCTGAAATACACTGGCCGAGCTCTTTACAGCCCTGCACTGGGGCCTTTGAAATACACTGGCTGAGCTCTTTACAGCCCTGTACTGGGGCCTCTGAAATACACTGGCCGAGAGCTCTTTACAGCCCTGCACTGGGGCCTTTGAAATACACTGGCTGAGCTCTTTACAGCCCTGTACTGGGGCCTCTGAAATACACTGGCCGAGAGCTCTTTACAGCCCTGCACTGGGGCCTTTGAAATACACTGGCTGAGCTCTTTACAGCCCTGTACTGAGGCCTCTGAAATACACTGGCTGAGCTCTTTACAGCCCTGTACTGGGGCCTTTGAAATACACTGGCTGAGCTCTTTACAGCCCTGTACTGGGGCCTCTGAAATACACTGGCTGAGCTCTTTACAGCCCTGTACTGGGGCCTTTGAAATACACTTGCTGAGCTCTTTACAGCCCTGTACTGGGGCCTTTGAAATACACTGGCTGAGCTCTTTACAGCCCTGCACTGGGGCCTTTGAAATACACTGGCTGAGCTCTTTACAGCCCTGTACTGAGGCCTCTGAAATACACTGGCTGAGCTCTTTACAGCCCTGCACTGGGGCCTTTGAAATACACTGGCTGAGCTCTTTACAGCCCTGCACTGGGGCCTTTGAAATACACTGGCTGAGCTCTTTACAGCCCTGCACTGGGGCCTTTGAAATACACTGGCTGAGCTCTTTACAGCCCTGCACTGGAGCCTCTGAAATACACTGGCTGAGCTCTTTACAGCTCTGCACTGGGGCCTCTGAAATACACTGGCTGAGCTCTTTACAGCCCTGTACTGGGGCCTTTGAAATACACTGGCTGAGCTCTTTACAGCCCTGCACTGGGGCCTCTGAAATACACTGGCTGAGCTCTTTACAGCCCTGTACTGGGGCCTTTGAAATACACTGGCTGAGCTCTTTACAGCCCTGTACTGGGGCCTTTGAAATACAATGGCTGAGCTCTTTACAGCCCTGTACTGGGGCCTCTGAAATACACTGGCTGAGCTCTTTACAGCCCTGCACTGGGGCCTCTGAAATACACTGGCTGAGCTCTTTACAGCCCTGCACTGGGGCCTCTGAAATACACTGGCTGAGCTCTTTACAGCCCTGTACTGGGGCCTTTGAAATACACTGGCTGAGCTCTTTACAGCCCTGTACTGGGGCCTCTGAAATACACTGGCTGAGCTCTTTACAGCCCTGCACTGGGGCCTCTGAAATACACTGGCCGAGAGCTCTTTACAGCCCTGCACTGGGGCCTCTGAAATACACTGGCTGAGCTCTTTACAGCCCTGTACTGGGGCCTCTGAAATACACTGGCCGAGAGCTCTTTACAGCCCTGTACTGGGGCCTCTGAAATACACTGGCTGAGCTCTTTACAGCCCTGTACTGGGGCCTCTGAAATACACTGGCTGAGCTCTTTACAGCCCTGCACTGGGGCCTCTGAAATACACTGGCTGAGCTCTTTACATCCCTGCACTGGGGCCTCTGAAATACACTGGCTGAGCTCTTTACAGCCCTGTACTGGGGCCTCTGAAATACACTGGCTGAGCTCTTTACAGCCCTGCACTGGGGCCTCTGAAATACACTGGCTGAGCTCTTTACAGCCCTGTACTGGGGCCTCTGAAATACACTGGCTGAGCTCTTTACAGCCCTGCACTGGGGCCTCTGAAATACGCTGGCTGAGCTCTTTACAGCCCTGTACTGGGGCCTCTGAAATACACTGGCTGAGCTCTTTACAGCCCTGCACTGGGGCCTCTGAAATACACTGGCCGAGCTCTTTACAGCCCTGCACTGGGGCCTTTGAAATTCACTGGCTGAGCTCTTTACAGCCCTGTACTGGGGCCTCTGAAATACACTGGCCGAGCTCTTTACAGCCCTGCACTGGGGCCTTTGAAATACACTGGCTGAGCTCTTTACAGCCCTGTACTGGGGCCTCTGAAATACACTGGCCGAGAGCTCTTTACAGCCCTGCACTGGGGCCTTTGAAATACACTGGCTGAGCTCTTTACAGCCCTGTACTGGGGCCTCTGAAATACACTGGCCGAGAGCTCTTTACAGCCCTGCACTGGGGCCTTTGAAATACACTGGCTGAGCTCTTTACAGCCCTGTACTGAGGCCTCTGAAATACACTGGCTGAGCTCTTTACAGCCCTGTACTGGGGCCTTTGAAATACACTGGCTGAGCTCTTTACAGCCCTGTACTGGGGCCTCTGAAATACACTGGCTGAGCTCTTTACAGCCCTGTACTGGGGCCTTTGAAATACACTTGCTGAGCTCTTTACAGCCCTGTACTGGGGCCTTTGAAATACACTGGCTGAGCTCTTTACAGCCCTGCACTGGGGCCTTTGAAATACACTGGCTGAGCTCTTTACAGCCCTGTACTGAGGCCTCTGAAATACACTGGCTGAGCTCTTTACAGCCCTGCACTGGGGCCTTTGAAATACACTGGCTGAGCTCTTTACAGCCCTGCACTGGGGCCTTTGAAATACACTGGCTGAGCTCTTTACAGCCCTGCACTGGAGCCTCTGAAATACACTGGCTGAGCTCTTTACAGCTCTGCACTGGGGCCTCTGAAATACACTGGCTGAGCTCTTTACAGCCCTGTACTGGGGCCTTTGAAATACACTGGCTGAGCTCTTTACAGCCCTGCACTGGGGCCTCTGAAATACACTGGCTGAGCTCTTTACAGCCCTGTACTGGGGCCTTTGAAATACACTGGCTGAGCTCTTTACAGCCCTGTACTGGGGCCTTTGAAATACAATGGCTGAGCTCTTTACAGCCCTCTACTGGGGCCTCTGAAATACACTGGCTGAGCTCTTTACAGCCCTGTACTGGGGCCTCTGAAATACACTGGCTGAGCTCTTTACAGCCCTGCACTGGGGCCTTTGAAATACACTGGCTGAGCTCTTTACAGCCCTGCACTGGGGCCTTTGAAATACACTGGCTGAGCTCTTTACAGCCCTGCACTGGAGCCTCTGAAATACACTGGCTGAGCTCTTTACAGCACTGCACTGGGGCCTCTGAAATACACTGGCTGAGCTCTTTACAGCCCTGTACTGGGGCCTTTGAAATACACTGGCTGAGCTCTTTACAGCCCTGCACTGGGGCCTCTGAAATACACTGGCTGAGCTCTTTACAGCCCTGTACTGGGGCCTTTGAAATACACTGGCTGAGCTCTTTACAGCCCTGTACTGGGGCCTTTGAAATACAATGGCTGAGCTCTTTACAGCCCTCTACTGGGGCCTCTGAAATACACTGGCTGAGCTCTTTACAGCCCTGTACTGGGGCCTCTGAAATACACTGGCTGAGCTCTTTACAGCCCTGCACTGGGGCCTCTGAAATACACTGGCTGAGCTCTTTACAGCCCTGTACTGGGGCCTTTGAAATACACTGGCTGAGCTCTTTACAGCCCTGTACTGGGGCCTCTGAAATACACTGGCTGAGCTCTTTACAGCCCTGCACTGGGGCCTCTGAAATACACTGGCCGAGAGCTCTTTACAGCCCTGCACTGGGGCCTCTGAAATACACTGGCTGAGCTCTTTACAGCCCTGTACTGGGGCCTCTGAAATACACTGGCCGAGAGCTCTTTACAGCCCTGCACTGGGGCCTCTGAAATACACTGGCTGAGCTCTTTACAGCCCTGTACTGGGGCCTCTGAAATACACTGGCTGAGCTCTTTACAGCCCTGCACTGGGGCCTCTGAAATACACTGGCTGAGCTCTTTACATCCCTGCACTGGGGCCTCTGAAATACACTGGCTGAGCTCTTTACAGCCCTGTACTGGGGCCTCTGAAATACACTGGCTGAGCTCTTTACAGCCCTGTACTGGGGCCTCTGAAATACACTGGCTGAGCTCTTTACAGCCCTGCACTGGGGCCTCTGAAATACGCTGGCTGAGCTCTTTACAGCCCTGTACTGGGGCCTCTGAAATACACTGGCTGAGCTCTTTACAGCCCTGCACTGGGGCCTCTGAAATACACTGGCTGAGCTCTTTACAGCCCTGTACTGGGGCCTCTGAAATACACTGGCTGAGCTCTTTACAGCCCTGTACTGGGGCCTTTGAAATACACTGGCTGAGCTCTTTACAGCCCTGTACTGGGGCCTCTGAAATACACTGGCTGAGCTCTTTACAGCCCTGTACTGGGGCCTTTGAAATACACTGGCTGAGCTCTTTACAGCCCTGCACTGGGGCCTCTGAAATACACTGGCTGAGCTCTTTACAGCCCTGTACTGGGGCCTCTGAAATACACTGGCTGAGCTCTTTACAGCCCTGTACTGGGGCCTCTGAAATACACTGGCCGAGAGCTCTTTACAGCCCTGCACTGGGGCCTCTGAAATACACTGGCTGAGCTCTTTACAGCCCTGTACTGGGGCCTCTGAAATACACTGGCTGAGCTCTTTACAGCCCTGTACTGGGGCCTTTGAAATACACTGGCTGAGCTCTTTACAGCCCTGTACTGAGGCCTCTGAAATACACTGGCTGAGCTCTTTACAGCCCTGTACTGGGGCCTCTGAAATACACTGGCTGAGCTCTTTACAGCCCTGTACTGGGGCCTCTGAAATACACTGGCTGAGCTCTTTACAGCCCTGCACTGGGGCCTCTGAAATACACTGGCTGAGCTCTTTACATCCCTGCACTGGGGCCTCTGAAATACACTGGCTGAGCTCTTTACAGCCCTGTACTGGGGCCTCTGAAATACACTGGCTGAGCTCTTTACAGCCCTGCACTGGGGCCTCTGAAATACACTGGCTGAGCTCTTTACAGCCCTGTACTGGGGCCTCTGAAATACACTGGCTGAGCTCTTTACAGCCCTGCACTGGGGCCTCTGAAATACGCTGGCTGAGCTCTTTACAGCCCTGTACTGGGGCCTCTGAAATACACTGGCTGAGCTCTTTACAGCCCTGCACTGGGGCCTCTGAAATACACTGGCTGAGCTCTTTACAGCCCTGTACTGGGGCCTCTGAAATACACTGGCTGAGCTCTTTACAGCCCTGTACTGGGGCCTTTGAAATACACTGGCTGAGCTCTTTACAGCCCTGTACTGGGGCCTCTGAAATACACTGGCTGAGCTCTTTACAGCCCTGTACTGGGGCCTTTGAAATACACTGGCTGAGCTCTTTACAGCCCTGCACTGGGGCCTCTGAAATACACTGGCTGAGCTCTTTACAGCCCTGTACTGGGGCCTCTGAAATACACTGGCTGAGCTCTTTACAGCCCTGTACTGGGGCCTTTGAAATACACTGGCTGAGCTCTTTACAGCCCTGTACTGGGGCCTCTGAAATACACTGGCTGAGCTCTTTACAGCCCTGTACTGAGGCCTCTGAAATACACTGGCTGAGCTCTTTACAGCCCTGTACTGGGGCCTCTGAAATACACTGGCTGAGCTCTTTACAGCCCTGTACTGGGGCCTCTGAAATACACTGGCCGAGAGCTCTTTACAGCCCTGCACTGGGGCCTCTGAAATACACTGGCTGAGCTCTTTACAGCCCTGTACTGGGGCCTCTGAAATACACTGGCTGAGCTCTTTACAGCCCTGTACTGGGGCCTTTGAAATACACTGGCTGAGCTCTTTACAGCCCTGTACTGAGGCCTCTGAAATACACTGGCTGAGCTCTTTACAGCCCTGTACTGGGGCCTCTGAAATACACTGGCTGAGCTCTTTACAGCCCTGTACTGAGGCCTCTGAAATACACTGGCTGAGCTCTTTACAGCCCTGCACTGGGGCCTTTGAAATACGCTGGCTGAGCTCTTTACAGCCCTGTACTGGGGCCTCTGAAATACACTGGCTGAGCTCTTTACAGCCCTGTACTGAGGCCTCTGAAATACACTGGCTGAGCTCTTTACAGCCCTGTACTGAGGCCTCTGAAATACACTGGCTGAGCTCTTTACAGCCCTGTACTGAGGCCTCTGAAATACACTGGCTGAGCTCTTTACAGCTTCTGCTTGTTTGGGTTCAGTGAGAATATAATTGGTAAAATCTTTCCTAAGGCCTGATGCTGTCTACAATCTACAGAACTGTACATGGATACACTATCTTGTACTTTAAAAGGGTCTTTTTCTGAATGTTTGTCAAAGATTAAAGATAATTCCATAGGTACAAACCAAGTGCTGATAACTGACAAGCCTTTTAGCCACAACAATCAGATTTACACTGAGCAAAAATATAAATACAACATGCAATAATTTCAAAGATTGTACTGAGTTACACTTCATATATGGATAGCAGTCAATTGAAATAAATAAATTAGGCCTTAATCTATGGATTTCACATTATTGGAGATCAACGTTCCCTCAACAACAAAAATGTCACAAATTTCAGGTCTGCTGAGCGTAAACTTGAAAGTTGTGAAATTTAGGTGCAACTTCCGGTGTGTGTTTACTGTGAAAATATGATGCAGTACCTGTTTTAAGTGTTCAAGTAGGCTACTGTGGCTAGTTGAACGTTAAATGCATCCCATAACATTTTAACATGGAAATAGCTGTTCTATCACTCAGCCTACAATAGCAGCCAATGTTTGGTGTTCAATGTAGACCTACATTCCATGAGACATGCAGGGTGTGACATTAACATGTTTATCCACTTGTCCTTCAGACAAGGAGGTGACTGAAAATGTTGTTTTGATGCAAGAAACCACTTTACAAAATTGAATGCATCATTATTCCCACACCATTATTACAGAGACTCATACAAATTATGCTACCCTCTGCCTATTGGCTACTAAGCTTATTCAAGCCTGTCTCAAAATACAACACTTCCCTTTAAAGACAAAAAAAAGCTCTTTACTTGACTTGTCTAGAAATTCACATGTTTTGTGCTCTTGTAGGAAGCAATCACTCCCCCATTGCTGGCTACAAATGATCTATAACTGCGCATGCTGTAAAAACAGTCCTGTTCAAAGTGAATGGCAGAGATTCATATATGGCAATGGTCTATTTGCATATAGGCCTACTGCAGCTCTGATTGGTTATGGCACACTGGTCTGTGTAGAGTATGAGTCATGCCTGTCAATGGCAATCCAAGATGGCGTAGGACGTGTGTATTTGTCTTATCCCATGTCGTATATATCTTAATTTCACTTTCTATTTACGAACTAAATATACTTTCCTGCAACCCGCCTCACCAAATGTGGTACGGATCTGCTATTTTTATTCCTTATAACTGGAACTTCCATCAGGAGCTGGCCAGCTAACTAGCTACTTTGTTAGTCACGGCTAGCTGTCTTCACCTTTTTCTCTGTCACCAGCCAGCCTTAGCTCGGACACCACCTGCCAGTCTGCACAGCGTGATATCAACTCAGAGCTTATCAGACTGCTTCTCTCTACCAATCACCGGATTCCTGCAGCTCTGGATCATTACACCAGATCATCACAGCTAGCTAGCTGCAAACGAGTGGCTACTGTTAGCTAACGCCTCTGTCCTGACGCAAGCACCAGCTAGCCTCGAGCTAGGCCCATATACCAGCTAATTCTTGGGCTACAATACAATACTTTGCCAATTGGCCATCACGACTGGACTGCCGACGTGATCACCCAATGTGGTCGCAACAGGCTATTCTGTTACCATATCGCCGAAAAACCATCTACTAACCACGGCCCGCTAGCTTTTTTGAACGCTGTGTCCCCTGCACGTCTAGCGTAGTAGTGACTACCAAACGGCACCATGACTCACCTATTGCTGCTCTTTTGACCCTATGATCACTCGGCTACACAGCTGATGCCCCCCAGGCCGCAGTTGCAAATGAGAACTTGTTCTCAACTAGCCTACCTGGTTAAATAAAATAAAAGTGTGCACTACCTTACTGACCCGCTCTGCCCATTCATCGCCATTTCCCCATTGTTGTCTTAGCTCTCCTGATCAACACCTGTGATTGCTTTATACCTCTCTCTAATGTCAATATGCCTTGTCTACTGCTGTATTGGCTAGTTTTTGTTTTATTTCACTGTAGAGCCCTCAGTCCCACTCAAAATGCCTTTATTTAGCTCTTTTGTCCCACCCCACACATGCGGAGACCTCACCTGGCTTAACTGGTGCCTCCAGAGACTAAACCTCTCATCGTCACTCAACGCCTAGGTTTACCTCCACTGTACTCACATCCTACCATGCCATTGTCTGTACATTATGCCCTGAATCTATTCTACCATGCCTAGAAATATTCTCCTTTTATTCTCTGTCCCCAATGCACTAGATGACCAGTTCTTATAGCCTTTAGCCGTACCCTTATCCTACTCCTCCTCTGTTCCTCTGGTGATGTAGAGGTTAACCCAGGCCCTGTAGCCCCCAGTTCCACTCCTATTCCCCAGGCCCTATCATTTGTTGACTTTTGTAACTGTAAAAGCCTTGGTTTCATGCATGTTAACTTCAGAAGCCTCCTCCCTAAGTTTGTTTTATTCACTGCTTTAGCACACTCCGCCAACACTGATGTCCTAGCCGTGTCTGAATCCTGGCTTAGGAAGGTCACCAAAAATTCCGAAATTTCCATCCCCAACTACAGCATTTCCGCCAAGATAGAACTGCCAAAGGGGGTGGAGTTAGCTTGCAGAGTTCTGTCATGCTATTCCTGTCTGTGCCCAAACAGTTCAAGCTTCTGCTTTTAAAAATCCACCTTTCCAGAAGTACGTCTCACTGTTGCTGCTTATTATAGACCTCCCTCAGCCCCCAGCTGTGCCCTAGACACCATATGTGAATTGATTGCCCCCTATCTATTGTCAGAGTTTGAACTGTTCGGTGACCTAAACTGGGATATGCTTAACACCCCGGCAGTCCTATAATCTAAGATAGATGCCCTCAATCTCACACAAATTATCAAGGAACCTCCCAGGTACAACCCTATATCCGTAAACACGGGCACTCTCATAGATATCATCCTGACCAACCTGCCCTGTAAATACACTTCTGCTGTCTTCAACCAGGATCTCAGTGATCATTGCCTGCGTCCGTAATGGGTCTGCGGTCAAACGACCACCCCTCATCACTGTCAAACGTTCCCTAAAACATTTCAGCGAGCAGGCCTTTCTAATCGACCCTTGCCCGGGTATCCTGGAAGGATATTGACCTCATTCCGTCAGTAGAGGATGCCTGGTTACTCTTTTAAAAGTACTTTCCTCACCATCTTAAATAAGCATGCCCCATTCAAAAAATGTAGAACCAGGAACAGATATAGCCCTTGGTTCACTCCAGACCTGACTGCCCTTGACCAGCACAAAAACATCCTGTGGCATACTGCATTAGCATCAAATAGCCCCCGTGATATTCAACTTTTCAGGGAAGTTAGGAACCAATATACACAGGTAGTTAGGAAAGCAAAGGCTAGCTTTTTCAAACCAGTTTTCAAACCTTTTTCAAACCCCCCCACAGAAACATGCCCAAGCCTCCCCCATTTCTCCTTCACCCAAATCCAGATAGCTGATGTTCTGAAAGGGCTGCAAAATCTGGATCCCTACAAATCAGCTGGGCTAGACAATTGTTGCAACCCCAATTACTAGCCTGTTCAACCTCTCTTTTTTATCGTCTAAGATCCATAAAGACTGGAAAGCTGCCGCGGTCATCCCCCTCTTCAAAGGGGGAGACACTCTAGACCCAGACTGCTACAGACCAATATCTATTCTACCCTGCCTTTCTAAAGTCTTCGAAAGCCAAGTTAACAAACAGATCACCAACCATTTTGAATCCCACCATACCTTCTCTGCTATGCAATCTGGATTCCGAGTGCACCTCAGCCACGCTCAAGGTTCTAAATGATATCATAACCGCCATTGATAAAAGACGGTACTGTGCAGCCGTCTTCATCGACCTGGCCAAGGCTTTTGACTCTGTCAATCACTGCATTCTTATCGGCAGACACAACGGCCTTGGTTTCTCAAATGACTGCCTCGCCTGGTTCACCAACTACTGCTCAGATAGAGTTCAGTGTGTCAAATCGGATGCCAATTGCACAGTCCCCTCTACTTGAGACGTCTGTGGCATTGTGCTGTATTTGCAAAGGTGGTCTTGAGTTTGTGACAAACTGCACATTTTAGAGTGTCCTTTTTATTGTACACAGAAATTAGTAATGGCACCGGAGGGGATGACTGCCGTTTTACAGGTTCCTAAACAACTGTGCTATTTTTTTTTTTTTCACATAGTTTGTAATTCATTTTGTACATAATGTTGCTGCTACTGTCTCTTATGACAAAGAGCTTCTGGACATCAGAACAGCGATTTACTCACCTCGAACTGGACAAATATTTTTTTCCTTTAACGAGTCCGATGTGAAGGATATACTGCTTTCTCGAGACCAGGTCCCTGTCATTCGTGTGAAAAAAAGGCAGAGAAAAAAGGGGCGTAGGTCGGGGTGCCTCGTGAGAATTCATAGGCGAGTGAGTAAATCTCCACTGCCATCCGTACTATTGGCCAACATGCAATCATTGGAAAATAAACTGTACGATCTACGATTAAGACTATCCTACCAACTGGACATTTAAAAACTAATATCGTAAGTTGTAATATAGAGCTGGCTGGGTTTTCCGTGCATCGGCAGGACAGAGCAGGTACGTTTGATAAGACGAGGGGCGGGGGTGTGTGTCTATTTGTCAATAACAGCTGTTGCGCGATGTCTAATATTACAGAATTTTCAAGTTATTGCTCGCCCGAGGTAGAGTACCTCATGATAAGCTGTAGACCACACTATCTACCAAGAGAGTACTCATCTATATTATTTGTAGCCGTCTATTTACCACCACGAAGCGATGCTGGCACTAAGACCACACTCAAAGATCTGTTTAAGACCATAAGAAAATGCTTATCCAGAAGCGGCACTCCTAGTGGCCGGGGACTTTAATGCAGGAAAACTTACATTTTACCTAATGTCTACCAGCATGTCACGTGCAACCAGAGGAAAAAGCTCTAGACCACCTTTATTCCACACACAGAGACGCATACAAAGCTCTCCCTCACCCTCTGACCATAATTATATCCTCCTGATTCCTAGTTACAAGCAAAAACTAAAGCAGGAAGTACCAGTGACTCGCTCAATACGGAAGTGGTCAGATGACACGAGTTCTAATCTACAGGACTGTTTTGCTAGCACCGACTGGAATATGTTCCAGGATTCATCCAATGGCATTGAGGAGTACACCACATCTGTCATTGGCTTCATCGATGATGTCGTCCCAACAATGACCATACATATATATCCCAACCAGAAGCCATGGATTACAGGCAACACCTGCACCGAGCTAAAGGCTAGAGCTGCCACTTTCAAAGAGAGGGACACTAATCCGGATGCTTATAAGAAATCCCGCTACACCCATAGACGAACCATCAAACAGGCAAAGCGAAATACAGGACTAAGATTGAATCCTACTACAGAGGCTCTGACGCTCAGATGTGACAGGGCCTGCAAACTATTACGGACTACAAAGGGAAACCCAGCCATGAGGTGCCCAGTGACACGAGCCTACCAAACGTGCTAAATGCCTTTTATGCTTGTATTGAGGCAAGCAACACTGGAGCATGCATGAGAGCACCAGCTGTTCCAGATGACTGTGTGATCACGCTCACCGTAGCTGATGTGAGCAAGACCTTTTTTAAACAGGTCAACATTCACAAAGCCGCTGGGCCAGACGCATGACCAGAACGAGTACTCAAAGCAGGTGCGGACCAACTGGCAAGTGTATTCACTGACATTTTCAACCTCTCCCTGAACAAGTCTCTAGTACCTACATGTTTCAAGCAGACCATCATAGTCCCTGTGCCCAATAAAGCGAAGGTAACCTACCTAAACGATTACCGCCCCGTAGCACCCACGTCGGTAGCCATGAAGTGCTTTGAAAGGCTGGTCATGGCTCACATCATCCCGGAATCCCTAGACCTGCTCCAATTCGCATACCGCCCTAACAGATCCACAGATGACGCAATCTCAATCGCACTCCACACTGCCCTTTCCCACCTGGACTAAAGGAACACCTATGTGAGAATGCTGTTCATTGACTACAGCTCAGCATTCAACACCATAGTGCCCACAAAGCTCATCACTAAGTTAACGACACTGGGACTAAACACCTTCCTCTGCAACTGGATCCTGGACTTCCTGACGGGCCGCCCCAAGGTGGTAAGGGTAGGCAAGAACACATCTGCCTCGCTGATCCTCAACACTGGGGCCCCTCAGGGGTGCATGCTTAGTCCCTTCCTGTTCACCCATGACTGTGTGGCCAAACACGACTTCACACCGTCATTAAGTTTGCTGACGACACAACAGTGGTAGGCCTGATTACTGACAATGATGAGACAGCCTATAGTGGGAGGAGGTCAGAGACCTGGAAGTGTGGTGCCAGGACAACAACCTCTCCGTCAATGTGAGCAAGACAAAGGAGCTGATCATGGATTACAGGAAAAGGTGGGCTGAACAGGCCCCCATTAACTCCGATGGTGCTGTGGTGGAGCGGGTCAAGAGGTTCAAGTTCCTTGGTGTCCACATCACCTACGAACTATCATGGTTCAAACACACCAAGACAGTCATGACAACACATTTCTCCCCTGGAGACTACAAAGATTTGGCATGGGTCCCCAGATCCTCAAAGTTCTACAGCTGCATCATAGAAAGCATCCTGACCTGTTGCATCACTGCCTGGTATAGCAACTGTTCGGCATCTGACCGTAAGACACTACAGAGGGTAGTGTGTACAGCCTAGTACATCACTGGGGCCAAGCTTCCTGCCTTCCAGGACCTACTGTACTCGTCAAAAGTTCAGACACACCTACTCGTTCAAGGGTCTTTCTTTATTTTTTACTATTTTCTACATTGTAGAATAGTGTAGACAACAAAATTGTGAAATAACATGTAGTAACCAAAAGTGTAAACAAATTAAAATATATTTGAGATTTGAGATTTTTCAAAGCGCAAGTTGCAAACTTTTGGCATTCTCTCAACCAGCTTCACGAGGTAGTCACCTGGAATGCATTTCAACACTGTACACCTGGCGACCATGTCAGCGTGCACTGCGCCTGGCCCGCCACAGGAGTCGCTAGTGTGCGAGGACTAGTATATCCCTGCCGGCCTAAGCCAGACAACGCTGTGTCAATTGTGCTCCGCCCCATGGGCCTCCCGGTTGCAGCCGGCTGCGAAAGAGCCTGGACTCGAACCCAGAATCTCTAGTGGCACAGCCTTAGACCACTGCGCCACTCGAGAGGCCCTTCTTAATGCTTTTGAGCCAATCAGTTGTGTTGTGACAAGGTATGGTTGGTATACAGAAGATAGCCCTAATTGGTAAAAAAACAAGTCCATATTATGGTAAGAACAGCTCAAATAAGCTAAAAGAAACGACAGTCCATCATTACTTTAAGACCTAACGGTCAGTCAATCCGGAAAATGACAAGAACTGCTAAGGTTTCTTCAAGTGCAGTCACAAAAACCATTAAACGCTATGATGAAACTGGGACCGCCACAGGAAAGAAAGACCCAGTGTTACCTCTGCTGCAAATGATAAGTTGATTAGAGTTAATTGCACCTCAGATTGCTTCCCAAATAAATGCATCAAGTAACAGACACATCTCAACAACAACTGTTCAGAGGAGACTGTGTGAATCAGGCCTTCATGGTCGAATTGCTGCAAAGAAACCACTACTAAAGGACAACAATAATAATGACACTTGCTTGTGCCAATAAATGGACATTAGACTCTGGGTATGGGTCCTTTGGGCTGATGAGTCCAAATTTGGGGATTTTTGGTTCCAACTGCCGTGTCTTTGTGAGATGCAGAGTAGATGAACGTATAATCTCAGCATGTGTGGTTCCCACCGTGAAGCATGGAGGAGGAGGTGTGATGGTGTGGGGGTGCTTATTTATAATTCAAGGCACACTTAACCAGCATGGCTACCACAGAATTCTGCAGTGATACGCCATTCTATCTGGTTTGAGCTAAACATTTCACGGTAAGGTCTACTACACCTGTTGTATTCGGCGCATGTGACAAATTAAGTTTGATTTGAATAGGCATTTTGTGAGTGGACAATTTCTGGGATCTTTTATTTCAGTTCATGATGCATGGAACCAACACTTTAACTTGTTGCGTTTTATATTTTTGTTTTGTGGAGATTCTTGCACCTAGTTTTACCTTCCTCTTTACAGAACGATTAGCTCTGGAGGAAATGTGCTTCGAGGTTGTGGAATTTGTGCGTGTGTCTCTTCCTCCAATGTGAGAGCTGTGCTGAGACTTTCTTTAAAAAAAATGTTTAAACCTTTATGTAACTAGACAAGTAGTTTAAGAACAAATTCTTATTTACCCCGACGACGCTGGGCCAATAGTGCTCTGCCCTAAGGGACTCCCAATCACGGCCAGATGTGATGCAGCCTGGATTCAAACCAGGTACTGCAGTGACGCCTCTTGCACTGAGATGCAGTGTCTTAGACCACTGCGCCACTCAGGAGCCCTAGACTTTCTGAGCAAACATTGTTGTAATGTGTGGAGAGCAAACAGTCATTTCCCACACAGCAGCCTGACTGGCAAATAACACTCACTATTTAACTTCAGAATGACAAATAGTGTTCACGATGGGTTGTGTCCCAAATGGCACCCTATTCCCCATGTAGTACACTACTTTTGAGTAAGGCCCATAGCTCTCTGGTCAAAAGAAGTGCACTATATAGGGTACGATTTCGGACGCAGACTTACGTCTATCAGCACCAATGGAAAGTGGTCTAATAGTTGATGTTTGAGTAAATTAGAAGAATTGTTTGAATGTAAAAAAAAGATTTGATAAAGACCTGTGCCTTTCTGTTCAATGAACTCGTCCTAGGTCAATTCCATGGAGGGAATATAGACTACAGTATGTTGCCACGGCTGTCATAGAGCTGGCTGGGAGTACTCTGGGATTATAAGAGATATGGCTGAACTGCTTATAAACCCTTAAGTCCTAAGAATAGTGAAGTGTTACCTCTTTGTCTCATGTTATGAAACATGTCAAACTTGATTTCTGGTAATTGCAGTTTAAATGTCTTTAAGTACCAATGCCCCTCCCTGGCTCTTTGGGTGAGGTGACTGTTGACATAATGGTTAAGGCCAATTACACACACACACACAACCGGCTCTCAAGTCAGCCACACCAGCTTTTGCCATACTGCAGACGTCATGACTTCTAATGCATTTCTTGTTGATGTTAAGAAAGCTGATCTTAAATCAGTTGTTAAAGGTAGAAGGTAACCAGAGTCCTTCATATGAGACAGAGGAGTAGGATATAGTTTCTTCTTGTCACTGATCTAATGTCAGTTTTGTGTTTCTCCTCTTAATGGTTAAGGTTAGGATTTAGGTATGGTAAGCTGATCCTAGATCTGTGGCTACGGGCAACTTTTATCCTTTACTCCGATCCATCCAATCACGCCCCAGTTGGGTTGGCCTGACCAGGCCTGACTGTAGCCTCCTACTACCGACTCACAGGGTCAGAGTGACCACTAGGTCCTGTTTCCAAAAGCCAGCGGTTGTTGACAGTTCGAAAGAACCTCTGCAACAGTGACAGTAGATTACTACTGACTTACAGAGTCACATTGACTCCGGCAGTAAGTCCTGTGGCTGAGTGTTGGAACCACTGCAATTCCCGTGTGTGTCTCACAAAACCTCACTGGAGAAGAACCAAAGAGGACACATCAAAAGTTCAAGCCAGGGCTGTATTCACAAGAGCACACACAAAGTAGGCTTACTGTATATATTAGTATTGATGGTGTCAGCCCTATGACTTGATGTAGTAGTCCACTGTATTCCCTAAACTGTCATTGTGGATTTTATATGTACAATGTTGTTTTTATGCTTCTTTGCTGCAAACCAATTGCCCTCTGGAACAAATTAAGTTGAAACTTGAACTTGAACTAATTATTTTGCAAAGGAAAGCGAAAAACTAAAATGAAAGTGAAAACAAAAACAAGTCGAGGTAGCTAGTCTCCCTGTTTCTGTCTGAATTCTCCCGTTGGATGGGAGTCAACCATTAACATGGGATATCAGAGCAGTCTCATCTATAATCCTCTGAGAGGTCACACACATATGTACATATACACAGACAGACAGACAGACACATGTACGTATACACAGACAGACACACACATGGATGGCAGTGTAGTGCCGTTGGTGGAGAATCTGGAATGTTCTCTCAGCATCTAGCTGGCTATCCTTGGATAGAGCTGTATTGTTGTCTCTCCTATCTGCATGTCTCTCTTCTCACTGTCTGTTGCACCATGGCTGTGTTTACACATGCAGCCCAATTCTGATCTTCTTTTCACTAATTGGTCTTTTGACCAATCAGATCAGCTCTACAAAGATCTGATGTGAAAAGATCTGATGTGATTGGTAAAAATACCATGTAGTGGAAATAATATCTGAATTGGGCTGCCTGTGTAAGCTCCACATTAAATATGGATGTTATGTACACCCACAATAGGAAAATGGAACAGGATGCTGGTATGAGGAACTAGCAGGGAGAATTGCCCCTTGTCCAATAGAGTTGAATTATATCAAATTTGATTGAATTGAATTGCATAACTTGTGAAAAATGTCCAGTGTCTTGCTTGAATAGACACACCTGCAGCAGAAGCCTGGTGAAACCAACTACTGAAGTGACTTGCCATAATGAGCGAAAGACAGAAAGAATACATATTTTAGACAGTCATTTCGGAATCCAGCAATGCAATCTGATTGGACATGCCTCTATATTGACATCTTGCAGATGCCAAAAAAGCCCCCGTTCCAAAATGGCTGCTTTATCAGAGAGTTGACTGTCAATGGTCAAATAGCTCTCTATTCACTCTATAGTGCCATTTCACACACAGTTATCATTGATGCAGGACCAGCAGAGGGTTTCCCTGGCACGCCCCCAGGGGTTCTGCCTGCCATTGTGAGAGGCTCTATATTGGACAAACAGTGAATTTAACAAGAGGCCTTTCAGTCCAATATACATTTCTAGATGTGTAATGGACTGGAAGAAAATGGAAACAACAAGAAAAAAATGACAACATAACAGAATGATAACATACAGTGGAAGTCGGAAGTTTACATACACTTAGGTTGGAGTCAATAAAACTAGTTTTTCAACCACTCCACAAATTTCTTGTTAACAAACTATAGTTTTGGCAAGACACAAGTAATTTTTACGACAATTGTTTACAGACAAATTATTTCACTTATAATTCACTCTATCACAATTCCAGTGGGTCAGAAGTTTACATACACTACGTTGACTGTGCCTTTAAACAACTTGAACAATTCCAGAAAATTATGTCATGGCTTTAGAAGCTTCTGATAGGCTAATTTACATAATTTGAGTCAATTGGAGTTGTACTTGTGGATGTATTTCAAGGCCTACTTTCAAACTCAGTGCCTCTTTGCTTGACATCATGGGAAAATCAAAAGAAATCAGCCAAGATCTCAGAAAATAAATTGTAGACCTCCACAAGTCTTGTTCATCCTTGGGAGCAATTTCCAAACGCCTGAAAGTACCACGTTCATTTGTATTAACAATAGTATGCAAGTATAAACACCATGGGACCACGCAGCCGTTACACCGCTCAAGAAGGAGACGCATTCTGTCTGCTAGAGATGAACGTACTTTGGTGCGAAAAGTGCAAATCAATCCCAGAACAACAGCAAAGGACCATGTGAAGACGCTGGAGGAAGCAGGTACAAAAGTATCTACATCCACAGTATATCGACATAACCTGAAAGGCCGCTCAGCAAGGAAGAAGCCACTGCTCCAAAACCGCCATAAAAAAGCCAGACTACGGTTTGCAACTGCACATGGGGACAAAGATCATACTTTTTGGAGAAATGTCCTCTGGTCTGATGAAACAAAAATATAATTGTTTGGCCATAATGACCATTTTTATGTTTGGAGGAAAAAGGGGGAGGCTTGCAAGCCGAAGAACACCATCCCAACCGTGAAGCACAGGGGTGGCAGCATCATGTTGTGGGGGTGCTTTGGTGCAGGAGGTACTGGTGCACTTAACAAAATAGATGGCATCATGAGGCAGGAAAATATGTGGATATATACAGTGCCTTGCGAAAGTATTCGGCCCCCTTGAACTTTGCGACCTTTTGCCACATTTCAGGCTTCAAACATAAAGATATAAAACTGTATTTTTTTGTGAAGAATCAACAACAAGTGGGACACAATCATGAAGTGGAACGACATTTATTGGATATTTCAAACTTTTTTAACAAATCAAAAACTGAAAAATTGGGCGTTCAAAATTATTCAGCCCCTTTACTTTCAGTGCAGCAAACTCTCTCCAGAAGTTCAGTGAGGATCTCTGAATGATCCAATGTTGACCTAAATGACTAATGATGATAAATACAATCCACCTGTGTGTAATCAAGTCTCCGTATAAATGCACCTGCACTGTGATAGTCTCAGAGGTCCGTTAAAAGCGCAGAGAGCATCATGAAGAACAAGGAACACACCAGGCAGGTCCGAGATACTGTTGTGAAGAAGTTTAAAGCCGGATTTGGATACAAAAAGATTTCCCAAGCTTTAAACATCCCAAGGAGCACTGTGCAAGCGATAATATTGAAATGGAAGGAGTATCAGACCACTGCAAATCTACCAAGACCTGGCCGTCCCTCTAAACTTTCAGCTCATACAAGGAGAAGACTGATCAGAGATGCAGCCAAGAGGCCCATGATCACTCTGGATGAACTGCAGAGATCTACAGCTGAGGTGGGAGACTCTGTCCATAGGACAACAATCAGTCGTATATTGCACAAATCTGGCCTTTATGGAAGAGTGGCAAGAAGAAAGCAATTTCTTAAAGATATCCATAAAAAGTGTTGTTTAAAGTTTGCCACAAGCCACCTGGGAGACACACCAAACATGTGGAAGAAGGTGCTCTGGTCAGATGAAACCAAAATGTAACTTTTTGGCAACAATGCAAAACGTTATGTTTGGCGTAAAAGCAACACAGCCTATCACCCTGAACACACCATCCCCACTGTCAAACATGGTGGTGGCAGCATCATGGTTTGGGCCTGCTTTTCTTCAGCAGGGACAGGGAAGATGGTTAAAATTGATGGGAAGATGGATGGAGCCAAATACAGGACCATTCTGGAAGAAAACCTGATGGAGTCTGCAAAAGACCTGAGACTGGGACGGAGATTTGTCTTCCAACAAGACAATGATCCAAAACATAAAGCAAAATCTACAATGGAATGGTTCAAAAATAAACATATCCAGGTGTTAGAATGGCCAAGTCAAAGTCCAGACCTGAATCCAATCGAGAATCTGTGGAAAGAACTGAAAACTGCTGTTCACAAATGCTCTCCATCCAACCTCACTGAGCTCGAGCTGTTTTGCAAGGAGGAATGGGAAAAAATGTCAGTCTCTCGATGTGCAAAACTGATAGAGACATACCCCAAGCGACTTACAGCTGTAATCGCAGCAAAAGGTGGCGCTACAAAGTATTAACTTAAGGGGGCTGAATAATTTTGCACGCCCAATTTTTCAGTTTTTGATTTGTTAAAAAGTTTGAAATATCCAATAAATGTCGTTCCACTTCATGATTGTGTCCCACTTGTTGTTGATTCTTCACAAAAAAAATACAGTTTTATATCTTTATGTTTGAAGCCTGAAATGTGGCAAAAGGTCGCAAAGTTCAAGGGGGCCGAATACTTTCGCAAGGCACTGTAGAAGCAACATCTCAAGACATCAGTCAGGAAGTTAAAGCTTGGTCGCAAATGGGTCTTCCAAATGGACAATGACCCCAAACAAACTTCCAAAGTTGTGGCAAAATGGCTTAAGGACAACAAAGTCAAGGTATTGGAGTGGCCATCACAAAGCCCTGACCTCAATCCTATATAAAATTTGTGGGCAGAACTGAAAAAGCGTGTGTGAGCAAGGAGGCCTACAAACCTGGCTCAGTTACACCAGCTCTGTCAGGAGGAATGGGCCAAAATTCACCAAACTTATTGTGGGAGCTTGTGGAAGGCTACCCAAAATGTTTGATCCAAGTTAAACAATTTAAAAGCAATGCTACCAAATACTAATTGAGTGTATGTAAACTTCTGACCCACTGGGAATGTGATGAAAGAAATAAAAGCTGAAATAAATAATTATCTCTACTATTATTCTGACATTTCACATTCTTAAAATAAAGTGGTGATCCTAACTGACCTAAGACAGGGAATTTTGGGAAATGTCAGGAATTGTGAAAAACAGAGTTTAAATGTATTTGGCTAAGGTGTATGTAAACTTACGACTTCAACTAAACATAACACGCTATAAAGACAGTGGGTATTTTTTATGGGATCATATCTTCAGCAGCAGACTAAATTAGGATTTGCCTGTGCTGAGTGTTTGAGTCAGTATTCCACTACTGCAAATAGACAGGTTAGTTTCTCCTGCCCTGCCTAGGCAATGTCTTGCATCATTCATAATACTGTTTGCTCACAAAAAATGATCAAGAGTCAAATTATACTCAAGAAGACACGACAGAAACACTGATTAGAAACATTTAGGATAGAAATCATTATTTAGATTGTCATATCAAATCTCTATCTTGTTGTCTGGGACATAAATGCTGTACTTCATGTCAATTGTGTTATGGTTTTTATGTCAATATATCATACGGTATCGGACGTAATGCTAGTATGTGCCATGAGCTGCAAACAGAGATACAACAGCATTTTAAAAGGGCAGGGTGGAGAAAAGGCCATGAACTGATTGAACTGAAGTCAATGATTGCATCCCAAATGGCACCCTATTCCCTATAATATAGTGTGCTATTTTTGACCCGAACCATATGGGCCCTGGTCATCAGTGATGAACTTTATAGGGCGTGGGCTGCTATTTGGGATGCATCCAATGTTTTACTTTTAGGAGCTGGATATGAGTCACATGTTGTTGCCAAAAATGAGGAAACAGAGCCAGAGGGCAGAACAGCACAAAAATATAGGCTTTTGGTCATAATCTTAGTATCAGTACAGGCACAGGAGAGAAATTAAGTGCTTCTCCTTCATGCTGGGTTGAACTTAAAGATGAAAATTGGAATCCTGGGTTCCAGTAGTGCATCAGAGGGACACATGCATGACTGTGTTCCCCTTAGTCAGTTGGCAGTTAAGGGTTGTGCATCTGAAAGTACTTCACATGAGGCTCACACACACCACAGAGCACTGGAGTGTAGTCTGTGTTTATTTTTTAACCTTTATTTAACTAGGCAAGTCAGTTAAGAACAAATTCTTATTTTCAATGATGGCCTAGGAACAGTGGGTTAACTGTCTTGTTCAAGGGCAGAACGACAGATTTGTACCTTGTCAGCTCGGGATTCAATCTTGCAACCTTTCAGTTACTAGTCCAACGCTCTAACCACTAGGCTACGCTGCCGCCCCATCAAGACATTGTCAAGGGTAGAGTGCCTTCACAAAGTATTTACACCCCTTGACTTTTTCCAAATGTTGTTGTGTTACAGCCTGAATTTTAAATGGATTCAATTTAGATTTTGTGTCACTTACCCCATAATGTTAAAGTGGAATTATGTTTTGAGAAATGTTTACAAATTAATTACAAATGAAAAGTAAGTCAATAAGTATTCAACCCCTTTTGTTATGGCAAGTCTAAATAAGTTCAGGACTAAAAATGTACTTAACAAGTCACATAATAAGTTGCATGGACTCTGTGTGCACCTAATTGTTGTTGTGTACCTAATCTCTGTACACCACACATACAATTGTCTGTAAGGTCCCTCAGTCGAACAGTGAATTTTAAACACAAGTTCAACCACAAAGACCAGGAAGGTTTTCCAATGCCTCGCAAAGAAGGACACGTATTGGTAGTAATATTTTTTAAAAGCAGATAATGAATATCCCGTTGAGCATGGTGAAGTTATTAATTAGGTATTGGATGGTGTATCAATACACCCAGTCACTACAACGATACAGTCATCATTCCTAACTCAGTTGCCAGAGAGGAAGGAAACCGCTCAGGGATTTCACCATGAGGCCAACTGGGACTTCAAAACAGTTACAGAGTTTAATTGTTGTGATAGGAGAAAACTGAGGCTGGATCAACAACATTGTAGTTACTCCACAATACTAGTTTACTCTGAAGGAGGATGAGTAACAGTTGTGACCATCCATGGAGCTGAAGTCAAGGCTGAGGTCAAGGCTGAGGTCAAAGCTTCAATGGTCTAATAAATCTATTTGGGTAAATCCATTTGAATTCAATCACTTTTTTACAGCACCCCTTTTTGATTTGAATTAAACTTTCCATACATATTTGCCCATTGTACGAGTGCTCAGAAAGTGACTTTTTGAACCTGAATCCCAAAACATTCAGGAGATAAAGGTGCTCAAAGTTGACCCATTTTAGATCCCCCACCGTACTATTAGACATCCTACTATTAGACATGTCTTCATCACTGGAAAAGACAAAAAGTTCAGATTTATATCATTTAAAAGCTTACAAACAGGGTTGTCATACAATTTTTACATTTTTATTATGCAAATTCTGTCATTTTTTAAAACCTTTTAAAGTCAATTAACTTACACATTGTTTTCATATTCACATACAGTATGTTGTACCTTAGACCCTATTTTATATAATCTAAGGTGTTTGTGTTGTGCCCGCCATTAGTTGAGACACATGTTTTGGCTAATAAACATACTAAAATACGAATAAAATTGAAATTGTGTCTTTCAAATGGCACCACAAAGATGGAGGTTCACACGAGAGAATGTTGACTTGAATGGGAATATCTGCTGTTTTAAATTATACTGTCAATCCTCCATATGAAACCTATTGAAATCAAATAAATATAGATAATACAACAGACATAACATTCAACGGTGGGTGGGCCGGCGGTCATCTTTGTGGTAGTAATTAGTAGTAAAAATTTCTATTTAATTTAAATTTCAATGGTGTGCCAGCTAATGGTCTGTGGTCTGAAGGGATAGGTAGGTCCCTTCTATAAATGTTATTTCTATGATTGAAATGCCCCGCTTTATTCAAGAGCATGTTGTGTCTCAACCGATGAGGGCAAAATACAAAATCCTCAGACGATGTGAAATAGGTCTAAGCTACAGTACAACCTATGCGGATAGATAATTGACATTAAATTAAAGTTGTTGTTTTTTAATTACAATTTTAATTTAAAACATTTATTTCAAGAAATAATCAAATTGTTTGAGAAGAGTGTTTGTAAGATTTTAAATGATATCAAACTTAACCGTTTATCTTTCCCAGTGATGAAGACATGGATGCCTCATGGTATGGTGGGGTATTCAAAATGGACCAACTTTGAGCACCTTTATCTCCTGAATGTTTTGGGATTCAGATCGAAAAAGTCACTTTCCAACCACTTCTTCCATGGGCAAACATGTATGGAAAGTTTTGTTTAAATCAAAATGGATGCTGTCAAAAAGTTATTCAATTAAAATGGATTGACCCATGTACTATAGCTATTATATATATGCATTTATTTTTACCTAGCAAAGACTTATAGATGACTTGGAGCAAGTGGGTTTGGCGACGAATATGAAGCGGGGCCAGCCAGGTAGTATATGGGGCTTTGGTGATAAAACGGATGGCACTGTGATAGACTGCATCCAATTTGCTGAGTAGAGTGTTGGAGGCAATTTTGTAAATGACATCACCGAAGTCAAGGATTGGTAGGATAGTCAGTTTTACGAGGGTATGTTTGAAGCATGAGTGAAGAATGCTTTGTTGTTAAATAGGAAATCGATTCTAGATTTCATTTTGGATTGGAGATGCTTAATGTGAGTCTGGAAAGAGAGTTTAAAGTCTAACCAGACACCTAGGTATTTGTAGTTGTCCATATATTCTAAGTCAGAACTGTCCAGAGTAGTGATGCTAGACTGGCGGGCAGGTGCGGGCAGCGATCGGTTGAAGAGCATGCATTTAGTTTTACTTGCATTCAAGAGCAGTTGGAGGCCACGGAAGGAGAATTGTATGGCATTGAAGCTCGTCTGGAGGTTTGTTAACACAGTGTCCAAAGGAGGGCCAGATGAATACAGAATGGTGTCGTCTGTGTAGAGGTGTATCAGAGAATCACCCACAGCAAGAGCGACATCATTGATGTATACAGAGAAAAGAGTTGGCCTGAGAATTGAACCCTGTGGCACCCCCATAGAGACTGCCAGAGGTCCGGACAACAGGCCCTTCGATTTGACACACTGAACTCTGTCTGAGAAGTAGTTGGTGAACCAGGCGAGGCAGTCATTTGAGAAACCAAGGTTATAGAGTCTGCCGATAAGAATGCGGTGATTGACAGTGTCGAAAGCCTTGGCCAGGTCGATGAATACAGCTGCACACTATTGTCTTTTATCAATGGCGGTTATGATATCGTTTAGGATCTTGAGTGTGGCTGAGGTGCACCCATAACTTGCTCGGAAACCAGATTGCATAGCAACATACTGTGGTAGGCTGTATTGTAAATGCGGTATCGGGCTGGTGTTGGGCCCAATATACATCAAAATGTTCAACATCATTATACATGTTCACTAATCGTGGATGAAATTAATAAATCCTAAGCAGTACTTTTAGCATTTCCTTTCATTAATTCAGCGTTTCCTTTTTTTAGGTTATGTATGCAGTTATAGTTTTTACTGTGTCATTGGTAAACAAATATTTTTGTGTGCACAAGAACAATTATTTTGTCAGCATTGGAGGATTGACCGGATTCCGTTCTTCGTTTTATGACTGTGTACATAGCAACAATGTATCCCAGCACCATTTTTAGTGTGTGTGTGTGTGACGAAGACGATAAGTAATTAAGGAAGTAGCCTAACCTAGCCTGATAACTTTAGCTAGCTACTACTAGTGGATATAATTTTAGCTAAAACTAATCTATAGAGATTTGAAACAATTTGCTACCATGTTAATGCCAAACAATGACAAGCCTACGAGGACAGGCCATTCATTCGCCGAGAGCGACGAGCCCCTGTTCGCTGATTCCAGCAGTGAAGAGGGCAAACCGAAGGAGTCCGAGCCATGCACTTCCACGGATGATGACCGCTTTCTGGCTGGACAAGAACAGGTGGCCGCACCAGGCCTAGCCACACTTCCAAACAATGCCGGCGAAGACCCTACTATCTTGGACCCAGACTAAGATTCATCGCTCCCCGTCCCCGATGACAGTTGTGGTGCTGCTGCTAAATCCGACTCCCAGACAAAAAACATAAAAGTGAGTGTCCAAAATATATAAATAGATCTTTACGGGATGTTAGTGCAGGCTGGGCCACATCAGCATAAGGAGGGGAATTTCCCAAGAGATGAGGGGCAACGAAAGTTTTCGGTGGCCCACTACAATAGGGGGATGGCGAACGGAGAGAGAGTGGAGAGACCAAGGCTTGTCTATTCCAAGCAAAACGATGCAACCTTTTGTTTTTGCGGCTATTTTTTTTCACGCGAGTGAAAATCTGCCCTGGTCAGGGATGGAACCAGGGACTGAAAGAACCCGTGCTACCTCCTCAGCTCTCACGAGAAGTCGAATGACCACCTAGATAGTTTCCAGAGGTGAAAGGAGCTGGAGATCAGGCTGGTGTCCAATCAAACTCAGACGATTTGACCATGGACAGCTACCGAGAGAAAACATCGCTGACTGCAATGCAGCGCCACAACAGAGGAAAGAGCTAGGTGGAGACTCTAGGTGGAGACGAAATAAATAAATGCTGATGTTGGACAATCAAATTCGATATATAAATAAACGAAATTCGTTAAGGCTGGGTCATTGACATAAAGCTTATTTTACACTGCTCCAGCGAAACGAGACCCGTCATGCATTTATGAAAGCACTTGTTTCCAAAGTTCAAATGATCTTACTCTGTTTTACAGTTCTACAGGGATATTAAAGAATATGTTAAATATGTTATATAAAAGTGTTATTTTTATTGTAATTGTAACATATCTATTGTTTGATTTATATTTTGAAATAAATACATAAAATGTATCCAGATTATATCAAGCGTTCTATAACCATGCTTAACTCTGTTTCTACCATAAGGAATCGCAATCTCTAAAACGCCCGCAAAGACATGACTCCGATCCATATGGGGATGTATTGATTCCTCTCTATGACAATCTGAAGCTAAACTGCAGCCTATAATATTCGAGGGGATACAAAAAAAAAATGGTATTCTGTCCCTATTAATTGAGCTTTTCTCTTTTTGAAACGAGAATATGTTTTTTTTACACCCAGGTAGCTTTTAGGGAAGCACTTCTATTGGTTATACATTTTATTGTCTTGATTTTTGCCTTGCCTAGGGAGGCAGAACGTCCAGGACCGGCCCTGTATGTAAACTTCAACAGCATTGTAATACATGGAGTTGAATGTGGCTACAGCATTACCAAAATATGACCTTTCTCTCATAGGAGCTGATATGTCATAGAGGCCTGAGAGAAGCAGTCTCTGTGTTCAGTAGAAAGGACGGAAAGGAGAAAGAGAAGGTGAGGTGTTGAGTACAGGCAAGGCTGACAACGTTATTATACCCGGATGAAGGCAACTTGTCTGTCGAAACGTTGGTTATTAGGTTAATTAATTATTGCATCTGAGCTCCTAGAGTGTGCGGCTCTATTTTATTTTTCAAGTGTTCTACTCCGCTAGTCAGCACCTCGCCTAAACAGGTGTGCGTTTCTTTCGCCAACAGATAAGGCTGACAAGGTAACACACACACACGCACTAACAGCAGCAGCAGACGTCCGAAAAACAGAGTCGTCACTGCGGTGCTAACAGTGTTTCTAACAGTGTTATCTTGGTGCCTGCAGCTAGCAGTGTGAGAAAATTACATTTTGGCACACGTCAGGAAGTGTGTGTGTGTAGCCTACAGCGACCAGTGACTTTTCAGCACATCCAATAGGTGCAGTTGTGATTGCCCTGGAGTGGATGGTTTGGAACAGCACTCAGTGGTGAAGGTAGAGGATACTGTATTCCCTAAAGGGAAATGTAAGAGCTATGTTGAATGCACAGGTTGCTGCCATCACTTCACAGCACAGAGATCTATTTCCATCTATTTTCTTTGTGTGATAGGTGTGGTTGTGACAGCATTAGAAGGTGATGGCTGAACAGAGGCTGTAGTGCTGAAGTGACATATTTAACAGCATAGAGATCTATTTCCATCTATTATCTTTGTGTGACGTATGTGACGTATGTAGAAGGTTCTCTGACCTAATGTTTGGATCAAGTTGTCACATTGAACTTTCCTTAACGAAAAGATAATTAGAAAACAAATTACAGACTCCTCTTTGAATACCGGTATGTGTCATTTTTCCAGAATTCCTGGCTGTTCCTGTCCCCAATCCACCTTGTCATGTTGCTGTTACGACTGCAGCTGTAGACCCTTGACCTAACCTGACTTCACAGGGCTACCTTCTCCTGGACCCCGGCTGATAGAGCCCCACCACCCTACCTGTTATCTACTCGGTACAGGCAGAAGAGGACAGGCCACCCCTTCGGAGCCTGGTTCCTCTCTAGGTTTCTTCCTAGGTTCCGGCCTTCTAGGGTGATTTTCCTAGACAATGTGCCTCTGCATTGCTTGCAGTTTGGGGTTTTAGGCTGGGTTTCTGTATAGCACTTTGTGACAACTGCGAATGTAAAAAGGGCTTTTTAAAATAGATTTGATTGATTGATGGTCACTTCTTGTGTAAGTCTGGATGACTGTCTGCGTGGTCCCGTCATGGGCAATTCACCTTGAAAACAAAGTTATTCTATTCAGTTCTATTCTATTCTACTCACCACAAACTCCAAAATGACCTAATCTGATTAGATATAGGCTACTCAAAGAGACAGAGGACTGTTTCATATTCCTATTCTCTATGGAATTCAATATCTGACTTGGAATTCTCTATCCTACCCTATGTTGCAGAGCAAAGCACTGCAATATTACACCTCTGGACATCCAGAAACCAGTGGAGGCTGCTTAGGGGAAGACGGCTCATCATATTGGCCAGAACAGAGCAAATGGATTGGCATTTGATACCATACCATTGTATTTGATACCATTCCACGTATTCTGCTCCAGCCATTACCAAGAGCCCATCCTTCTCAATGAAGGTGCCACCAACCTCCTGTGCCAGAAACAGATGTGCATAGCTACCTTGAATATAATCGAATGAAATCGTGTCCACAAAGAGGGCATGAAAATAATATGTGATGATCACATCCTTGCCAGTGTGCCCAGCCTCCACATATGTTGTAGTTTTAAGAACGAGCTTTCACCGTCAAGCCAAGTAATTCCAACGAACAACAACCACAGAACAACTCCCAGAAACACTTTCCATTGTGAGCTACAGACATCGTTGGTTCCATTGCTTGAGTAGATTTAGCCAATTAGGAATCTTGTGGATTAATGAGGGGATTCATGTTTAGTAGTGGCGGTGTGGCCGTGTTTAGCACAAATTGATTGCATTCGTTTTGGGACAGGGCTGCCTCCGGGAGGTGAGCCCTATTCAAAGTCCACGGCGAAATCGGCTCCAAACAAAAGTGACGCAATTAAGCACGAGAAGTAATGAAGGATTTTGATGAAAACGCTTTATCTGCCTTCCCAATGAAAAATATATTTTATGGAAAATATATGTTATTTGTTTGTGGACGATGCACAATGCTGCCTTGATGACAACATAACTGAACTGCGCAGATTACTGTTCGATTTGAGAAAGGCGCCCCTCCCTCACCGCTTTTGACCGGCACGTCACGGGCCATGGACCGGTGCCCTGATGTTCAGCATAATCGAATCAGCCCAATATCTAACATCTAGCTCTGGGACATGGGCCCAGAGCACAAAATCGGAGTCGGTGTTTAAGCAAATGCCGTCAAACATCGGGCGAAAGCGGGGAGGGAGGAGCACCATTCTATAATCTGTGCGCGGCTCAGTCATTTTGTCAACATAAAATACATGTTTGAATTTTCAACAAAACATTTTTGGGAAAGAAGAAAAAAAATAAAAAATCAATCACTTTTCCATGGGACAACACAGAATCCTACTAATTTACACACGTACTTAAGTAGGTCACTCTTGTTTTGAGCAGATTTCACCTTGGGCTTTGAACCGGGCACCTGGCTCACGCCGGGAGCAGCCCGGTTTTAAAATCGAAAGCAATTAACTTTCAGTCGATTAAAACACCTCTACACGGGCGCCCGGGCGATATTAATCGAACCCCCTCACTGGCCCGATGCGAGCCAGCTCAAAGTGCCACGACTCCATTTAAAGGAAGAGGATTCCCAGACGAACTGCCTGAGAGATAATTTGGGGAAATAGCTGCATAATTTACTTCAGATTGAAAGAAATTCAACGACAACATCCGTGCTTCTTCAACCGCCCCCAGAAGCGGTCTACAGTAGCTACATCAGCAGATATATATAAAAAATAAGGTATGAATTCTGAAGAGCTCTAGAATACTATTCTGAAAAATCAGAACCTTATTCCATATTTCATATGGATGGTAGTTAGACGAACTAACTGGTTGGCTAATGATGACTGTAACTATTTAGCATGTGATTCTTACTAGGCAGCAGCTGACAACTTCGCAATTTTATAATAATAAACTAGCAATGAAACTAAGTTAACTGGCTAAAAAGCCAGCTAGCTAACGTGTTGTAGCCTACTAGCCTAGCTAACGTTAGCTAGCCAGCTCCTAGCTGATCATTCTCAACTCGAGATGTGATGTAGCTACATAGTAGATAAACTCTGTGTAACGGTAGTTACATAGATTTGTGGAGTTGCTAATTCTCAGCTGTCTATCTCGACTTTCTTGTAACGCGTTAGCTATGCTAGTTACGACAGTTTCCCACAAGATGCCAGTTAGTAATGACACAACTTAATTTCCATTTCATGTCATGATAAAAGATTTCGAAATTACATGACAGCGTTCTTATGATAAACATGTCGAATACAGGGCCTGACTGACCACCGCATTTGGGGCTCCAGGGCACCTACCGCCACTTTTTTATTTTTGAGAGGGGGGGGGGGGCAGTAGGAATTTGTTTTAGCAGCCCCCCCCCCCCCCAAATAAAATGAACTTCCTGCATTTCAACACTTTGCCATGGGACAGAGATAAAAAATGTGCTATTTTATAGCTAATCTCATGCTATTCTTCACATTTTGCCATGAGGATGAGAGAAAATTTAGCAGTATTAAAGCAAACTTCTTGCTGATGCTCATGGTGTGTTCATATGCTATCTGGGAGGTTGTGGGCCCCTGGCGCAATACAGCATCATGTATCATAAGGATAAAAAAATGTATGTATAAAAACACAATCATTTTGCTCCACCCGCAATAACATCTGCTAAACATGTGTTTTTGACCAATAAAATTGGATTTGATTTGGATGGGAGTCAGAGAGTAGGGGCTGGTGGGTAGTTACTGCTCTGGCCAGGGAGTAAAATAATCCCTTTGGAATGTCCAGACAAACTTGGACGGTGCGTTGGGGTGTTGGCATTATGCCAAGCACTTGTTATAATAACACATGCTTGGCACTATAATGCCAAGCACACACACACACATCTCCCCCAGCTGCACTGAGTGAGCTAATTGAAGAGTACGTAGCCTACTCTTTTGGTGATCCAGAAAAACAGGAGAACACTTATGTGGCTGTTTTATGAAAATCTGGGAATATTTGGCCAAGGAAACATTTCTGGTTGGTGTCAGGGAATGTAAACTGTTAGGGAGACTTTTAAAACAGGATTGAATAAAGTAACAGTAAATATGTTGAATGAGCATTGAGAGTTTGACAAAATTGCCTTATGTCTTGAAGTCTAATATGGCTATTTACTTACTTTCGTAGCTCTTTGTTAGATGCACGCTTTTGTAAGTACCGGTAGTTAACTGTCCACTCCTAGTTTAGCTGGAATGTAGCCCGAAAGGATTTTACAAATGTATTTGGTTGACAATATGAAATTGGCCAACGCTTCTTCTTGCACTGCGCAGAATTATTATAATATATATTTTTTAAATTTCACCTTTTATTTAACCAGGTAGGCTAGTTGAGAACAAGTTCTCATTTACAACAATTTACAACAACCTGGCGACGATAAAGCAAAGCAGTGCAACACAAACAACACGAAGTTACACATGGAATAAACAAATGTACAGTCAATAACACAATAAAGAAAGTCTATATACAGTGTGTGCAAATGGCGTGAGGAGGTAAGGCAATAAATAGGCCATAGTAGCAAGTAATTACAATTGAGCAAAATTAACACTGGAGTGATAGATGTGCAGATGATGATGTGCAAGTAGAAATACTAGTGTGCAAAAGAGCAGAAAAATTATAAAAACAATATGGGGATGAGGTAGGTAGATTAGATGGGCTATTTACAGATGCTCTTTGTACAGCTGCAGCATTCGGTTAGCTGCTCAGATAGCTGATGTTTAAAGTTGGTGAGGGAAATATAAGTCTCCAGCTTCAGCGATTTTTGCAATTCGTTCCAGTCATTGGCAGCAGAGAACTGGAAGGAAAGGCGACCAAAGGGGGTGTTGGCTTTGGGGATGACCAGTGAGATATACCTGCTGGAGCGTGTGCTACGGGTGGGTGTTGTTATCGTGACCAGTGAGCTGAGATAAGGCGGAGCTTTACCTAGCAAAGACATATAGATGACCTGGAGCCAGTGGGTCTGGCGACGAATATGTAGCGAGGGCCAACCGACGAGAGCATGCAGGTCGCAGTGGTGGGTGGTATATGGGGCTTTGGTGACAAAATGGATGGCACTGTGATAGACTGCATCCAGTTTGCTGAGTAGAGTGTTGGAGGCTATTTTGTAAATGACATCGCCGAAGTCGAGGATTGGTAGAATAGTCAGTTTTACGAGGGTATGTTTGGTGGCGTGTGTAAAGGAGGCTTTGTTGTGGAATAGGAAGCCGATTCTAGATTTAATTTTGTTTTGGAGATGTTTAATACGGCTGAGATCCCGCTAACGGGATCGATATGACAACAGCCAGTGAAAGTGCAGCGCACCAAATTCAAAAAACAGAAATCTCATAATTAAAATTCCTCAAACATACAAGTATATTACACCATTTTAAAGATACACTTGTTGTTAATCCCACCACAGTGTCCGATTTCAAAAAGGCTTTACGACTAAAGCACACCAAACGATTGTTAGATCAGTACCTAGTCACAGAAAAACACAGCCATTTTTCCAGCCAAAGAGAGGAGTCACAAAAAGCAGTAATAGAGAAAATTAATCACTAACCTTTGATCTTCATCAGATGACACTCATAGGACCTCATGTTACACAATACATGTATGTTTTGTTCGATAAAATTCATATTTATATCCAACAATCTCAGTTTACATTGGCGCGTTATGTTCAGTAATGTTTTGCTTCCAAAAGATCCGGTGATTTTTGCAGAAAGCCACATCAATTTACAGAAATACTCATAATGAACATTGATAAAATATACAAGTGTTATGAATGGAACTTTAGATAAACTTCTCCTTAATGCAACCGCTGTGTCAGATTTCAAAAAAACTTTACGGAAAAAGCACACCATGCAATAATCTGAGTACGTCGCTCAGAAACAAAAACAAGCCATACAGATACCCGCCATGTTGTGGAGTCAACAAAAGTCAGAAATAGCATTATAAATATTCACTTACCTTTGATGATCTTCATCAGAATGCACTCCCAGGAATCCCAGTTCCACAATAAATGTTTGTTTTGTTCGATAAAGTCCATTTATGTCCAAATACCTCCTTTTTGTTTGCGTTTAGTTCACAAATCAATATTCACGACGCGCAGGGCAGGCAAAGTCCCATTACAGTTCGTAGAAACATGTCAAACGATGTATAGAATCAATCTTTAGGATGTTTTTATCATAAATCTTCAATAATGTTTCAACCTGAGAATTCCTTTGTCTTCAGAAATGCAATGGAACGCAGCTACCTATCATGTGCGCACGCCTGACTGAGCTCATGGCCTTCTGGCAGACCCCTTAGTCAACCTCCTCTTATTCTCTCCTCCTTCACAGTAGAAGCCCCAAACAAGGTTCTAAAGACTGTTGACATCTAGTGGAAGCCGTAGGAAGTGCAATCGAACCAAATTTACACTATCTTGGATAGGCAAAGAGTTGAAAAACTACAAACCTCAGATTTCCCACTTCCTGGTTGGATGGGTGTCTGAGTTGAATGTTATTTGATTATGCAAACAATCTGGAATGTATTACAGCAACATTTCTCATAACTAGAAGAGAAGCAGTAAGTCTCTCAATTGTCAACCAGGAAAGACTGGTATGCATGTTGTTGTTAGTTCTGTATGTGTTGTTAAGGGCAAGGTGTGCTGCTCTGTTTTGAGCCAGCTGCAGCTTTGCTAGGTCTTTCTTTGCTACACTTGACCACATGTGACTTGTTTCAGGTAACTCGGCGTATGTCGACATCACTACTGTACTTCACAGGAGCAGCATTTGAACATAAACATTTTTCTTTTTTTATCAAAATGCGTTTTTCGGCAGAATTGCCTTCTGGAATGTGAATTTTCATGTGCCTTAATAACAAACTTGTATTCCATCCATAAATATTATTAAAATTGTTAAATTACAAGCCTAGTTGGTTTAGTCATGGAAAAACGCAGGAACCTTCCCACTAGCCATGATTGGCTGAGATAATGTATGGGCTGGACATGCCGGGAAATTAGTTTAGATAGAAGCGTGCTACATGGCAGACCAGTCTTTAACGTGAGCTGTTCAGTATGTGTTGACAGTCCTTTCTACCGTGCTGTTTTTGAAAGATATAACGTTAACCATTGAGAACTACAAAACTTTTGCTACTTTTCTCAACCACATTGATGCCCAGAATTTAGCAGACGCTATCGACAGATCAGGAGGAAAAAGTGATGGGCTACTTTCTGCACACCGGTCAGTGTGAACCGGTGGGACTTAACACAAAGCTGGCCAAACAAGCTGTAGCTCCAAACAAAACAGAGTTAAATGGTTCCAGTCTGCCGTGAAGCATTCATCCAGGTATACAGGTAGCAGTCTAGCTACATTTTCCAGATATACTTTATAATTTTGTCAGAAAGTCATTTTTATTGCAAGTTAAAGCATACTGTTAGTTAGCTAATGTTAGCTTGCTGGCTAACCTTACGTGTAATAATATTATTTGAATCAGAAATCCATTTGCATTGCTAGTTAACATTGAACCTAGTTTGTTAGCTTTAGCTACCTGCAGATTCATACTACAGCTATGACAATGTTTGTATTGGTAGTAGTATGAGTTGGGTTTTTCCGGTTCATTGTTTAGCTAGCTAACTACATGTCTAATCAGAAGACTCCACTTCGGCCAGATTGTTACACAACCTATCAAATTGGGTGTGTCTGGGGGTGATTAAGGCCATCGATTGTATTTCATGAAGATGTGTACATGTCTAGCCAATAGTGACCCATCTGCTTAGCTAGATGTGGGTGGAGGCTGGTTATAACATTTCCTTCACACAATCCATACATTTAGACAAGTGTGTCGGGTAATCTAATAACAACAAAATATTTTTATTTGAACACTTTCAGTTTTTGATATTGCTGGTATGCAAGTACTATCCCTGTACTGTTTACACCTTCTGTACCCTGTGCATGTGACAAATAAACACATTTTATTTGATACAGCGTGTGTTTGCCACATGTGAATCCTTAGAGATGGGTGTGGCTAAGGCTTAAGAGATTGTGTTAACGATGCTGAATGACTTGACAAAGAAGAGCTCTCCAGTAGGTGTATCAAAATATTCAAGTACCATTTTCTTAAAAGTGGGATTACAAGTTTATCAACTTTCAAAGCAGAATGACTTTCCCGTTGTTCCTCAACTGCAATGTATGATATACCATTTTCTAGCTCTGTTTTTTACACTGGATAAAAATGAATTAAACGTTTTGCTACGTAAGACCGAATCGAGGTGGTACAGTTGATTTTGTGTCAAACGCAATCATATTTTTATAACAGACATACCCCTCCCCATTTTCACAACAATATCCCTAGGAGTTTAGTTTCCTCGACTTGCTCAATGTTAAGACCCTCTGCGCAACTCCAGTTGAAATGTAGGAACTTTTAGAGCATGCTTTGAACCAAATACAATGCTTTTAGTTTTATATGTATTTAAGACCAGTTTATTATTAGTCACCCGTTCTGATACTGACCGTAACTCCGTATTTTGAATTTCAGTGAGCTCACTGGCTTTGGTTGCTGACCTGTAGAGTGTGAAGTCATTTGCATACATAGTCATTGTAGCTTTGTGTAAGACCAGTGGCAAATCATTTGTAAAAATAGAGGCCAAAGGCAGCTTCCCTGAAGGACACCGCACTGTACATATCTGATGTTAGAGAAGCTTTAGGATTAATAACATCAAAGGCTGCTCTGAAATCTAACAATACAGCTCCAACTATCATCTTATTATCAATTTATTTTAGGCAATCATCAGTCATCGGAGTCAGTGCAGTACAAGCTGAGTGCCCTTCTTTGTAGGAATGCTGAAAGTCAGTAGTCAAACACAATTCTCGCCATCCAATTTACTAAGACCAGGCAGCGAACTGATTTGGGTGGCTGTTCGAGCCAGCAAAGGGTGCTTTACTATTTTTAGGTAGTGGAATTACTTTAGCTTCCTTCCACGCCTGTGGACACCAGTGGTGGAAAAAGTACTCAATTGTCATACTTGAGTAAAAGTAAAGATACCTTTAATAGAAAATGACTCAAGTGAAAGTCACCCAGTAAAATACTACTTGAGTAAAAGTCTAAAAGTATTTGGTTTTAAATATACTTAAGTGTCAAAAGTAAATGGAAATGCTCAAATGTACTTAAGTATCAAAAGTAAAATTATAAACCATTTTAAAATTCCTTATATTAAACAAACCAGACGGTACCATTTAAATGTTATTTTTATTGACGGATAGCCAGGGGCACACTCCAATACTAAGACATAATTTACAAACAAAGCATTTGTGTTTAGTGAGTCCGCCAGATCAGCGGCACTAGGGGTGACCGGGGATATTCTCTTGATATGTGTGTGAATTGGATCATGTTCCTGTCAAAATGTAACAAGTACTTTTAGGTATCAGTGAACATGTATGGAGTAAGAAGTACATTCTTTTCTTTAAAAGTAGTCAAATATTAATAGTAAACTACAGGAGAAAAATGGCTTAAGTAATTCTTTAAAGTGTTTTTACTTTACTTTTACTTTAAAGATACACTCCTTCAGGCTTTGGTTAAATATCTAGCAAATAGAGGTGGCAATACAGTCTGCTACCATTCCCAATAGTTTCCTATCTAGGTTGTCGATACCTGGTGGCTTATTATTGATGGATAACAATAGTTTTTCCATCTCTCCCACACTAACTTGACCCTTTACATGTGGGAATTAGCCTGTATGAATAGGGCTGAATTGAAAGCATATGCATAACCATGGTAGCAATTGAAAGGGAACAGTTTTGATATAATGGGAAAGTTTTAGATCGAAGGTGAATACACAACAGTTCACCTGACCCATGACTGAATACAGACATTACACTGTTGGTTTATGACTTTCTATTTAATTGTTTTACTTTTTGCAACATTTGTTGATAATTAAATCTGAAAATACTCTGGATAGATTCAGTAACATTATAAGACTATTCCTGGGAAATGTGGGGTAGGTACAAGGTGTTTGTGTAAGAGGACTATCCGGTGTCTCCAAGTGGTCACGCACCTCTCTAATGTGTGAACAGTTCCTAAGCAATTTTAATGCACTTTTATGACTTGAAGAGTCTTCAACTATAAGGTACTTTTTTTTTTTCTCCCCTAGCTTTGCTGTTCAGGAACTAGAGCAAGCTTACTTGTAGTTGTTTCATTTGAAACACAACCCCGCATCTCCGCCATCACAAAATGACTGTTTACTCAATCTAAAAACAGTCCATTGTAAATCGCAATCTGGGTCAGGTGGGCATGATTTGAAAGCTTGTTCTATTGCCAACGTGACTAGCTAAGTTATAAAATACGATCTTAGTGTTAGGTTTTCCCATGGCAATTCAGAGAATCATAATGTAATTTTGGTGCTCATAGTCATGAGTGCATTCGGGTGCTCCCAATAAACAAAAATGGTCATACCCTGGGTTGTTCTTTCTCAACAGAATATATCGCCATGTCATCTTGTACATCAAACCTAGTGATCATTAACATTGACACTGTATATGACTTGAGTTTTATGATTTGGAAATGTGAAGTGCACATTTGGACTCACAGGTGTTTGGCTTGCTTGTATGACATCAAAGCGGTTTTTATTATAATCCTCAACGTCTCATCTTTCAAAATACATTGAGTCATCCTAATTTACAGCATTTCCGTTACTCAGACAAAATATTAGCAAAAGTTGCCCAATTAGCCGGAGGGATGGGGGCAACTTCTTGTCATGCTCTGTGCTCAAGTTAAGAACAGCTGTCAGTCAAAACCCATACAGAGCTGTGAAGCGCCAAGCCAGAGCTCTGACGTCATGTATAGCATGTTACTGTACAGCTGCTACCCGTCATGTATAGCATGTTACTGTACAGCTGCTACCCGTCATGTATAGCATGTTACTGTACAGCTGCTACCCGTCATGTATAGCATGTTACTGTACAGCTGCTACCCGTCATGTATAGCATGTTACTGTACAGCTGCTACCCGTCATGTATAGCATGTTACTGTACAGCTGCTACTACCGTCATGTATAGCATGTTACTGTACAGCTGCTACTACCGTCATGTATAGCATGTTACTGTACAGCTGCTACTACCGTCATGTATAGCATGTTACTGTACAGCTGCTACTACCGTCATGTATAGCATGTTACTGTACAGCTGCTACTACCGTCATGTATAGCATGTTACTTACTGTACAGCTGCTACTACCGTCATGTATAGCATGTTACTGTACAGCTGCTAATACCGTCATGTATAGCATGTTACTGTACAGCTGCTACTACCATCATGTATAGATTGTTACTGTACAGCTGCTACTACCGTCATGTATAGCATGTTACTGTACAGCTGCTACTACCGTCATGTATAGCATGTTACTGTACAGCTGCTACTACCGTCATGTATAGCATGTTACTGTACAGCTGCTACCCGTCATGTATAGCATGTTACTGTACAGATGCTACTACCGTCATGTATAGCATGTTACTGTACAGATGCTACTACCGTCATGTATAGCATGTTACTGTACAGCTGCTACTACCGTCATGTATAGCATGTTACTGTACAGCTGCTACCCGTCATGTATAGCATGTTACTGTACAGCTGCTACCCATCATGTATAGCATGTTACTGTACAGCTGCTACTACCGTCATGTATAGCATGTTACTGTACAGCTGCTACCCGTCATGTATAGCATGTTACTGTACAGCTGCTACTACCGTCATGTATAGCATGTTACTGTACAGCTGCTACCCGTCATGTATAGCATGTTACTGTACAGCTGCTACTACCGTCATGTATAGCATGTTACTGTACAGCTGCTACTACCGTCATGTATAGCATGTTACTGTACAGCTGCTACCCATCATGTATAGCATGTTACTGTACAGCTGCTACTACCGTCATGTATAGCATGTTACTGTACAGCTGCTACCCGTCATAGCATGTTACTGTACAGCTGCTACTACCGTCATGTATAGCATGTTACTGTACAGCTGCTACCCGTCATGTATAGCATGTTACTGTACAGCTGCTACTACCGTCATGTATAGCATGTTACTGTACAGCTGCTACTACCGTCATGTATAGCATGTTACTGTACAGCTGCTACTACCGTCATGTATAGCATGTTACTTACTGTACAGCTGCTACTACCGTCATGTATAGCATGTTACTGTACAGCTGCTACCCGTCATGTATAGCATGTTACTGTACAGCTGCTACTACCGTCATGTATAGCATGTTACTGTACAGCTGCTACTACCGTCATGTATAGCATGTTACTGTACAGCTGCTACTACCGTCATGTATAGATTGTTACTGTACAGCTGCTACTACCGTGTATAGCATGTTACTGTACAGCTGCTACTACCGTCATGTATAGCATGTTACTGTACAGCTGCTACCCGTCATGTATAGCATGTTACTGTACAGATGCTACTACCGTCATGTATAGCATGTTACTGTACAGATGCTACTACCGTCATGTATAGCATGTTACTGTACAGCTGCTACTACCGTCATGTATAGCATGTTACTGTACAGCTGCTACCCGTCATGTATAGCATGTTACTGTACAGCTGCTACTACCGTCATGTATAGCATGTTACTGTACAGCTGCTACTACCCGTCATGTATAGCATGTTACTGTACAGCTGCTACTACCGTCATGTATAGCATGTTACTGTACAGCTGCTACCCGTCATGTATAGCATGTTACTGTACAGCTGCTACCCGTCATGTATAGCATGCTACTGTACAGCTGCTACTACCGTCATGTATAGCATGTTACTGTACAGCTGCTACCCGTCATGTATAGCATGTTACTGTACAGCTGCTACCCGTCATGTATAGCATGTTACTGTACAGCTGCTGCTACCCGTCATGTATAGCATGTTACTGTACAGCTGCTGCTACCCGTCATGTATAGCATGTTACTGTACAGCTGCTACTACCGTCATGTATAGCATGTTACTGTACAGCTGCTACTACCGTCATGTATAGCATGTTACTGTACAGCTGCTACTACCGTCATGTATAGCATGTTACTGTACAGCTGCTACTACCGTCATGTATAGCATGTTACTGTACAGCTGCTACTACCGTCATGTATAGCATGTTACTGTACAGCTGCTACTACCGTCATGTATAGCATGTTACTGTACAGCTGCTACTACCGTCATGTATAGCATGTTACTTACTGTACAGCTGCTACTACCGTCATGTATAGCATGTTACTGTACAGCTGCTACTACCGTCATGTATAGCATGTTACTGTACAGCTGCTACTACCATCATGTATAGATTGTTACTGTACAGCTGCTACTACCGTCATGTATAGCATGTTACTGTACAGCTGCTACTACCGTCATGTATAGCATGTTACTGTACAGCTGCTACTACCGTCATGTATAGCATGTTACTGTACAGCTGCTACCCGTCATGTATAGCATGTTACTGTACAGATGCTACTACCGTCATGTATAGCATGTTACTGTACAGATGCTACTACCGTCATGTATAGCATGTTACTGTACAGCTGCTACTACCGTCATGTATAGCATGTTACTGTACAGCTGCTACCCGTCATGTATAGCATGTTACTGTACAGCTGCTACCCATCATGTATAGCATGTTACTGTACAGCTGCTACTACCGTCATGTATAGCATGTTACTGTACAGCTGCTACCCGTCATGTATAGCATGTTACTGTACAGCTGCTACTACCGTCATGTATAGCATGTTACTGTACAGCTGCTACCCGTCATGTATAGCATGTTACTGTACAGCTGCTACTACCGTCATGTATAGCATGTTACTGTACAGCTGCTACTACCGTCATGTATAGCATGTTACTGTACAGCTGCTACCCATCATGTATAGCATGTTACTGTACAGCTGCTACTACCATCATGTATAGCATGTTACTGTACAGCTGCTACCCGTCATGTATAGCATGTTACTGTACAGCTGCTACTACCGTCATGTATAGCATGTTACTGTACAGCTGCTACCCGTCATGTATAGCATGTTACTGTACAGCTGCTACTACCGTCATGTATAGCATGTTACTGTACAGCTGCTACTACCGTCATGTATAGCATGTTACTGTACAGCTGCTACTACCGTCATGTATAGCATGTTACTGTACAGCTGCTACTACCGTCATGTATAGCATGTTACTGTACAGCTGCTACTACCGTCATGTATAGCATGTTACTGTACAGCTGCTACTACCGTCATGTATAGATTGTTACTGTACAGCTGCTACTACCGTCATGTATAGCATGTTACTGTACAGCTGCTACTACCGTCATGTATAGCATGTTACTGTACAGCTGCTACTACCGTCATGTATAGCATGTTACTGTACAGCTGCTACTACCGTCATGTATAGCATGTTACTGTACAGATGCTACTACCGTCATGTATAGCATGTTACTGTACAGATGCTACTACCGTCATGTATAGCATGTTACTGTACAGCTGCTACTACCGTCATGTATAGCATGTTACTGTACAGCTGCTACCCGTCATGTATAGCATGTTACTGTACAGCTGCTACTACCGTCATGTATAGCATGTTACTGTACAGCTGCTACTACCGTCATGTATAGCATGTTACTGTACAGCTGCTACCCATCATGTATAGCATGTTACTGTACAGCTGCTACCCGTCATGTATAGCATGTTACTGTACAGCTGCTACCCGTCATGTATAGCATGTTACTGTACAGCTGCTACTACCGTCATGTATAGCATGTTACTGTACAGCTGCTACTACCGTCATGTATAGCATGTTACTGTATAGCTACTTGAAAATAAAAGAGAGCCGCACACTCTAGGAGCTCAGATGCAAAAATTTAATTACCAACGTTTCGACACCCAAGCTGTCTTCATCAGGGTATAATCAAACTCTGCGGGATGACTCGTTTATGTAGTGTCAAAAGACACAGGTGTCTGTAATCATGGCCAAGAGTGGCCTAATATCATTGGTTAATTATTAAATATTAAAATGCCATACAAAGAACAGCATACAAACAACAAATGGATAGCATACGATCATAGATTAATTTGACTGCACAAGCTTACAAACAAATACAATGGCAGTCACAATAATCACAAGATTAAAGTCTACGTTGTACAGCTACTACCCGTGTACGGGTGTAAAGGGCTACGCTACTCAAGTCTTTTTCCTTTGTGTTTTTGTCATTTATCTTGGTTTGGTCATATAATTGATTATTTTTAAGATATCACAAAATGGTTGACATACTGTAAAATTAGACAATCAGCTGAGCAGCGACAACTTTTTCATAATTTATTTGAACCATACAATTTTTCATTTCATCATCAATCCTGGGGGCTCTCAAAATTATTTTGCATCTCACGAATGTTCTTATTTGTGATCCGAACACCTCAAACTTAGATTCGTCTGTCCATAACACTTTTTTCCAATCTTCCTCTGTCCAGTATCTGCGTTCTTTTGCCATCTTAATCTTTTCTTTTTATTGGCCAGTCTGGGATATGTCTTTTTTCTTTGCAACTGTCTAGAAGGCCAGCATCCCGGAGTCACCTCTTCACTTTTGACGTTGAGACTGATGTTTTGCGGGTACTATTTAATGAAGCTGCCAGTTGAGGACTTGTGAGGCGTCTGTTTCTCAAACTAGACACTCTAATGTACTTGTCCTCTTGCTCAGTTGTGCACCAGTGCCTCCCACTCTTTCTATTTTGGTTCGAGCCAATTTGTGCTGTTCTGTGAAGGGAGTATTACACAGCATTGTACGATATCTTCAGATTCTTGGCAATTTCTTGCACGGAATAGCCTTCATTTCTCAGAACAAGACTGAGTTTCAGAAGAAAGGTCTTTTGTTTCTTGCGATTTTGAGCCTGTAATTTAACCCACAAATGCTGATGCTCCAGATACTCAACTAGTCTAAAGAAGGCCAGTTTTATTGCTTCTTTAAATCATTAAATCAGCACAACAGTTTTCATATGTGCTCACTAACATAAACGCAAAAGGGTTTTCTAATGATCAATTAGCCTTTTATAATGATAAACTTGGATTAGCTAACACAACGTGCCACTGGAACACAGGAGTGATGGTTGCTGATAATGGGCCTCTGTACGCCAATGTAGATATTCCATTAAAAATCTGCCTTTTCCAGCTACAATAGTCATTTACAACATTAACAATGTCTAAACTGTATTTTTGATCAATTTGATGCTATTTCAATTGACCAAAAATGTGCTTTAATTTAAAAAACAAGGACATTTCTAAGTGACCCCAAACGTGCGTGCGTGTGGCAGGTAGCCTAGTAGTTAGAGCGTTGGGCCAGTAACCGAAAGGTTGCTGGATCGAATCCCTGAGCTGACAAGGTAAAAATCTGTCGTTCTGCCCCTGAACAAGGCAGTTAACCCACTGTTCCTCGGTAGGCCGTCATTGTAAATAAGAATTTGTTCTTAACTGACTTGCATAGCGTCAGAGAATATCTCATTGAAGAAGGTGTTGATTCCTCTCAAGTTCTTGGCTCTCTTCAGAACAGCCATCTTGTCCTTGAACCTTAAGAACTTGACCACTATAGACCTGGGTCTGTCACCTGGGCTGATTACAGGTTTGCCCATTGAAAAAGTGCTCAGAAAGTGACTTTGTACCTGAATACCAAAACATTCAAGAGATAAGCCTGCTCAAAGTTTACCTATTTTGCTTCATCACTGCAAAGATCAACAGTTGAGATTGGATGTAATTTAAAAGCTTGTCAAACGATTTTTTAAATGTTTTTTAATAAACATTTATTAAACATGTTGTAGTCTGTAACACAATTTGTGCGAGAGGTGCAAACTTTGTACTTTGAACTTGAAAGCAAAGGTTGTCTAAGATGAGAGCGCTGAAGACAACTTGGAGTTAGACCTGCCCTTTTTTTTAATTAGGCTAGGCCTAACTATCCATTTCCCTGTGTGTTCAACGAAGTGAGTCCCTTTTGGATCACTTTGATATTTTAAGTAGAAATTGTGCTCCAATATTGGATTTTAAAAGCCTGTGATATGGAATGAAGTGCCCTTTTGATATACAGGGATTTTTCTGCTATTGAACTACTTGGGTGTGCCGCCTAAGCATTATTTCTGGGTCACCAAAGTCCAAACAGTATGATAAATTAAATGCAAATTCAGGATGGAAAAATGCTTTCAGTGTAAGCTAAAATGACTAAAACCAGATAAAAAGCATATAGAAAAGATAATGGACATATATTTTAAAATAATATAATCTTTGTTAGTTCTCAATCACCAAAATGACAACTAGACAGTCGGGGAGAATTGAAAATTCACAAAACAATGAATTTAGCAGTATTGAGATTATTATTATGTTTGAGTAAAACAACACAGCATTAGCCATGGCAAATGCATATAATTGCAGGAAATTAGCTTTAAAACTGCAATATTTTCTCAGCTCCGTGGAGAAATTTGTAGAATTGCAGGAAATTGGCTTTAATGCAAAAATGTCTCTAGGCCAAAGAGCTTCCAATGTCATTTAAAATTCAGCCGCATCAACGGGCCAATTTTTAATTTCTGATTATTATTTATTTCTAGGGCTGTCAAACGATTAAAATAATTACTCGAGTTAATGTATTTTGTGGTCTGGTAGCTCAGTTGGTAGAGCGTGGCGTTTGTAACACCAGGGTAGTGGGTTAAATCCCCGGGACCATCCATGTGTAAAATGTATGCACGCATGACTAGAAGTCGCTTTTGGATAAAAGCATCTGCTAAGTGGCATATATTATTAATGGCGACACACATCCATAAGTACTGTTAAAGCTTGAAGCATTTTAAATGCGTGTAACTGTAGGAAAAATAAACTGTCTCTATGGATACAATGGAACAAAGAGCTTTTAAACTTGTCCAACAATTACCACGACGTGTTCTCCGAGCATGCGCTGACCAACTGGCAAGTGTCTTCTCTGACATTTTCAACCTCTCCCTGTCTGAGTCTGTAATACCAACATGTTTATTAAAGCAGACCACCATAGTCATTGTGCCCGAGAACACTAAGGTAACCTGCCTAAGTGACTACTGACCCGTAGCACGTCTGTAGCCATGAAATGCTTTGAAAGGCTGGTCATGGCTCACATCAACACCATTATCCCAGAAACCCTAGACCCACTGCAATTTGCATACCACACCAACAGATTCACAGATGATGCAATCTCTAGTGCACTGCACACTGCCCTTTCCCACCTGGACAAAAGGAACACCTATGTGAGAAGGCTGTTCATTGACAACAGCTCAACGTTCAACACCATAGTGCCCACAAACTCATCACTAAGCTAAGGACCCTGGGACTAAACACCTCCCTCTGCAACTGGATCCTGACTTCCTGACAGGCCGCACCCAGGTGGTGAGGGTAGGCACCAACACATCTGATCACCAACAACGATGAGACAGCCTATAGGGAGGTCAGAGACCTGGCCGTGTGGTGCAAGGACAACAACCTCTCCCGCAACGTGATCAAGACAATGGAGATGATTGTGGACTACAATAAAAGGAGGACCGAGCATGTCCCCATTCTCATCGACGGGGCTGTAGTGGAGCAGGTTGAGAGCTTCAAGTTCCTTGGCGTCCACAACACCAACAAACTAACATGGTCCAAGCACACCAAGACATTCGTGAAGAGGGCACGGCAAAACCTATTCCCCCTCAGGAGACTGAAAAGAATTTGGATGGTTCCTCAGATCCTCAAGATTTTACAGCTGCACCATCAAGAGCATTCTGACTGGTTGCATCACTGCCTGGTATGGCAACCCCAAGGCACCACAGAGGGTAGTGCGTACAGCCCAGTACATCACCGGGGCCAAGTTTCCTGCCACCCAGGACCTCTGTACCAGGCCTTTGTACTTGTCAGAGGAAGGCCCTAAAAATGGTCAGACTCCAGCCACCCCAGTCATAGACTGTTCTCTCTGCTACCGCACGGCAAGCGGTTCCGGAGCGCCAAGTCTAGATCCAAGAAGCTTCTAAACAGCTTCTACCCCCAAGCCATGAGACTCCTGAACGGCTAATCAAATAGCTACCCAGACTATTTGCATTATCCCCCCACCCACGCTGCTGCTACTCTCTGTTCTTATCAATGCGTAGCCAGTTTAATAACTACCTAAATGTACATAATTACCTCGACTAACCGGTTCCCCCACACATTGACTCTGTAATGGTATCCCCTGTATATTGTCCCACTATTGTTATTTATTGCTGCTCTTTAATTATTTGTTATTCTTGTCTCTTTTTGGGGGGGGGATTTTCTTAACTGCATTGTTGGTTAAGGGCTTGTAAGTAAGCATTTCACTGTAAGGTTTACACCTGTTGTATTCGGCGCATGTGACAATTTGATTTGAACAATGTTATAAGTACACTAACCATCTGTACTGAGTACTTTACACATAGGCTTTCACACTCCCGCCCTCCCACACCCTCTCTTTCACTGGGGGAGTTCGTTTTGCATGGCCCGGTGCCCGGGCTGGGCTAAGTTTGCACCTTTTTTAGGCCATTCCATTGGTTCTTAAATAAAGGTGAAATACAATTCTAATAATTTCTGTTTTTCTTTCTCCCCATCCAACAGGACAGCTAACCCGTCATAGTGGTCATCATGGATCTGTATGACCCTCAGACGCTAGGCATCATGGTATTTGGAGGCTTCATGTTCATCTCAGCCCTTGGCATCGTCCTGGTCTCCACCTTCTCCATGAAGGTAGCCTAACTGTTGTTAATATAATAATCATAATGTATACCATTTAGCAGATCCAAAGCGACTTAGTCATGCGTGCGTGCATTTTTCTTATGGGTAGCCCCAGCAGCACTCAAACCCACAACACTGGCATTGCAAGCACCATGCTCAACCTACTGAGATACACAGTTGTTGTTGTCGTGGTGGTGATCATGTATTACATTTAACTGTTATGTTTTCTCATTCTTCTCCATGAAGGAGACCTCGTATGAGGAGGCTCTGGCCCAGCAGCGTAGAGAGCTGGGCAAGATGGCACCTCCCAGCCAACTGACCAAGAAGGACAAGAAGAAGGACAAGGTAAAACGAGATAAAACACACCTTCTCCTTTTTGTATAATTATTCTAGCTGTGTGTGTGTCTGCGTGCATTTTAATGCACATACTGTAGCGCATTTTGATTGTCATATATAATGTTAAAGTGTGTTCTAAATGAAATGTATTATTCTAATCATTAAGGTATCTGAGAAGAAGAACCGTGGTAAGAAGAAAGATGACAAGCCCAATGGGAAGCTGCCAGAATCGGAACCAGAGGAGGTCCCAGTGGCCGTACCTGAACCAACCCCAGCCCCAGAAAGAATCACTGCTCCTGCCCCAGCCCCAGAAAGAGCCACTGCTCCTGCTCCTGCCCCAGCCCCTGAACCAACCACTCACCCTGCTCCAGTTCCCACTGCCGTAGAGGCCCCACCTGCCCCTGCACCAAAGGAGAAGAAGAAGAAGGAGAAGAAGGTGGCTAAGGTAGAGCCAGCTCAGGTGGCCACCACCCCCATTGCCCCCTCCAAGCCTGCACCAGTCCTGGAGGCTGTCACCAAGGAGGTCCCTGTGATGGCAGTGCCCCCAGTGGGCTCCCAGCAGACTGCAGCCAAGGCTCAGGAGGCCAGGGCTCAGGAGGCCAGGGCTCAGGAGGCCAGGGCTCAGGAGGCCAGGGCTCAGGAGGCCCAGAACCCTTCTAAGAAGAAGGCATCTTCCAAGAAAAAAGCTGAGTCTGGTAAGGAAGCTTGGTCTATTTTCAAGTAACTTTTGGCTGCCACTCAAAAACAGAGCAACAGAGCAATGCATACAAAGATTTGAGGCCAATTTCATTATGACACATTTATTAGGTGTTAGTCTGTGAACAAAGTTGAAATGAAAAAATTGATGGTCAGGATTACAGGATGCCAAGGTAATGTTTTTCTCTATTCTGGTCCAGTTAAAGGATGATTCAGTTACATTTAGATCTGTGGGCCATACTTTTTTAATAGCTAGCTCAGAGTATGGGCTTTCCAATAGTTTATATGTTACAGAGGTAGTCTGTTTACAAATTCCATAATTGGACAGGTTGACAGCTGGGTTTCCCATGGAACTCCATAGGCCAGCATAGCTGACTTAAGTAAAAAATAAAATTATAAAATGCATCTTTCAGATCTTGGAATGTCCTAAAATCATTACTGTCCATGATATCGCCGATACTGCATTGGGGCGATGTGAAAGGCCGTCCTCTTGATCGCAAGGCATTATTAATATTGGCGTGTGGGCATGCCTTTTAGTTTCCTAGTTGCATTTTTTTTCAATTTTGTGGAAAATAGAAATGGTTTGAGCAATAATAGGGACAAAGCGTAGTTTACATTAAGAGATATCAATGAACACCACCGCTTCCAGTTCCATTTCTAACTAGTAGACTATTTGATTTAGAAAAATGCCTCCTGGATGCTGATTGACGCAACGCAGAGTGCCTGGACACAGCCCTTAGCCGTGGTATATTAGCCATATATCACAAACCCCCGAGGTGCCTTATTTCTGTTATAAACTGATTACCAACGTAATTAGAGCAGTAAAAATAAATGTTTTGTCATACCCGTGGTATACGGTCTGATATACCACGGCTTTCAGCCAATCAGCATTCAGGGCTCGAACCACAGTTTTATATCAGACAATATACCATGGGTATGATGCAAAACTACTTGTTTACTGTTCTAATTACGTTGGTAACCAGTTTATAGTAGCAATAAGGCACGTCAAGGGTTTATTGCTTAATTGTATAATAGGCCGGACTATATACTATCTGCAGAGAGACTTGTGCTCCTACACTGCAGAACAAAGCTCAGCTGTTTTCTCTGTGGTGGACTGATTAGAATGAGAAATTGGTGTGCTCAGCTGAAGTATGTCGTAACACAGTGTTTGGGTGCCGGGTTCAAAAGGTATACACTGGAAGAAAGAAAAACCTGCACTCACTGAAATATTCTTTAAGTTTTCATGTCATTTTTTTAGCAGCACATGTCAGAGCAAATGGACACGTTTCGGCGGCATCTGACGAAGGCTGCCGTGGTGGACTCTGATCTTAGCCAGTCTAACTGGTTGTGGTCTGGTCGAAAGACTACTACTGCACACACATGGTCAGGGCCCAAGGCCTCTGTGTGTGTGTTGGGTTGTGTGTGTGTGTGCCACCAAAGTGCAGCTACTACAGCTGCACAAGAACAACAGTACCACAAGTACAGTACCACAAGTACAGTAGTTTCTCCTAGGGTTGTAAAATTCCAGGAACTTTCAATAAATTCCATGGTTTTCCCAAAATCCCTGTTGGAGGAATCCTGGAATCAGAAGGGAATAAGCAGGAAATCCAGAATCCTCCAACCAGGATTTCTGGAAAACCAGGGAAGTATGTTGTCTGTCTGTAGATGTCATTCTTCCTTATATGGGTTGTGTTTTTGTGACTGACAGACAGACCAACACAGGAAGTGAGGTAACTGCTAGCTAGGCTGTTAAAAACATATCTTTCTGTTTTTAATGAGTGGAAACGGTAGTCTAGGCAGGAACTACTTTAGCCAAAACACAAGCACTACTGTAACACTCTTACTACAACAATGACAATGTGTGTGTGGTAGCCTGTTCAATTCTCAGTCTGTTATTGGCTGCAGTGGGGCCCTCCTGCTCAGTTTGTGCATGTGTATGTGTGCACAGCTCTGGCCTTGTTGTGTGCTAGCTGACAAAGCCTCTCAGTAACTCAGACAATAGGGAGTTTCTCTGGTGCCACAGGGGCTGTGTCTGCCTGGTACCACTCTGCCCTCTCAGCCAGGGGTTCAGCTGCCCAGTTCCCACCCATTCTGCCCTGAGCCATGGGAATTTACTCATATATTAAGCATATTAGACATACAGTTGAAGTTTGCATACACTTAGGTTGGAGTCCATTAAAACAAATTTTTCAACAACTCCACAAATTTCTTGTTAACTAACTATAGTTTTGGCACATCTACTTTGTGCATGACACACACATTTTTCCAACAATTGTTTACAGACAGATTCTTTCACTTATAATTCACTGTATCACAACTCCAGTGGGTCAGAACTTTACATACACTAACTTGACTGTGCCTTTAAACAGCTTGGAAAATTCCAGAAAATGTAATGGCTTTAGAAGCTTCTGATAGGCTAAGTTACATCATTTGAGTCAATTGGAGGTGTACCTGTGGATGCATTTCAAGGCCTACCTTCAAACACAGTGCCTCTTTGCTTGACATCTTGGGTAAATCAAAAGAAATCAGCCAAAAATTGTAGACCTCCACAATTCTGGTTCATCCGCAATTTCCAAAGCCTGACGGTACCACGTTCAAACAATAGTACGCACGTATAAACCCCATGGGACCAAGCAGCCGTCATACGCTCAGGAAGGAGGCGAGTTCTGTCTCCTAGAGATGAACGTACTTTGGTGCGAAAAGTGCAAATCAATCCCAGAACAACAGAAAAGGATATAGTAAAGATGCTGGAGGAAACAGGTACAAAAGTATCTATATCCCCAGTAAAACGAGTCCTATATCGACATAACCTGAAAGGCCGCTCAGCAAGGAAGAAGCCACTGCTCCAAAACTGACATAAAAAAAGCCAGACTATGGTTTGCAACTACACATGGGGACAAAGATCATACTTTTTGGAGAAATGTCTTCTGGTCTGATGAAACAACAATAGAACTGTTTGGCCATAATGACCATAGTTATGTTTGGAGGGAAAGGGGGGAGGCCTGCAAGCCGAAGAACACGATCCCAACTGTGAAGCACGGGGGTGGCAGCATCATGTTGTGAGGGTGCTTTGCTGCAGAAGGGACTGGTGCACTTCACAAAACAGATCGCATCATGAGGGAGGAAAATTATGTGGATATTGGAGTGGCCATCACAAAGCCCTGACCTCAATCCTGTAGAAAATTTGTGTGCAGTACTGAAAAAAGCGTTTGTGAGCAAGGAGGCCAACAAACCTAACTCGGTTACAACAGCTCTGTCAGGGGGAATGGGCCAAAATTCACCCAACTTATTGTGGGAAGCTTGTGGAAGGCTACCCAAAACGTTTGACCCAAGTTAAACAATTTATAAGCAATGCTACCAAATACTAGTTGAGTGTATGTAAACTTCTGACCCACTAGGAATGTGATGAAAGAAATAAAAGCTCAAATAAATAATTCTCTACTATTATTCTGACATTTCACATTCTTAAAATAAAGTGGTGTTCCTAACTGACCTAAGACAGGGAATTTTTTACTAGGATTAAATGTCAGGAGTTGTGAAAAACTGAGTTTTAATGTATTTGGCTAAGGTGTATGTAAACTTCTGATATCAACTGTATTTAGCCTTCATTTATTGCCTTTTACCCCACAAACACCCCACGAAGACAACTGATAGCTGCCAAATATCAACCAAACCTAATAGAGTAGAATGCCCTACTAGGCTGCCCACAGTGCCCAGTTCCCTCCCCTGAGATTGTGAGAACTCACAATCTTACGATGGCAGGCATACTGTATCAGACAGTAGGAATATTCAACATGGCCTTTTACCCCTTAACTTCCCAAGTTCTGCCAACATTGTATTCCTGTGCACAGTAACTGCCCTTTTGATGAGTGCTTTTCTCAGTAGGGAAGGATGTTTTATTAATAGCTATGATTTCCTCTCCTTACTTGTTGCATCTGACTCTCTAGGTGCTTGTGTAATATGTATATGTAATAACATCTCTCTCCCTGTCGTGCTCTCTGTTTAGCCATACCAGTGGACTCTGGTCTGGATTCCCCCCTGTACCTGCCCTACAGGGCCCTGGTCTCTACCGTTAGCAGTATGGTGATCAGTCAGGGAGAGGCCCAGCGCCTCATAGAGATCCTGTCTGACAAGGCTGGCATCAGACAAGACACCTGGCAGATGGTATGACCTGTGGCGGGGGATGGGAGATACTGTTGGGGGGGGTGGTGGAGAGGGGTGATATGAAATCACTCTGGGGAGGAGGACATCATGCATGACATCGTGGTATGACCCGGGATGGGTGATACCATTGTGGCGTTGAAGGGGGGTTGACAAATGTAAGGCTTGAGTTGGAGGGTAGGGAATCCGGCAGGGCATATAATACAATCTGGTCAGGACTGGATGGGAGATGTCATTTGAGGGGGTTTGTCCTGGGAGTGTGTGTGATGTGGGGGGGTGGTACTGCATGGGACGGGAGAAACCACTGGGAGGGATGGTGACACTGACACACGTCATGCATGAGGAGGATGGGTGATTGGTCAGACACTCACAAATACACTACAGTTTTTTTTTTATTTTGATATTGATTGTGACTAACTTCCTGTGTGTGTGCGCATGCTACTCAGGCTACTCAGAAGGGCGACCCGGTGGCTGTGATGAAGAAACAGTTAGAGGAGAATCAGAAACAGCTGGCAACTCAGCAAGAGGACGCCACCGCAGCCAAGAACAGACTGAGGGAACTCACCAAGGTAACACGCACACACACAATGCGCAGGAGTGTGTCACGGCAGCCAAGAACAGACTGAGAACTCACTGGGGTAAAAAAAAACACATTCTCACACATTGAGAATATCTCTGAAAATACGACTTATTTAACCACATAACTAGAATCCCCTCCCATGGATGAGTTGAACAATTGTTTACCACTGTTGTCTGTGTGTAGGAGCCAGGGTTGGGGTCAATTCGAATTGAAGTCAGTCAATTCAGGAAGGGATTTGGAATTTCACATGAAATATTTTTCATGTAGGAGCTGTCTGACAGTCTGTTTCTCTCCTCCTTCTGTAGGAGCTGTCTGACAGTCTGTTTCTCTCCTCCTTCTGTAGGAGCTGTCTGACAGTCTGTTTCTCTCCTCCTTCTGTAGGAGCTGTCTGACAGTCTGTTTCTCTCCTCCTTCTGTAGGAGCTGTCTGACAGTCTGTTTCTCTCCTCCTTCTGTAGGAGCTGTCTGACAGTCTGTTTCTCTCCTCCTTCTGTAGGAGCTGTCTGACAGTCTGTTTCTCTCCTCCTTCTGTAGGAGCTGTCTGACAGTCTGTTTCTCTCCTCCTTCTGTAGGAGCTGTCTGACAGTCTGTTTCTCTCCTCCTTCTGTAGGAGCTGTCTGCTGAGAAGTCCAAGGTGGCCAGTGTGGAAACCAGGCTGAGTTCCCAGCTCTCGTCCAGGGAGCAAGAGATGATCGCTCTGCAGGCTCGGATGCAGGCCTCCTACCAGGACCACGTAGCACAGACACAGAAACTCACCGCTAAGGTACTGTATATAGAATAGAATGCAGGTCTGTCTCTGTCTGTCAGCTTCTGTCTTTTTCTCATTTGAATTCAGTGTACTTTAAATTAGTTATGTAAAGATTTCCAAAGCATTCCAAAACTTTAAGTCAAAAGTCCCTCCCTACTCTCAGGTCATCAGTCTTCAGGAGCAGTTGGAGTCAGGTCCCACTGCACAGCTGGCTTGTCTGCAGCAAGAGAACTCCATCCTCAGAGATGCCTTGAACCAGGCCACAAGCCAGGCAGAGAGCAAGTAGGTGTCTGTTCTTAACCTAAACCCTAACCCCTAACCCTGAACCAGGCCACCAGCCAGGCAGAGAGCAAGTAGGTGTCTGTTCCTAACCTAAACCCTAACCCTGAACCATGCCACCAGCCAGGCAGAGAGCAAGTAGGTGTCTGTTCCTAACCTAACCCCTAACCCTGAACCAGGCCACCAGCCAGGCAGAGAGCAAGTAGGTGTCTGTTCCTAACCTAAACCCTAACCCCTAACCCTGAACCAGGCCACCAGTCAGGCAGAGAGCAAGTAGGTGTCTGTTCCTAACCTAAACCCTAACCCTGAACCAGGCCACCAGCCAGGCAGAGAGCAAGTAGGTGGGTTCCCGGCCCCTGTCCCAAAACGTTTTAGTATTTGCCACTATGAAGAATACGTTTAGTTTTGAGAATGCAGATGTAAATTCGTATGGAACACAGTAAATTAGGATTACTAGGTCTAGGATTAGTGTCTGACTAAGAGACTGTCTACTGTGAAACCTGCTCCGAGGTACACTACATGGCCAAAAGTATGTGGACACCCATTCAAATGAGTGGATTCTGCTTTTTCAGCCACACCTGTTGCTGACAGGTGTATACAATCGATGAGGCCATGCAATCCCCTCAGTTCACTGGTCACGATGGCAACACCCACCCGTAGCACGCGCTCCAGCAGGTGTATCTCACTGATCATCCCTAAAGCCAACACCTCATTTGGCCGCCTTTCGTTCCAGTTCTCTGCTGCCTGTGACTGGAACAAATTGCAAAAATCGCTGAAGTTGGAGACTTTGATCTCCCTCACCAAGTTCAAACATCTGCTATCTGAGCAGCTAACCGATCGCTGCAGCTGTACATAGTCTATCTGTAAATAGCCCACCCAATTTTACCTACCTCATCCCCATACTGTTTATATTTATTTACTTTTCTGCTCTTTTGCACACCAATATCTCTACCTGTACATGACCATCTGATCATTTATCACTCCAGTGTTAATCTGCAAAATTGTAATTATTCGCCTACCTCCTCATGCCTTTTGCACACAATGTATATGGACTCTTTTTTTCTACTGTGTTATTGACTTGTTAATTGTTTACTCCATGTGTAACTCTGTATTGTCTGTTCACACTGCTATGCTTTATCTTGGCCAGGTCGCAGTTGCAAATGAGAACTTGTTCTCAACTAGCCTACCTGGTTAAATAAAGGTGAAATAAAAAATAAAAAAATAAAATAAAATAGATAAACATTGGCAGTAGAATTGCCTTACTGAAGAGCTCAGTGGCTTTCAATGTGGCACCGTCATAGGATGGCACCTTTCCAACAAGTCAGTTTGTCAAATTTCTGTCCTGCTATAGCTGCCCCAGTCAACTGTAAATGTTGTTATTGGGAAGTGGAAATGTCTAGGAGCGACAACGGCTCAGCTGCGAAGTGGTAGGCCACACAAGCTCACAGAACGGGACTGCCGTTCTGTGAGCGTAACAAGTAATAATCGTCTGTCCTCCGTTGCAACACTCACCATCAAGTTCCAAACTGCCTCTGGAAGCAAAGTCAGCACAACGGCTTCATGAAGTGGGTTTCCATGGCCGAGCAGCCGCACACAAGCCTAAGATCACCATGCGCAATGCCAAGCAGTGGTGTAAAGCTCGCCGCCTTTGGACTGGAGCAGGGTAAACGCTTTCTCTGGAGTGAATAACGCTTCAACATCTCTGTCCAACGGATGAATCTGCGTTTGGCGGATGCCAGGAGAACACTACCTGCCCAAGTGCATAGTGCCAACTGTTACGTTTGGTGGAAGAGGAATAATGGTCTGGGGCTGTTTTTCATAGTTCGGGATAGGCGCCATAGTTGCAGTAAAGGGTGATCTTAACGCTACAGAATACAATGACATTCTAGACTATTCTGTGCTTCTAACTTTGTTTCAACATGACAATGCCCCTTTGCACAAAGTAAAGTCTATACAGAAAATGTTCATGGAGATAAGTGTGGAAGAACTTGACTGGCCTGCACAGAGCCCTGACCTCAACCCCATCAAACACCTTTGGGATCAATTGGAACGCCGACTGCGAACCAGGCCTAATCGCCCAACATCAGTGCTCGACCTTACTCATGCTCTTGTGGCTGAATGTGAACAAGTCGCCACAGCAATGTTGTAACATCTAGTGGAAAGCCTTCCCAGAAGAATGGAGAATGTTATAGCAGCGAAGGGGGGACCAACTACATATTAATGCCCATGATTTTGGAATGAGCTGTTTGACGAGCAGGTGTCCACATACTTTTAGCCATGTAGTGTATTTTCCTGACTGACCAGGCCTCCCTCTCTCTTCTCTCCTCAGACAGAATGCAGAGCTTGCCAAGCTGAGAGAGGACTGTGCCAGACTGACCAAGGAGCTGGGGGAGAGGAGTGAGAGCCTTCAAGCTGATGAGAAGGTCAAGAGAGGGCTGGAGACTAAGGTGTCTTCTGTAGAGAAACAACTTACTCTACTGCAGGTAGGACTGGAAAACACAGACGCACACGGACGCGCACATGCACACGGACGCACATGCACACGGAGTACAGGCCTCGGTGTAACGCTCATTCCTTCGACGATAAACGCGAATCCAACCATCACCCCGGGTTTAGGTTAGGAACATCACCCCTGAACCAGTCCTGTCTTGCCGGTGATGTCTGGTGAGGACCTGCCTTACAACAGGCCTACAAGCCCTCAGTCCAGCCTCTCTCATCCTATTGCGGACAGTCTGAGCACTGATGGAGGAATTGTGCGTTCCTGGAGTAACTCGGGCAGTTGTTGATGCCATCCTGTACCTGTCCCGCAGTCGTGATGTTCGGATGTACCGATCCTGTGCAGGTGTTGTTACATGAGGTCTGCCACTGCGAGGATGATCAGCTATCCGTCCTGTCTCCCTGTAGCTCTGTCTTAGGCGTCTCACAGGAATTGTGAAAAACTGAGTTTAAATGTAATTGGCTAAGGTGTATGTCAACTTCCGACTTCAACTGTACATACAGTAGAACCAACAACACGATATACAGAAAATAAGGAACTTTGATGGGAATGCACCCGTGTCCAAAGTTATTATTTGCCCGCCAGAAAATGTTCCAATTTGTGCAAGACTGCGCAAATATCTGCATACTTGATCTGCGCAAACATTGGTGAAATGCGTGGGCTCTCCTCGAAGAGAAGTTTGTCCGGCTCAGTAAAGCCTCAAACATAAATTGTCCACAATGCTGAAAAGGGCTACTTCTGTGTAAATTGAATCAAGAGGCGGAACACACCTCAATTCAAACTTTTAGAAAATACAACTTAGAAAATTATTTTGACAAGTTGAAACACAGCCTATAGATAATTAGCAGGCAGCGCGTGTTAACTGTACTGTTGCGTAATAATCACATTTTGGAACAGTGAGTGCATTCTGACATTACGTGCATAAAACAACTCACGCTGGGGGTGACCATTAGAGATATTTGGAACTCACGTATGAAAAGGTTAACAAAAACACATCATTTTTCATACACAACATAAAGGATGGAGACTTCGTACATGTAGTGTGCATATACTTTTCAAGTTACAGTATTTCTTTATAACATTTTTAATGACATCACAAAATAACCAAAATGACCGTCTTTAGATCACCTCTGACCATTTAGATCACCTCTGACCATTGGGGCGGCAGGGTAGCCTAGTGGTTAGAGCGTTGGACTAGTAACCGGAAGGTTGCAAGTTGAAATCCCCGAGCTGACAAGGTACTAATCTGTCGTTCTGCCCCTGAACAGGCAGTTACAGGCACTGTTCCTAGGCCGTCATTGAAAATAAGAATTTGTTCTTAACTGACTTGCCTAGTTAAATAAAGGTAAAAAAATATATATATATATATTCCCCACGTTCTATATTAGAAATATTGTTCCAGTATTCGCTTTAGAACGTGTTAGAGTTTCAGCGAGAAACGTCTGTGAAACAAAGGCACATTCCTGTGTGAATTTGGAGAGGGAGAAAACTGAACGTTCTAATCCCTGATTTACTGTCAACCCACCACCAGTCTGGCTGAAGTCATCTACTACAAAGCTGATCCGACCCATCTGGATCCTCATGACATAGTATTGCACTAGATTTAGCTAGTCTGTTGTAGGAAAATGTTATTAGGAATCCAAGGAATCCAATATATCCAAGGGTATGTTGAACTACACCCTAGTTCTAGAACTGCCAGTTTGCAGTTTGCCTTCGCCTTACCCACTGGCTTACCCACCCCACTCCTCTAAAATCTTAGCTACGGGCTAAAATCTTAGCTACCCCTCTAAACCCTTACCCTCCGGCCGGTCCCCCACCCCTCTAAACCCTTACCCTCCGGCTGGTCCCCCACCCCTCTAAACCCTTACCTTCCGACTGGTCCCCATCCCCTTTACAGCCTTACCCTCTGGCTGGTCCCCCTCCCCTCTACAGCCTTACCCTCCGGCTGGTCCCCCACCCCTCTAAAGCCTTCGCTACCGGCTGGTCCCCCACCCCTCTAAAGCCTTCGCTACCGGCTGGTCCCCCTCCCCTCTAAAGCCTTCGCTACCGGCTGGTCCCCCACCCCTCTAAAGCCTTCGCTACCGGCTGGTCCCCCTCCCCTCTAAAGCCTTCGCCACCGGCTGGTCCCCCTCCCCTCTAAAGCCATCGCTACCGGCTGGTCCCCCACCCCTCTACAGCCTTACCCTCTGGCTGGTCCCCCTCCCCTCTACAGCCTTACCCTCCGGCTGGTCCCCCACCCCTCTAAAGCCTTCGCTACCGGCTGGTCCCCCACCCCTCTAAAGCCTTCGCTACCGGCTGGTCCCCCACCCCTCTAAAGCCTTCGCTACCGGATGGTCCCCCACCCCTCTAAAGCCTTCGCTACCGGCTGGTCCCCCACCCCTCTAAAGCCTTCGCTACCGGCTGGTCCCCCACCCCTCTAAAGCCTTCGCTACCGGCTGGTCCCCCACCCCTCTAAAGCCTTCGCTACCGGCTGGTCCCCCACCCCTCTAAAGCCTTCGCTACCGGCTGGTCCCCCTCCCCTCTAAAGCCTTCGCTACCGGCTGGTCCCCCACCCCTCTAAAGCCTTCGCTACCGGCTGGTCCCCCTCCCCTCTAAAGCCTTCGCTACCGGCTGGTCCCCCACCCCTCTAAAGCCTTCGCTACCGGCTGGTACCCCACCCGTCTAATGCGCCTGTGATGCGGCTGGGTCTCTAATGGCCTTGAAATCATAGAGCTGTGTGTTGACCTGGAATGCAGCCACACAATAATGGGGCTGAATGACTAGCTGGCTGGCAGGTTGGTTGCTGACTGGTTGGCTGGCTCACGGGCTGACTGATTGGCTGGCACCAGATGGAATGTGTGCTATGTGCCCAAGCAAAGTTTAAAACATTACTAGACACCAGCTGTGTTTAGGCCATTCGGTAAATCCTAAGTGTGTGTGTGTGTGTGTGTGTGTGTGTGTACGTACTATTATGGGGTCAGTGAGTCAATGTTTTACTTCCTGGCAGTCAAGAGTTCATGTTAATTAATAATTTAATTATCATGTCCTTCTGGACCAGTTACGAGGTTTATCAACAGAATGTTACATGCCTATTAGTGAATATACACATGTCACTATCATTAGCCCTCCAGATTTTAGTATTTCTCTCTCACACACACACCAGTTGTATACCTATTACTAAGTCTCTGTAGCTGGATAATAATGTTGTAGATATGTTTTGTATTTAGCCTCTGCTGCCCTCTGGTGGTTAGTAACATACAATGCGCCCCCACCCTTCATCCTCAGGCCAGACCCTGGGAATAATGTCATACTGTTATAATCATAGAAATACAATCTCATTCTAGTTGTGGTCATATCTTACCCTGAGCATGCTGTCACAATACTTACTGTAGTATTACAGAATATTAAAATATGTCTTACTCTACCTCAGGCCAGCCGTGTAGAGAGTGAGCAGGTGCTGCAGAGGAGGCTGGAGGAGGTTAGTGAAGAGTTGAGGAGTTCACAGAGCACCCTGGAGAAAGCCCAGCAGGACGCTACCTCCCTCTCAGGTAAGACATTCACGTTTCGGCCATGTTTGTTCGAATTCCAGTGGACTAACCAAGTATGAAGCGAAAATGCTCAATTGAAGTCAATGTCAATGTCAAACTTTCCGCAAATTCGACCATTAAATTGAACCGTCAGATTAAATAAACCGACCAAAAGAAGAAATCGGAATAGATATAGTCACGTTATTTGACTGCCAACCTTAACCAATTGTATTTTATTCTTCAAAATTGCAGTGAATAAGATCTATTGATTGAACAGCATTAATCAAATTTGATTTGTCACATGCGCCAAATACAACCTTACCGTGAAATACTTACTTACAAGCCCTTAACCAACAATGCAGTTCAAGAAATAGTTACGAAATAAACTAAAGTGATTATTATATGTATTTTTTATATATACTAATCTTAAAGTAGCACAAGAAAATTACATAACAATAAAGAGGCTATATACGGGGTACCGGTACATAGTCAATGTGCGGGGGCACAGGTTAGTATAGGTCATTTGTAAATCGACTATGCATAGATAATAAACAGCGTGTAGCAGCAGTGTAAAAACAAAGGGGAGCGTCAGTCAATGTAAATTGTCCGGGTGGTCATTTGATTAATTGTTCAGCAGTCTTATGGCTTTGGGGTAGAAGCTGTTATTAAGGAGCCTTTGGGTCCTAGACTTGATGCTCTGGTACCGCTTGCCGTGCGGTAGCAGAGAGAACAGTCTATAACTTGGGCGACTGGAGTCTTTGACAATTTTTTGGGCCTTCCTCTGACACTGCCTAGTGCATATAGGTCCTGGATGTCAGGAAGCTTCGCCCCAGTGATGTACTGGACCATATGCACTACCCTCTGTAGCGCCTTACGGTCAGATGCCAAGCAGTTGCCATACCAGGCGGTGACACAACCGGTCAGGATGCTCTCGATGGTGCAGCTGTAGAAGTTTTTGAGGATCTGGGGCCCATGCCAAATCTTTTCAGTCTGTACTGAGGGGGAAAAGGTGTTGTGGTACCTCTTCACGACTGTCTTGGTGTGTTTGGACGATGATTGTTCGTAGGTGATGTGGACACCAAGGATCTTGAAACTCTCAACCCGCTCTACTACAGCCTCGTCGATGTTAATGGGGGCCTGTTTGGCCCGCCTTTTCCTGTAGTCCACGATCAGCTCCTTTGTCTTGCTCACATTGAGGGAGAGGTTGTTGTCCTGGCAACCATACTGCCAAGTCTCTGACCTCCTGCCTATAGGCTGTCTCATCGTTGTCGGTGATCAGGCCTACCACTGTTGTCAGCAAACTTAATGATGGTGTTGGAGTCATGCTTGGCCACGCAGTCGTGGGTGAACAGGGAGTACAGAAAGGGACTAAGCACGCACCCCTGAGGGGCCCCAGTGTTGAGGATCAGCGTGGCAGATGTGTTGTTGCCTACCCTCACCACCTGGGGTCTGTCCGTCGGGTAGTCCAGGATCCAGTTGCAGAGGGGGGTGTTTACTCCTATGGTCCTTAGCTTAGTGATGAGCTTTGTGGGCACTATGGTGTTGAACGCTGAGCTGTAGTCAATGAACAGCATTTTCACATACAGTGGGGCAAAAAAGTATTTAGCCACCAATTGTGCAAGTTCTCCCACTTAAAAAGATGAGAGGCCTGTAATTTTCATCATAGGTACACTTCAACTATGACAGACAAAATGAGAAAAAAAATCTAGAAAATCAAATTAGTATTTTTTTTAAATGAATTTATTTGCAAATTATGGTGGAAAATAAGTATTTGGTCACCTACAAACAAGCAAGATTTCTGCCTCTCACAGACCTGTAACTTCTTCTTTAAGAGGCTCCTCTGTCCTCCACTCGTTATTTGTATTAATGGTGCTCATAGTCAGTCATGAGTGCATTCGGGAACTGATAACAAGTTCAAACAGGTGCCATTAATACAGGTAACAGGTGGAGCCATGAAAGATTGTGTTTTGAGATTGTGTCATCTGTGGAGCTTGTGTTTCCGGCATGATGGTGTTGACGTGAGCCTTTCATGGCTACCGCCGTGAGTGCTACGGGGCTGTAATTAGGCAGGTTACCATCGCTTTCTTGGGCACAGGGACTATGGTGGTCAGTTTGAAACATGTAGGTATTACAGACTCGGTCAGGGAGAGGTTGAAAATGTCAGTGAAGACACTTGCTAGTTGGTCTGCGCATGCTTTGAGTACACAGCCTGGTAATCCGTCTGGCCCCGCAGCTTTGTGAATGTTGACCTGATTAACGGTCTGGCTCACATCGGCTACAGAGAGCGTGATCACAGTCGTCCAGAACAGCTGATGCTCTATAAATATATAGTTTGTAGTGAGTTTTATCTGCCATCCCCCCCCAGACATCCAGGTCCATCTGGGCAGGATAGAGGCTGATCTGAAAGAGCGTAGTGCCCAGGTGGAGGCCCTAACAGCCCAGCTGGAGCAGACCGAGCTGGAGAAGGGACAACTGGAGGGTCAGGTAGAATCCATCAACGTCCTGCTGGAGGCCAGCCACAACAGAGACGTGGACGAGGACACGGAGGTGAGTTGTCAGATTAGGGTTAGGGTAAGCGCCTAGACTGCTCCCAACCAGCACTTGCACACTCTGCGTGAGCCAGTGCTTACTAGTGCCAGAGAGGTTGTTAACTGAGAGACTCAAAATGCGATGACTTTCTGTAAACACTCATGATGAAGATTCAGAGCAATGTCAATGGCAAATTTGTTCAAAAAGTATTTGCAGGAGGTAATCACAAATTGAGTGTCTGTTTCCAACCTCTCTGGTGCTAATGAGCAATGGCTTGTCCGGAGATGATGTGGTGGTGAAAACCATGCTATCAACGTTTTTTGGGGGTCCACTTCTGAATTCATGTTTATTTATGTTTTACAGGGTAACTCCACTGAGTTGGAACAGCTAAAGAGCAGGTATGGTTTTGATAATCTGTCCCTCATAATTCTCTTTATAGATGTGGAGTTGGTCTTTTCTCAACAACACCAATCATTTATCTTCCAGTCTTCAGGACAGAGACAGTCAGTTGGCATCACTCCAACAGGAGCTGAAGCATCTCCAAGAACTGAAACAGGAGGCTTCTGTAAGTATTCTCTATTCTGTTTTTATTGTGCTAGCTAGTTGGATGGCCATGGCTAACTGAATCCATTATTTCTCTATTGATTTCCTCTCTAGGTTTTTTCCTAGGTTCCTGCCTTTCTAGGGAGTTTTTCCTAGACACCATGCTTCTACATCCTGCATTGCTTGCTGTTTGGGGTTTTAGGCTGGGTTTCTGTACAGGGCTTTATAAACACATTTATTTGATTGATTTCCGAGCTGAATCAGTTAGTTCTCTCTTGATTTCCGAGCTGAATCAGTTAGTTCTCTCTTGATTTCCGAGCTGAATCAGTTAGTTCTCTCTTGATTTCCGAGCTGAATCAGTTAGTTCTCTCTTGATTTCCGAGCTGAATCAGTTAGTTCTCTCTTGATTTCCGAGCTGAATCAGTTAGTTCTCTCTTGATTTCCGAGCTGAATCAGTTAGTTCTCTCTTGATTTCCGAGCTGAATCAGTTATTTATGTTTACTGAATGTATTTGGACATTTCTAGGCAGAATTGTATCCATTGGGAGGAGACATTTGGTTTCCAAAGTGGGGTATTGAGAACCATAATGTTGTCTTTTTATCTTTCCTTATCTTCTTACTCTGTCCCGGCAGGCAGTCGCTACAGCTGAGACCGAGAGCCCACCTAACAGGTCTGTCTGGAGCAAGTCCACTGCTATTTCAGTTTAAATCACCCATTTGAAGCTGAAACTATGTCACCAACTTTGTTAAATTCTGCTATTATGTACCTGAACATCCTTATATGCATCTCTCTTCATTTCAGTGAGGAAGCAAGCCTGGTGACATCACTTCAGGAAGAACTGAAGCAGCTTAAAGAAGAGATGGAGCAACTTAAAAACTCTCCCGTAAGTTTCTTTGAGCTAAAAGCGGTACATTTCTATATTTACACGACAGCTTTTCCATTATGAATATTGACATGTTTTCTCAAAGTTGACTGCTTTTTTGTCAGGCTGATGTCACTGGAGAGACGGAACAGCTACTCAACAGGTGAGTTATGGTTTTATTGAAACCTAGTTTCAGAAGAATATACTTAATAGAAGGGACAGAACATTGTCTTGACTGGGACTGTTAGTTCTAGTAATTCTAGTTATATGCCTTGTGCTTACTTGGATCAACAACAAACAAAAAAGATATGTTTCAATACAACTTCATTACAACACACCATTGCCTAATGCTGGTTAACAATGTGGTCCTTCATTCCAGAATGAAGGAGAGAACGAGCCAGGAAGTGAAGCAACTCAAAGAAACATCAGAGCAGGCGCAGAGCCGCACTGCTGTAAGTGTGCCATTCCTCTCCTACAGTCACCTACAGTTAACCTAGTCTGGTCCCAGGCCCATTTGTGCTGTTTCACCAATCTCCTATGGTCGTTTGGCATGACAACAACCATAGGAATTGGCAAGACCGCACAAACAGATCTGGGACCAGGCTATAGTTGCCCTTCTTGTGTATCAACTTGATCTGTACTACTGTAGGATATAGTTATCTGAATTCCTGCTTTATGTTTCAGCAGTCCGACAACACCGCAGAACTGGCGGTGCTACAAACCAGGTACAAAAAGCCTTGTTCCTTACCAAACCCATTGATTTTAACTTGGTTTTTCCCTTGTGGAATATCAAATCAAACTGTATTTGAAGTGTCTTTAAAATCGTAAAACAATAGAAATGTTGATTTAAAAGCTATATGGAATATTTGCTTTTGGCTCTTCTATATAAAAAGGATACTAAAGTAAACTGTGTTTCTGGCCATCTGGTTGTTTATTAGTCTGGCAGAGAGGGACGCTATGATGGCATCACTACAGGTGGAGCTAAGGGAAGCCAGGGACCAATCGCAGAAGGTACAGGAGACCCTCGCTCAGGTCCAGCAGAGCCAGGAATCAGAGCCTAGCACAGAGCTGCCGGTAAGACATGATGTTCAAATCTGACTGAGCCATGATCATAACTTGATTGGTTTGGTCTGGTCTGACAGAAGTCATGGGGCCCGTTTATGAAACGTGTAGATAGAAATAGGCTTTGTCGAACAAATGTGCCTCTCTGACATGTAGGATAAGGAATCATGTCTGCTCTATTCACGGCAGTTCTATATGGAATGTATGACAAAGATTGGCTACCGGACATATCCCTGGTTATGTAGTCAGTATATTATGTACACTGTATATAATGCTTAATATACAGTACCAGTCCAAAGTTTGGACACACCTACTCATTCAAGGGGTTTTCTTTATTTTTTACTATTTTCTACATTGTAGAATAATAGTGAAGACAAACTATGAAATAACACATATGGAATCATGTAGTAACCAAGAAAGTGTTAAATAAATCAAAATATATTTGAGATTTGAGATTCTTCAGAGTAGCCACCCTTTGCCTTGATGACAGCTTTGCACACTCTTGGTATTCTCTCAACCAGCTTCACCTGGAATGCTTTTCCAACAGTCTTGAAGGAGTTCCCACATATGCTGAGCACTTGTTGGCTGCTTTTCCTTCACTCTGCGGTCCAACTCATCCCAAACCATCTCAATTGGGTTGAGGTTGGGTGATTGTGGAGGCCAGGTCATCTGATGCAGCACTCCATCCCTTTCCTTCTTGGTCAAATAGCCCTTACACAGCCTGGATGTGTGTTGGGTCATTGTCCTGTTGAAAAACAAATGATAGGCCCACTAAGCGCAAACCACATTGGATGGCGTATCGCTGTAGAATGCTATGGTAGCAATGCTGGTTAAGTGTGCCTTAAATTCTAAATGCATCAGACTATCACCAGCAAAGCACCATCACACCACCACCTCTATTCTTCACGGTGGGAACCACACATGTGGAGATCATCCGTTCACCTACTCTGCATCTCACAAAGACACAGAAGTTGGAACCAAAAATCGCAAATTTGGACTCATCAGATCTAATGTCACCTGTCTAATGTCCATTGCTCATGTTTCTTGGCCCAAAGCAAGTCTCTTCTTCTTATTGGTGTCCTTTAGTAGTGGTTTCTTTGCAGCAATTCGACCACGAAGGCCTAATTCACGCAGTCTCCTCTGAACAGTTGATGTTGAGATGTGTCTGTTACTTGAACTCTGTGAAGCATTTTTTTGGGCTGCAATTTCTGAGGCTGGTTGCTCTAATGAACTTATCCTCTGCAGCAGAGGTAACTCTGGGTCTTCCTTTCCTGTGGTGGTCCTCATGAGAGCCAGTTTCATCATAGTGCTTTGATGGTTTTTGCACTGCACTTGAAGAAAGTTCTTGACATTTTCCGAATTGACTGACCTTCATGTCTTAAAGTAAAGATGGACTGTCATTTCTCTTGTTCTTGCCATAATATGGACTTGTTTTGTTTTTTTACCAATAGGGCTGTCTTCTGTATACCACCCCTACTGTGTCACAAACAAAACTGATTTGCACAAACGCATTCAATTACACAAATTAACTTTTAACAAGGCACACCTGTTAATTTAAATACATTCCAGGTGACTACCTCATGAAGCTGGTTGAGATAATGCCAAGAGTGTACAAAGCTGTCATCAAGGCAACGGGTGGCTACTTTTAAGAATTTCCAATATAAAATATATTTGGATTTTTGTTTCACACTTTTTTTGGTTACCACATTATTCCATATGTGTTATTTGATAGTTTTGATATCTTCACTATTATTCTACAATGTAGAAAATAGTTTTAAAAAATAAAGCAAAAACCTGGAATGAGTAGGTTTGTCCAAACTTTGACTGGTACTGTATATCGTTTGTCTGCTTTTACCTGTAAGCCAGAGCACCACAGAAAAATATCACATTTGTAGAAAATGTAATGGTGGTGACTGTGGTGTTTTGATTCCAGGAGCTGTTGGAGAAACTTAAGGAAGCAGAGGACAGCCACGGGACACTGCAGGCAGAGTGTGACCAGTACAGAACAGTCCTGGCTGAAACGGTGAGTACCTACAACAACCCAACACGCCCAGTTGGTTTACACATCGGCATATCTAGATCCCTCAAATTAAAATCTGGCTCTTGAAACCAGTTCCACTGCTTTTTTCATTATTCCCTCTAATTAGGGACTGATTTAGACCTGGGACATCAGGTGGGTACAATTAATTCTGGTAGAACAGAAAAGCAGCAGTATTTTGGACCTCGTAGTGTAAGATTTGAATACCCCTGCTCTAGATAAACTTAAAAATGGGCCTACAACATAAGACAATTACATGTTTGTGTGAGTGAGAGATGGGTGTAAATGGGGGATAGATCTACTGAATTTATCACCCAAAACCTGCATCTATAAAAATTTGACCTCAAGCAAAACCTTCTCTTGCATAAAAATACAAGTGTGTGAGTGGGCGAGAGAGCGAGTTGTGGTCTACAAGATTTCATCCTGCAAAATTTCAAATACAGAAATACTCACACAATCATGTGTCTGTCTCTCCACAGGAAGGAATGCTGAAGTGCCTTCAGAAGAGTGTAGAGGAGGAGGAGCTGGTGTGGAAATCCAAGATTGCTGACTCTGAGGACCAGTTGAAGAAGGTGAAGAAGCAGTGTTTTCTCTCCTCTCCAACTGTAATATTGTGTCCTCTCTCGTGCTCTTTGTGTGGCCCTGCAGTGTATTAGTGGGCGTGGCCAATGTTGCAGTCTCCGACCCAACATTTTTAAAGCCCTTTTCTTGGCCAAGAGACAATGTTTCTGTTTGAATGCAAATTTCCTGAAATTCTTCACATTTTGCCATTGCTTATGCTGTGTTCTTATGCTGTGTTTTTATGCTGTGTTCTTATGCTGTGTTCTTATGCTGTGTTCTTATGCTATCTGAGTGACTCAAACATTATGACACAATCAATGGGGGCCCCATGCCAGGACATATTTTAGATTCTCTCTGACTGTCTAGTTTTTATTGGTGATTGTTACTTCTGAAAGATGATTTCATTTAAAAAATATATAGCTCTATATACCAAAACCAGATAAATATATTCTCTACATAGTCGTTTAAGTTTACACTGAAAACATTTACATCCCGAAAATGACCACAAATGTATTTTTAAAAAGCACCCCGCCACTGCTCAATGATTATTGGGGAAACACTGCCATGTTCTAAACCACACCCTCTCTACTCACACTAGGCCCTGGAACAAGTGCACACTCTGAAGGAGACTGCAGAGAGCTTGAAGGCAGAGAACCAAAGCATAGAACAGGTATAAATATCAGGCTGATTTCAACTACAGTCCAGTAGGTGTGTCGTGCTGTACTGGTACTGTCTGTACTGAATTCTAAGTAATGGAATCCTTACCCTCCTCTCCCTCCAGCTGAAGGAGCAGTTAATGCTGTTGGAAGCCCAGTTGGAGAAACAGTCCGAGACCGCCCCGACAGAGGAGGAAATGGCACCGGTACACATCTACATCCATACAGTACACCATAGGTACACTAGCTATACACATCTACATCCATACAGTACACCATAGGTACACTAGCTATACACATCTACATCCATACAGTACACCATAGGTACACTAGCTATACACATCTACATCCATACAGTACACCAGGTTTTGGGACTGGGGAAAATAGGGAATGGGAATCAATCCCCACAAGGTTAGTTAAACAAGACTGTGTGTGCTTGCACCTGTCTCCTGTGGTCCTGACAGGAAATGCAGTGGGCTGCCTGTTGAGGTCTACTTAGTATGTATCACAATTCTCCCCCTCCCCTCTTGTCCCTAACCCTTGGAGCTTCCTTTTCCAGGTCAGAGGTCAGCTGAGCGAGGCGATGATGTGTGCTCAGAGCCAGGAGGTAGTCCCTGAAACCAGGGCACAGAACAGCCAATCAGAGCCTGAGGTCAGAGTGCACCGGAGGTTATCGGTCATGGGGCATCCTTCACTGCTTGTCTGTTCTACTGGGGGGGTACTAGACTTTCTGGAAACTGGTCACTGGACAGCAATGGTTACCACAACCAGGGAATAGAGAGATATACAAATACTACTGGCTGATGTCATGACCATAGACAGCAGCCAGAGGTTTTAAAATGTTCTAGTAATGGCAGCCATCTTGGCATGTCATAAATAGGGACTAACTCATAAATAAAATGACTCGATTTTATTTCTATGGACTATATTCTAAATGAGTATCTCTCCTGCTGTTAAACCATGTATCTGTGGAGTTGGGATCCATTTGATCACAGTAGAAAAGTCCCCTGTTCTCTTACTGACACATTTTGATTGATAAAAACATTACAGCAATACAAGAAACGGAAGGGTAATCTGGTCGTCAAGATAATCAACACACTAACTCCAGACTGTGTTTGTCTAGTCTGTCCAGTCTTCTCCATACACAGCTAACTCTAACCATGGTGTGTGTTGACTACCAGCTGCAGCTAACTCTAACCATGGTGTGTGTTTAACCAGCCAGTGTGTGTTGACTACCAGCTGCAGCTAACTCTAACCATGGTGTGTTTAACCAGCCAGTGTGTGTTGACTACCAGCTGCAGCTAACTCTAACCATGGCTTCTATCACTCTCATCTTAGCATGATCACTCACTCATTGGGTTCAGTTTCCCACTGATTTGAGATTTTTCACTGAAGGAACCACACTGTTTGTTTTGGACATGATGCTGCGTCTTGCCTGGTGTGGAGTGAAGTGGGCACTAACATGACACAGGGTGGTGTGGGGGTGTGCAAGTCACAACATTTTATAGTGCTTTTACATGCTTTTATCTATTTTTGTCTGTAGCAAGGAGGAACACACAACATCTCTAGTGTCCGTACAGATATTCATCTTTTACAATATTTTCTGCAGCTCAAGGTCCGGTCCCAGTTGAATCAGACCACAGAGGAGTTTGAACAGGTACTAAACTCTCCCACCCCTCACTACATACCAACCGGAAGAGGGTAGCTCTTGCTAGCAAGTTTGACATTGGCTAACAACAAAATTGCTTAGTTAGACACAGCGATTTGTCGGCTCGACTGTATGTTTGACTGTTTCTTGTTTCTCTGACTGACTGTTTTGTCTTGATTCCCTACCCCCAGGCTCAGAAGACGGTTGCAGAGCTCCAGGCTCAGCTGGACCTGCTGAAAGAGGCAGGAGACTCCCCACAGGCTGACACAGAGGACGTAGCCCAGCTAAAGGTACCCACATAGCGCTGAACATGACCCTTGGCTTTGTTCATCAGGACACAATGCTGTGGAACTTTCAGATAGAAATTTGTTATGTAGAACAAACATGCCTCTCTGACATGTAGAATAAAAATAGTAATCATGTTGGCTCTATTCATTACATTTCTAACCCTAACCCTGCAACATTGGACAACGTTTGCCTGCTAAATGTGGACCAGGGCCAGTATTCATCAAGCGTCTCTGAATAGGAGTTCTGATCTAGGATTTATAAATCTCTCTGGGGTGAGGACTCTAGTGCCTAAATGCCTGTTTTAGCATGGGCACCGCCATTGAGGACTTTTACCATTTTAAAGTAGTCAACTGGGTGGGACTTATTATTGGTCAAGGAAGGATCACATGATTCCATCCAGGTCATCAGGAGGAATCAGCCAATGAATCATACTCTTGAGCTAACATCCCATAACTATAGGTGGCAATAAATCACCAACCTTGGCTTTATACCTGTACAAACAACACACTCCAGGTGGCAGTATGCTCCATTAAAGTTAGTTTACCAGCTCATAGAAGTAGTAGAAGAACAAATGGACTAATTCAAAATGGAGCCTGAATAGCGCTACCCATGCTGTCACATATGCTATAATGGGATATACAGTAGCCTATTCAATGCTGCGATCGTTATACATCTCTATGGGTCACCCCTGTCCATTCACTATAGTCTAAAAGGAAGAACTGATCCTAGATCAGCACTACTACTCTGAGACGCTTTATGAATATATGCCCTGGTCAGAACTGAAGCCGATGGAGGTTGTGTGAGGTCCGAAGGATCACCTTCTGTCCCTCTTCTTTTCTCCTCAGGAGCGCCTGCAGAAAGAGAGAAAACTAGTCAAAGATCTTGGCCAAGCAGCCACCAAACTCCAGCAGCTCTTAAAGTCCACTCAGGAGCAGCTTGCCAAAGAGAGGAACAAACACCGCACACTACAGGACCACTCTGATGAGACCAAGGTGGCTATGACAATCTATTACTAATTTATTATGCTAAGGTTGTGGGTTCAATTCCCACAGGGATCACATACCCAAACAAAAAATGTATGCACTCACTGTACTGACAGTTGTTTTGCATATCTGCGTCTGCTTAGTGGAATACAGAGTAAAATATTTATTATTATTATTATTGCACACAGCCTGAATGACTACAGTAATTCTGTTTTGAACTGCTGCAGCATGGGTGTGGTTATGTCTTTTCTATATTTTTTTGTAATGTCCATCAATGATTGTTTTGATTGATTCATGTATTTATTGTTTGGGTGTGGTTGTAAATTTGTATTTTTGTGTCTGACTTTCAGAGTACAGTGCTGAAGGAAGGAACATCTGTTTAAGAGACTGAAGACAAGACATTAAAACATTCCAAAAAGGCCTTGATATGATTACTATTACCATAGTTATGTATTCCAAAACCATTCTTATTTCTTTGTACTGTAGTAGTTGATTTCTGCAACTCCTGTAAGAATCAAAGGACCAGTTTCCCAGACACAGATGCATGGTCAATGGAGAATCTCCATTTAAAATAACTTTTTAGTCCAGGACTAGGTTTAATCTGTGTCTGTGAAACCGGACCAAAATGTTTAGCTATTGCTATGAACATTTCATTGTATGATCTATGATGAGGAAAAAAAGACTATGCTGCAAACAAAACTTTGTTGAAGAAAAACTTCCATTCCATCAATGATTATGGCTATGTCAGAAGTTATACCTAATACTAGCTTTGGTCCAGGGCATTGGACCAGAGTTAACCTATTACCTACTCTGCCTTATATTCACAATGACCCCCCCCCCATCCAGAGTCCAGTGTTAAAAGGGAAAACAATTGTGCGTTAACGCGTACATCGACCTGTGCAATTACTTTGTCTGTATCCAAAATGGCACCCTATTCCCTATATAGCACACTACCTTTGACCAGGGCCCTCGGCAAAACGCAATGGGCCCTTGGTCAAAAGAAGTGAACTATATAGGGAATAAATATGGTGCCACTTTCGGACACACCTTTTGTGTGTGTCTTTTTTCTAGGAGGTTGGTTGAATGGTGGGTAGATTTTATGGTACACACAATGGATGGGTGAATGCAATACAGTGAGTGCCTCCTTCAGTACTGTGTGTGCAGTAGCTGGCTGCCAACACACATGAATGACTTTGATAAAGAATAAACTACAATGTAGCTATGTGTAATGACTCTCCTGCTTGAACCTGTTGTTGACATTTAAAAAAAGGATTGATGGAAGAAACCTTGTGACTGTTCAAGAAAGCATGATTGTTACATTAGCCAGCTAATATTGATAAACATCCAGCTAATTTGGATAAACTGCCACAACGGCCACACAATCAGAGGCTATGCTACAGGACTTCTTTGCTAGCAGGTATATGTTCCGGTACTCCGCCGATAGCATCGACAAGCTAACCACCTCCATCACAGGCTTCATTATGAAATGCATCACTGACGTCCCCACAGTGAATGCTCGCTGCTTCCTCGATCAAAAGCCCGGGATTAACACCGAGGTTGGAGCTAAAATAAAGGACAGGGCTACTGCTCACAGGGCTACAGTGGGGCAAAAAAGTATTTAGTCAGCCACCAATTGTGCAAGTTCTCCCACTTAAAAGATGAGGCCTGTAATTTTCATCATAGGTACACTTCAACTATGACAGACAAAATGAGGGGAAAAAAATCCAGAAAATCACATTGTGGGATTTTTAATGAATTTATTTGCAGATTATGGTGTAAAATAAGTATTTGGTCAATAACAAAAGTTTATCTCAATACTTTGTTATATACCCTTTGTTGGCAATGACAGAGGTCAAATGTTTTCTGTAAGTCTCCACAAGGTTTTCACACACTGTTGCTGGTATTTTGGCCCATTCCTCCATGCAGATCTCCTCTAGAGCAGTGATGTTTTGGGGCTGTTGCTGGGCAACACAGACTTTCAACTTCCTCCAAAGATTTTCTATGGGGTTGAGATCTGGAGACTGGCTAGGCCACTCCAGGACCTTGAGAGGCTTCTTACGGAGCCACTCCTTAGTTGCCCTGGCTGTGTGTTTCGGGTCGTTGTCATGCTGGAAGACCCAGCCACGACCCATCTTAAATGCTCTTACTGAGGGAAGGAGGTTGTTGGCCAAGATCTCGGGATACATGGCCCCATCCATCCTCCCCTCAATACGGTGCAGTCGTCCACCAAAGAATGATGTTTCCACCTCCATGCTTCACGGTTGGGATGGTGTTCTTGGGGTTGTACTCATCCTTCTTCTTCCTCCAAACACAGCGAGTGGAGTTTAGACCAAAAAGCTCTATTTTTGTCTCATCAGACCACATGACCTCCCATTCCTCCTCTGGATCATCCAGATGGTCATTGGCAAACTTCAGACGGGCCTGGACATGCGCTGGCTCGAGCAGGGGGACCTTGCGTGCGCTGCAGGATTTTAATCCATGACGGCGTAGTGTGTTACTAATGGTTTTCTTTGAGACTGCGGTCCCAGCTCTCTTCAGGTCATTGACCAGGTCCTGTCGTGTAGTTCTGGGCTGATCCCTCACCTTCCTCATGATCATTGATGCCCCACGAGGTGAGATCTTGCATGGAGCCCCAGACCGAAGGTGATTGACCGTCATCTGGAACTTCTTCCATTTTCTAATAATTGCGCCAACAATTGTTGCCTTCTCACCAAGCTGCTTGCCTATTGTCCTGTAGCCCCATCCCAGCCTTGTGCAGGTCTACAATTTTATCCCTGATGTCCTTACACAGCTCTCTGGTCTTGGCCATTGTGGAGAGGTTGGAGTCTGTTTGATTGAGTGTGTGGACAGGTGTCTTTTATACAGGTAACAAGTTCAAACAGTTGCAGTTAATACAGGTAATGAGTGGAGAAAAGGAGGGCTTCTTTAAAAAAAAATGAACAGGTCTGTGAGAGCCGGAATTCTTACTGGTTGGTAGGTGATCAAATACTTTTGTCATGCAATAAAATGCAAATTAATTACTTAAAAATCATACAATGTGATTTTCTGGATTTTTGTTTTAGATTTATTTTTTATTTTTTTTGATTCCGTTTCTCATAGTTGAAGTGTCCCTATGATTACAGACCTCTACATGCTTTGTAAGTAGGAAAACCTGCAAAATCGTCAGTGTATCAAATACTTGTTCTCCCCACTGTAGCTACTGACTTTCTACTTTACTTTATGTTTTAAATATTTTTACTACTGATCTTGATTACTGCACTGGTTTCATTGTACGTGTGCACATAACAATAAAACTTGAGACTTATCTCTCAAAGTCCTTCTGACTTCAGGGTCTGGAATGGCTCTTTGATGTTGAAGGCACAGTGCCTCGATAATGAAGGGGGCTGTGCTTTTACTAGTTGGCTCTCATCCGTGTCTTTCACAGTCAAACACCCACACACAGCCCCCGAGCCCCGCCTCCTTCCATTACAACGGTTGGATTTTGCATATATTGTTCGTCGTTGTTCATATAGCATTTTAAAGGGCTTTTTTAAATCAGTTCTTTTGTTGTTTGTATCAAACTACTGAGTGTGCCTTAACAGGTTCCTTTATTCGGATTATACCTACAGTTTGGCTGGATTGTACTTGAATATTGAATAATAATGTGATTTGGGAGAAAATATACATTTATGTGTATGTTATTGTAAGTTTATTTAAATTAGGATAAAATACAAATGTATAGATCGACTTTGAATGATGATGTAAATATGTTAAATTAAAGTATGAAAAAATACATACACCCCGACACACTGACGTCACGCACAGACTTTTGACCTTAGTAAGAAAGACATCAGGGAGGGCCAAGATGGCGTTGCTTTGAGAGGGAGTGTTTCTCGCCTGTCAAAGCAACATTGAGGGTTAGGCGGCCCATCGAAGTAACATCAAAGAGGATCGATAATTTGTCAGAAACTGTCAGTCAGCTTCGCAAAATTGTGAGCGAGAACAAGGAAAAGAAAACGTTCCTAGAGAATGAGTTGAAGAAACTGCAATCCCAAAATACTGAGCTGTGTGAGAATGTCGCTGAATTTCAAAGGTACTCTCGCAGGTGGAATCTGAAAATCCAAGGTGTAAAAGAGGTAGAGGGAGAGGATATTAGGGAAGCAGTCATTAATATCCTGGGAAAGGTGGCTCTGTGCATCAAAGACAAGCTAAGAGACGTGATGAATGTGGTACATCGACTTTGGAAACGAAGATCTGACGGACCCCCTCGCAATATCATCTTGCGCTTAACTATGCGCCATTACAGGGACATCATCTTGAAAATCGCCAAGGGGAACAAGTTTCTGGACGAGAAGAAGCTCTGCATCAAAGAGGCTATGATACCGCAAGATCAGATATCATCCTGACCAACTTTTCCTCTAAATACACCTCTGCTGTCTTCAACCAGGATCTCAGCGATCACTGCCTCATTGCCTGCGTGCGTAATGGGTCCCCTCATCACTGTCAAACACTCCCTAAAACACTTCAGCGAGCTGGCCTTTCTAATCGACCTGGCCAGGGTGTCCTGGAAGGATATTGACCTCATCCCGTCAGTAGAGGATGCCTGGTTGCTCATTAAAAGTGCTTTCCTCGCCATCTTAAATAAGCATGCCCAGTTAAAAAATGTAGAACTAAGAACAGATATAGCCCTAAAGTGGTGATCCTAACTGACCTAAGACAGGGAATTTTTACAAGGATTAAATGTCAGGAATTGTGAAAAACTGAGTTTAAATGTATTTGGCTAAGGTGTAAACTGTAAATAACACTTAAGATCAACTGGTTGAAAAGATGTTTGATCAATACTGATGCAATATGGTATTTCATTCCAAATAATGTGTTTAATAAGTTGGGAGGTCTTCAATTTTTACTGAAATGTAATTATATTCCTGAAAGATTACCCAGTGAATTGGCTAGGTTTCACCAACAACCTTTAATGGCCTGTAAATATGTTTACTACACAATTTTTCCCAACATAAAGCTCTTTTGTGGAATAATTCAGACATAACTGTAAGGAAAAAGTCATTGTTCTACCCCAGCTGGCATGAGAGGAATATTGACTTTGTTCTTGATGTTTTCAACAACAGGGGTAATATTCTTACATATGAACAATTTATAACATTGAAAGAGTTTCCAATACCTTTCAGAGAGTTTATTTCTGTGATCAAAGCCATTCCCAGTGGTCTAACTACACTAATGAAAACTCATCTTAGCTTTGGTAATGATCACAAAGCTTATCCAGAACTCAGTTTGGAAGGTGTGGGCTTACATGAGAAATCTTGTTGTAATAAATATAAGACATTCTCCATTCACAAGACCAACTTACATCAAGAGGAAAACATTTCTGGAACATGCTTATTCCTGACATTGTTCCTGACATTGTCTGTTTTTGACATGAAGGATATAATATGTTACTATTACAATGATAACAAGACTATTGAAATGATTGTGATTTTTAAATTCTTGTTGCCAAATTCTTGTTGCGGCCCCCCAAAGAAATGCCACCCAGCACCATGACTGACCCACCGCCAAACCGGTCATGCTGGAGGATGTTGCAGGCAGCAGAACGTTCTCCACGGCGTCTCCAGACTCTGTCACGTCTGTCATATGCTCAGTGTGAACCTGCTTTCATCTGTGAAGAGCACAGGGCGCCAGTGGCAAATTTGCCAATCTTGGTGTTCTCTGGCAAATGCCAAACATCCTGCACGGTGTTGGGCTGTAAGCACAACCCCCACCTGTGGACGTCAGGCCCTCATACCACCCTCATGGAGTCTGTTTCTGACCGTTTGAGCAGACACATGCACATTTGTGGCCTGCTGGAGGTAAATTTGCAGGGCTCTGACAGTGCTCCTCCTTGCATAAAGGCGGAGGTAGCGGTCCTGCTGCTGGGTTGTTGTCCTCCTACGGCCTCCTCCACGTCTCCTGATGTACTGGCCTGTCTCCTGGTAGGGCCTCCATGTTCTGGACACTACGCTGACAGACACAGCAAACCTTCTTGCCACAGCTCGCATTGATGTGCCATCCTGGATGAGCTGCACTACTTGAGCCACTTGTGTGGGTTGTAGACTCCGTCTCATGCTACCACTAGAGTGAAAGCACCGCCAGCATTCAAAAGTGACCAAAACATCAGCCAGGAAGGATAGGAACTGAGAAGTGGTCTGTGGTTACCACCTGCAGAACCACTCCTTTATTGGGGGTGTCTTGCTAATTGCCTATAATTTCCACCTGTTGTCTATTCCATTTGCACAACAGCTTGTGAAATTTATTGTCACTCAGTTTGCTTCCTAAGTGGACAGTTTGATTTCACAGAAGTGTGATTGACTTGGAGTTACATTGTGTTGTTTAAGTGTTCCCTTTATTTTTTTGAGCAGTGTATAATGCAGTTGATTTGCGATGATGACACAGACATTATATTAAGCAGGACATTCATACGAGCCTTAAAATCCAATTGTAATCCAATAGTAGTGTGAAATGCACTCATAAGTAACATAAATATAGGCTTTTTAGCTGGCGTTTTACAAGAACTCCGCCGTGTTCTGCCACCAATTTCCGAGCATCACCCTCCTGCGGCAATGTTTGCAAACACAGATCTGTGTCTATAATGATCAAAAATAAAAAGCACAACAAATACACTGACCCACCCATACTACTTCCTGATTCTCTCCCCTTCAACGGCCCCGCCGTCAAAACCAAGTAAGACAAGTTATTTTGATTTTATAGGGTTATATTCTTAAATGTTAGCTTTTGTGCCGATCCAAGTGAACTCGACTATTTCTCGAAATGTGCTTCTAGAATTGTGGGAAGGTTTAATCTTCTGACTGGCTTTATTTAGCTATTCTGTATATTTTCTGTCAGAGCAAAGCATTTCCCATGTCAGCATCTCGTTTCAACACCCAGCCCATCATCGCCCTTTGAAAACGCTCTTATTTATTAACGATCCTGGATTTAGTTATTGCCACTTGTTTAATCGCTACACTTTTTGTCATATTTTTCCCCTCCTACATGAACCTACTTGGCAGATCGACCAGGTTTTCTAATTAGACCTACGCAATAGAGGCAATAGTTTAATCTCAAACTGCCATTTTGCCTCAACTCGGGACGCGTAGGCTACTGGGCTACAATGTGTTATTTAAAGGATGGCTACATTGTAATATTATGTAACAACCTCAGTGTATCATACATATATTTATTATTCAGCGGATAAATGAACACATGAAACGTGAGACAACACAGACTATTCTGATTGGCTGGAAGGTTACATCGTAGCAACCATTCTAGTCTGATGTAGCCGAAAGTATGTTGTTTTATGAAATGATTTGCTTTATGGTTTTATTTCGTTATTTTGTTGTGACACATGGTCGTGTGTTCGAAGCTAGTTCTCTAGCAATGACTTTCATTCTTAAACTTTGCATTAGGCCTGTACTGGGCCCGCCTCCCGGCCTGTTTTTTCAGATTAATCCGTGTTTAGGGTAGATACGACTGAGATCCCAGTGTTGTGCCGAAAATCGCCCCCTGCCAGAATTCTCTCCCCCTTCGCGTGAACGCGCACACTCAATTCTTCATTGCTGCGACTTGCTTGCTAGTTGAGATTTCTGCTCTTCACTCCGTTGTCAGTGTCGCCTACATTTCACTGATCTTAGTAGAAAGTATTTTTTATTTGTGTCCTTCTAGGCTGCTGATCACGTTAGGTTGCGTTTCATTTCATTTTATTTTCTTGCCTGCTGAAATTCTCCCCCCCCTTCTAATTCCTTAATTTTGTGTCTAGAGTCAAATACTTTCTGTGGCACACATCAGAGTCAAATACTTTCTATAGAACCAATTTAACAGGCAACCGAAATTAATAATGAATGTATGTGTGTTATATTAAACATAGAGGAATGAGTAAAATGTAGGCAAGCAAATAAACATTTCAGAACAACTACTCGTCGAATAAGACATGGGAGAGATGACGCATTTTGGCAGAGATTTATTTAGACTAATACACTTGAAACAAATAGCCAAACTGAAAACTGTAGACATTACTAGTGACTCCCCTGCGATCAAACTGCCATTAAAAAATATATGAAATGCAGCCTAACTGAGACACCGGAACGTGTGACGTGTCAGAGGGGAGGGGGTGGGGAACACCCAATCGCCCCTCCATATGTCACTGGTTATGTTGCGCTTTCGGGGTTATCCAGTCCAGGGAGTGTCTCAAATTAGGAGTGCTGATGTAAGTACAGGTCTCCCTTGTATTAATTATGATTTAAAAGGCAAAACTGAACCTAGTGCACCACTTTGCGATTACAGGCCCTGAAACCAGAAACCTGCAAGGCAGTTTATGTTTATTGTGGTATACCCCGGCTTCACATCAAGTCATGGTAGTGGAATACTGGTGAACTGGTCAAGAGTCTGTAATAGTGTCTACTGTTTGTTCATTTGATCCCGGAGTCATATCATTCATCTCAACTACTCCATGTAGCCTATGCGAGGCACATTGTGTCTCCATTTGCCTGTGAAACTTCTACTTCTCTATTATAATTTGAGTATATTTAGTGAACTATGTCTTTACAAATCTTTATTCTCTGAATAAAATTAGCAGTTTTATTCTTTGAATAGAATATTTGGTCAGCTATTTTCCCCAGTAATTATGCTTCCTCTGATCCTTTAGGCAAGGTACGTAATGTCATTGTCCTTACAGTGTGTTTTGGAAAGGAAGGAAGACTCAATTTTTTTTATCCCATTTAACCTTTATTTAACTTGGCAATTATAAGGGGAAGTAGGAGTTGCTCAAAACAATGAGCTTTCTCTTATGTAATAATCCAATGCCTGGAAATCTTGTCACATGGAAATGTCTGTGTATGCTTAACTCATCCTTTAACTTTTCTCTTTTTTTAAACCAAATCTGTATTTTGGCTTTAAATGGTATGTTGTAGAAGTGTCCAGACACTTCTTTTGCGATTTCACTTGGTTTTGAGAAACTTACCCAGGGGTGAAAGTAGATTTAAATGTCTTGCCGGTACCTCCTATGTATGTTCCTGTATGTGTTGACCATAACAAGTGCCCCAGAACCAGAGGAAGCAATAAAAATAACCGTAACATCAAAGATCCACCACCATATTTTACAGTAAGTGAGAGGTACTTTTCTGCATATGCATCCAGGCCAAAGAGCTCTACTTTTTTGTCATCTTACCGTACTACCAGTTCCAATCCAAGTGCCAGGCAATAGCATTGTAAAATATTGTAGTGGACCTTTGATATTATGGGTCTGTTTAGCTTCTACTGGTCCTGGGGTCCTTCTTAAGGTCAACGGCATCATGAACTCTAACAAGTACCAGGACATTTTAGCCCAAAACTTGGTTGCCTCTGCCAGGAGGCTGAAACTTGGCCTCAAGTGGATCTTCTAGCAAGACAATAAATCCAAGCACACATCAAAATCCACAAAGAAATGGGTAACTGACCACACAATCAACCATTTTGCAATGGCCATCTCAGTCTCCAGACTTGAACTCCATTGAAAACCTGTGATTTGAATTGAAGAGGGCAGTCCATAAGCGCAGATGAAGGATATCAAGGATCTGACAAGATTATGTAATGGCCTAAGATCCGACCCAATGGTTCTCCAATCTCTTTAAACATTTTAGAAAAAGTCTCAATGTTATCCTCGCAAGGGGAGGGTGCCTTAGAATTGAAAACAGGGGTACCAATAATTTTTACCTCTTTGATTACAGATTAAAATATATTTCTCTGAGAAATTGTATTAGTATAAAATATAATTTCCCATTTTTTTTGCATGCAATATTGCAATTATTTATTTCATTCAGTATTGTTTGGACGTCTGTATCAAAGGTCCCAATAATTTTGGACCTGAATGTATTTTATATTCAGTGAGCTCCAACATTACTGGAACCCCTGACTGGCAATGCACAAGCAATACTTTAAATATATACAATATAATTATAGAGAGAAACTCAAAATACCAACATTTGAGAAATACTGTACTTTATCCATTTTTCAATGGAACCCACTTAAAATAATTTATTGATTTTATTAAAAATCATTGTCCTCTAAATCAAGGTTTCACAATTAATGGCACCCTTAAATATTATTGTAAATAACATTTTCCAAAATGAAAACAGTAATTAAATTCCACTTATTTAAGTTTATCTAAGTCTTAATTAAGGAACTATATTGAGGCATTACATCACTTTCTGTTTCAGTAGGGTATAAAAATGAGGTAAGACGCATGCAATATCCCTTTGTCATCCGACACCATGAAGAAAACAAAAGCACTGGCAGTTCAAAAAAAGAGAAATCAAATTTTATTAGTCATATGCGCCGAATACAACAGGTGTAGACCTTGCAATGAAATGCTTACTTACGAGCCCCTAACCGACAGTGCAGTTAAAAAAAATATGGATAAGAATAAAAGTAACAAGTAATTAAAGAGGAGAAGTAAAAAATAACAATATGTACAGGGGGGTGCCGTTACAATGTGCGGGGGTACCGGTTAGTTGAGGCAGTATGTACATGTAGGTAGAGTTAATTAAGGTGACTATGCATAGATGACAACAAAGAGTGGTAGTGGTGGGGAGGGGGGGGGATGTGAATGGTTTCGATAGCCATTTGACTAGATGTTCAGGAGTCTTGTAGAAGCTGTTTAGATGCCTCTTGGACCTAGACATGGTGCTCCGGTACCGCTTGCCATGTGGTAGCAGAGAGAACAGTCTATGACTAGGGTGGCTGGAGTCTTTGACATTTTTCAGGGCCTTCCTCTGACACCGCCTGGTATAGAGGTTCTGGATGGCAGGAAGCTTGGCCCCAGTGATGTACTGGGCCATTCGCACTACCTTCTGTAGTGCCTTGCGGTCGAAGGTCGAGCAGTTGCCATACCAGGCAGTCATGCAACCAGTCAGGAAGCTCTCGATGGTGCAGCTGTAAAACCTTTTGAGGATCTGAGGACCCATGCTAAATCTTTTCAGTCTCCTGAGGGGAATAGGTTTTGTCGTGCCTGCTTCACGACTGTCATGGTGTGCTTGGACCATGTTAGTTTGTTGGTGATGTGGACACCAAGGAACTTGAAGCTCTCAACCTGCTCCACTGCTGCCCCGTCGATGAGAATGTGGCCATGCTCAGTCCTCTTTTTCCTGTAGTCCACAGTCATCTCCTTTATCTTGATCACATTGAAGGAGAGGTTGTTGTCCTTGCACCACACGGCCAGGTCTCTGACCTCCCTATAGGCTGTCTCGTTGTTGTCGGTGGTCAGGCCTACCACTGTTGTGTTATCGGCAAATGTAATGATGGTTTGAGGTTGTGCCTGGATCTTAGTCCTGTATTGATGCTTTGCCTGTTTGATGGTTCGTCGGAGGGCATAGCGGGATTTCTTATAAGCTTCCGGGTTAGAGTCCCGCTCCTTGAAATAGGCAGCTCTAGCCTTTAGCTCAGTGTGGATGCTGCATGTAATCCCTGGTTTCTGGTTGGGGTATGGTACGTACAGCCACTGTGGGGAAGACGTCATCGATGCACTTATTGATGAAGCCAATGACTGATGTGGTGTACTCCTGAATGCCATTGGAGGAATCCGGGAACATATTCCAGTCTGTGCTAGCAAAACAGTCCTGTAGCTTAGCATCTACGTCATCTGACCACTTTTTTATTGATCTAGTCAGTGATGCTTCCTGGTTTAATTTTTGCTTGTAAGCAGGAATCAGGAGGATAGAATTATGGTCAGATTTGCCAAATGGAGGGCGAGCTTTGTATGCATCTCTGTGTGGAGTATAGGTGGTCCAGAGTTCAACTGTGTACATATATATTTTTTTTTATAAATACCTTCTCATGCTTCCTTTCTTTCAGGTCCTAAAGATGAGTTATCCAGGCTACCCTCCCCAGGCAGGTGGCTACCCTCCCCAGGCAGGTGGCTACCCTCCCCAGGCAGGTGGCTACCCTCCCCAGGCAGGTGGTTACCCTCCCCAGGCAGCTGGCTACCCCCCACAACCGGGTGCATATCCCCCCCAAGCAGGAGGCTACCCATCCCAGGCCGGTGGCTACCCACCCCAGGCCGGCGGCTACCCACCCCAGGCCGGCGGCTACCCAACCCAAGCCGGCGGCTACCCCCCCCAGGCAGGGGGCTTCCCTCCCCAGCAGGCCGGAGGCTATCCTTCCATTCCTCCAGCACAAGGTAAGGCTATTATTTTGGGATTACATTAGTATTTTGTTTTCATGGTAGTGCAAAAGTGTGCTTGCTCTGGTTTGGAGTTATCCTGTTCATTAAAATCATGCTACATCACTCACTTGTTGTCTCTTCATTCTCTAGGTGGTTGGGGTGGAGCCCCTGTTGGTGGAATGGTAAATATGACTTATTATCTTGAATCAAGTAGCTAACTAAGAACCAAGTAACTACCAACATATTGTACGGCTCTAAATCAGTGGGTTCTATTTACGACCTGATCTACACACCCTGTAACATGTATGGAGTCTGTTACCATGTCATTATGTCCCAAATGGCTCCCCATTCCTATGGGCCCTGGTCAAAAGTTGTGCACTATTTAGGGAATAGGGTGCCATTTGGGACATAGCCAGAGCCAGTAATGTGATACCAGCTAATCACCTCCTTTTCTCCATTACAGCCAGGCGGAGGAATGCCCCAGGGATACCCAGGCGGTCCTGCTCCATGTCCACCCCAGGGGTACCCAGGAGGCCCTGCCCCAGGACAGCAGCCCATGCCTGGCTACCCTGGAGGAGCCCCGGCACCCAACCCCTCCATGCCAGGATACGGAGGTGGTGCTCCGGCTACTCCCCATTCACCTGCCATCAATGTGAGAATCTCTTGTTTCTTTTTCAGTTTGTGTCATGTGGACTGAAACCATTAACCTGTATTTACATAGCTTTTTCCTAATATACTTTACAAAGTATTTCCTTGTTTCAGTATTTCCTTGTTTCAGTATTTCCTTGTTTCTATATTTCCTTGTTTCTGTATTTCCTTGTTTCAGTATTTCCTTGTTTCTATATTTCCTTGTTTCTGTATTTCCTTGTTTCAGTATTTCCTTGTTTCAGTATTTCCTTGCTTCATTTTCAGTACTTGTTTCTATTTGTCATTAGAGAGGCTACAGGGGTGCGATAAAGGACCACCCAGGTGCTGACCCTCTGAGGGATGTGGAAGTTCTCCGCAAGGCCATGAAGGGCTTTGGTCAGTAGTTCATCATTATAGACATTCACTATCATGGATAGATGTATGAAGGATTTGATGAGATTCAGTCAAATTCTAATAACACTTTATTTAGAGATGCACATTACATAACTGAAGTTCCTTCTGGGGAAAAAAAGTTATTTTATTATATTCTATAAATCTTCAATGGCTAGATGCATATGTAGAATATTATACAATTAAGAGCACACTATTTAGTGATACACATTCCATCTACTACCAGTTAAACTGCTAATAATGCTAATAATATATTATTTTCAACAGGCACGGATGAGTCCGCTATAATTGAGCTTCTTGGAAGCCGCACCAGCAAGCAGAGGGTTCCAATGGTTGCAGCCTACAAAACCACTTATGGGAAGGTGAGGTTTATACTAGAGTAATGGCTATGGTTTCTTCTATTGTCTGCTATTGTTGCTGTTAGTTTAACTTCCATGTAGTGTTCATCTATGTCTGCGCCCTGTAGTGGTAATTCTAACCAAAAGGAGAGCGAGACTGTATTCTTCAAAACAACTTTATTATAACATTTGCAAAAATGAAGCAATCAATAACAACCACTCAGTGCGTCGTTAGGAAAGTCCAATGAACAGAGTTCTCTCCCTTCTAGAAAAACGACCACCTATTTTGTCTGCGTGGCAGTTTAGCAGATGGAAACAGGGACGGAACATGGTGTGTAAAAGCAGATTTAGCTTGTCTGTTCAGATAATGGTGGCAACATCAACTGTCTGTTCCTTCCTGCTTGTTTTCACACATCTAAGTTCCTGTAGATTGTGAAAACAGGATTTGACATACTGAGGTCTCACCCGAACGGCTCTTATCTGTATGCCAAGATTTATGACTAAGTCACACGACAAGCCTGTATCAGTAAAAATACTTACATATAACAATAGACACTTATCTTAAGTAAAACAGCATAGTATGTCAATCAAATCTATTTATAAAGCCCTTACATCAGCTGATGTCACAAAGTGCTGTACAGAAACCCAGCTTAAAACCCCAAACAGCAAGCAATGCAGGTGTAGAAGCACGGTGGCTAGGAAAAACTCCCTATAAAGGCCAAGAACCTAGAGATGAACCAGGCAATGAGGGGTGGCCAGTCCTCTTCTGGCTGTGCCAGGTGGAGATTATAACAGAACATGACCAAGATGTTCATAGATGACCAGCAGGGTCAAATAATAATAATCACAGTGGTTGTAGACGGTGCAACGGGTCAGCACCTCAGGAGTAAATGTCAGTTGGCTTTTCATTGCCGATCATTCAGAGTATCTCTACCACTCCTGCTGTCTCTAGAGAGTTTAAAACAGCAGGTCTGGGACAGGTAGCACGTCCGGTGAACAGGTCAGGGTTCCATAGCCGCAGGCAGAACAGTTGAAACTGGAGCACCAGCACAACCAGGTGGACTGGGGACCGCAAGGTGTCATCAGGCCAGGTAGTCCTGAGGCATGGTCCTAGGGCACAGGGAGGGAGGGAGAGAGAGGGAGGGGGAAAGAGCGAGAGAGAGAGACACAGAAAGAGAGACACGGAAAGAGAGACACAGAAAGAGAGACACGGAGAGAGAGAGAATACTTCAATTCACACAGGACACCGGATAAGACAGGAGAAATACTCCAGATATAACAGACTGACCCTAGCCCCCTGACACATAAACTATTGCAGCATAAATACTGGAGGCTGAGACAGGAGGGGTCGGGAGACACTGTGTCTAATTAAACAGTATAGTATGTAATTAATATTTAATTTACACCACAGTCTCAAACGGCACCTTATTCCCCTATGAGCCCTGGTTGAAAGTAGTGCGCTATATAGGGAATAGGGTGGAGCAGCAGCACATTTGGGGCACAGATTTACTATATGTTGAGTGACCTCTTACACAATCTTCTATTTCACAGGATTTATTCCACGATCTAAAGTCGGAGCTGACTGGGAGTTTTGAGAAGCTGGCTATTGCCATGTTGCAGACACCAGCCAAGTTCGATGCATCTGAACTCAAAGAAGCCATATCGGTTTGAATGCGTTCTTTTGTTTACTCTTAGACTATACCAGGTTCATGTTCATTAGAGCAAAATGTAGGATAACATTTTGAAACAAAACAGAAACACGCTTTTTATTGGACAAGTTCTGATATTACCTCCCTATTTCAGTCCGTTTTCTTTTGTTTCGTGCCTACTGAACACCACCCAGGTTATTCCACTCTTTATATTAGGCCTCTTTTCTGAGTCATTTCAGTATGAAACAGAAAGCTCCTTTAAAGACAGACAAAGTCAGGTATGTTGAGGCCTGAGGAATCACCCATCTTACTATCTGGTGAACAAGATTTAGCTACTTACTGTAGCTTGTAGAGAACAAGTATTACTTGGGCCATGATGTATTCTTGTCTTGAACCACAGACTAAATGGTGAACTATGTGGTGATTCACTGTAGCTGTAGAGAATAAGTATTACTTTATTGCACCTGGCCAGGAGTTATTAATGTCTTCTAGATCATTTCTGGAACTCATACACATAGCATTTATATATTTACTGTATACTTAACCCTGGCTGGTTTGTTCTCAGGGTGCAGGTACTGATGAAGCATGTCTGATTGAGATCCTGTCATCTCGCTCCAATGCAGAAATCAGAGAAATCAATCAAATTTACAAACATGGTAAGAGCTGTGTATTTATTATGGATCCCCATTAGCTGCTGCCAAGGCAACAGTAGCTAAAATGCCAAGGCAGCAGCTACTCTTCCTGGGGTCCAGCAGAGTTAAGGCAGTTTATACAATTTAAAAATATTACAATACATTCACAGATTTCACAACACACCTACTCCACCACTACCAGTACAAAATCCATGTGTACGCGTGTGTATAGTGCGTATGTTATTGTGTGTGTGTGTTTGTGGCAACTGACCACATGACTGAACAGTAATCCAGGTGCAACAAAACTAGGACCTGTAGGACCTGCCTTGTTGTTAGTGTTGTTAAAAAGGCAGAGCAGCTCTTTATTATGGATAGACTTCTCCCCATCTTATGTATCAATATGTTTTGATGACAGTTTACAATCCAGGGTTACTCCAAACAGTTTAGTCACCTCAACTTGCTCAATTTCAACATTATTTAGTTGATGTTTAGTGAATGATTTGTCCCAAATACAATGCTTTTAGTTTTATTAATATTTAGGACTAACTTATTCTTTGCCACCCACTCTGAAACTAACTGCAGCTCTTTGTTAAGTGTTGCAGTCATTTCAGTCACTGTAGTAGCTGACATGTATAGTGTTGAGTCATCTGTATGCCAGTGGCATGGCATTAGTAAAGATTGGAAAAAGTAAGGAGACTAGACACCTGCCCTGTGTGTTTCAGAGTAACTAACTGAAATGGCGTTAGTTTAAGACTATGTATTGAAATGCTGTTTGTTTCAGAGTAACTGACTGAAATGGCGTTAGTTTAAGACTATGAATTGAAATGCTGTTTGTTTCAGAGTAACTGACTGAAATGGCGTTAGTTTAAGACTATGTATTGAAATGCTGTTTGTTTCAGAGTAACTGACTGAAATGGCGTTAGTTTAAGACTATGTATTGAAATGCTGTTTGTTTCAGAGTAACTGATTGAAATGGCGTTAGTTTAAGACTATGAATTGAAATGCTGTTTGTTTCAGAGTAACTGACTGAAATGGCGTTAGTTTAAGACTATGTATTGAAATGCTGTTTGTTTCAGAGTAACTGACTGAAATGGCGTTAGTTTAAGACTATGTATTGAAATGCTGTGTGTTTCAGAGTAACTGACTGAAATGGCGTTAGTTTAAGACTATGTATTGAAATGCTGTTTGTTTCAGAGTATGGTAAGACCCTGGAGGATTCCATCAGTAACGACACCTCAGGACACTTCCGTAGGCTCCTCGTCTCACTCTGTCAGGTAACTTTTTTATTGATATGTTATCGATGGGTTTTTGTTATGTTATTGATGTGTTGTTAATTGTTATCATTGTGTAACATCTTTGACAGTGAAGGCTAAAGCTGATTCATGATGACAACCTAATACTCAACAAAGTCGGTGCTCTTGCACTTCAAACTGGCTATCTAATGGGTACAAATTAGACATATCTTTAATTTGTGCTAACAATTTCTGAAATGTTATATTATTTTAATGAAGTGAACAAGCGAAAAAGACTCGGGGAAACCAAATTTGTATGAAACTGCTATTTCCCTCTCAAGATAAACATCTACTATAGCCTCTTCCTGAGTCAGGAAGTAGAGCCTATTATAGAGACATTTTTTGTTTACAAGCAAACGTCATATTGGAGTGGTGCACACATATGCTCACAGCAAAAGTCCTGTAGCAGCTATACACTGATGTTGGGACATTGACAAACATAGTAGTGTGTGAGTGATGACCATGAAAACACACAAGACTGATGGCTATAGTAGCTATGTTCAACAAGTTATTATTCTTCTGGCTTTACCTAGCTACATTTGGGATATTTTACCTTGCCTCGCTGGCCTGCTACGTAATCAGTCCTCCAATGACATCTGCAATGTTGTAGACGATGACCATCTGATTGCTTGTTTGTTAACTTGCAGGAGCTGTATTTGAAGTTGAATGATCGTATCCATTTCAATGTAAACAAACCCCTTTCTACTGCGAATATGTGCCCAAAACTTTTGATGCGGCTGGGTCTGGATTTTTCAAGAAGCAATGTATGCATCCCAAAACTGTAACCTATTCCCTATATAGTGCACTACTTTTGACAAGAACCGTATGGGCCTGGTCAAAAGTAGTGCACTATAAATGGAATAGGGTGTAATTTAGGACGCAGCCCATAAAGATACCCTGGAAGATTTATGGAAGCAATTACTGAAATTGGTGGAGGAGAAGTTGAGTTTCCATGCCTCAAATTCCTTCCAAGCTACGAGTATTCCACTGTTCATAGTTTGTAAGGGTTTCCAGATTTTTTTTCCTCCCGTGGAATAATATCGTCTGCCTCCCAGGCACTGGTCAAAAGCAGTGCACTATATAGGGAATAAGATGCCATTTGGGACGCATCCATTTCTTTTGTAGTAAAACCATTTTTTTGCTTCCTGTTTGAAGGGAAATCGAGACGAGAGGGAACAAGTGGACATCAACATGGCCAAACAGGATGCTCAGGTGATCACTGTTTCTTGTTCTGTTAATATAATAGCATTTAAATAGTTTTAAAGATCTTTGTGATGTCACAATAGTGCTTATATACCCAGTAGGCTTATAAGAAATTGGACATTATTTGTTTAATTTCTGATCTGAAATTTTACTTAATTAAGGAAGCATGTATCTTCATCTTTAAAAAATATAATTAAAAAAATATTGGCAGCCGATATGATTCCAAAGATATGATATATGATTCCAAAGAGTTAGACAAGCATTTCATGCTTCTACTGATAGTTATTTTGTGTTAGATACTGATCATGTTGTGCGTTAGAAACTGATCATGTTGTTTATTGTTAATTTTTTATTTTTTTATTTCACCATTATTTAACCGGGTAGGCCAGTTGAGAACAAGTTCTCATTTACAACTGCGACCTGGCCAAGATAAAGCAAAACAGTGCGACACAAACAACAACACAGAGTTACACATGGAATAAACAAACATACAGTCAATAACACAACATAAAAAAAGAAAGTCTTTATACAGTGTGTGCAAATGGCGTGAGGAGGTAAGGCAATAAATAGGCCATAGTAGCGAAGTAATTACAATTTAGCAAATGAACACTGGAGTGATAGATGTGCAGATGATGATGTGCAAGTAGAAATACTGTTGTGCAAAAAAGTAAATAATAACAGTATGGGGATGAGGTAGGTAGATTGGATGGGCTATTTACAGATGGGCTATGTACAGCTGCAGCGATCGTTTAGCTGCTCAGATAGCTGATGTTTAAAGTTAGTGAGGGAAATATAAGTCTCCAGCTTCAGTGATTTTTTTTGCATTTAGTTCCAGTCATTGGCAGCAGAGAATTGGAAGGAAAGGCGGCCAAAGAGGTGTTGGCTTTGGGGATGACCAGTGAGATATACCTGCTGGAGCGCGTGCTACGGGTGGGTGTTGTTATCGTGACCAGTGAGCCGAGATAAGGCAGGGCTTTAACTAACAACAACTTATAGATGACTTGGAGCCAGTGGGTCTGGCGACGAATATGCAGCGAGGGCCAGCCGACGAGAGCATACAGGTCGTAATGGTGGGTGGTATATGGGGCTTTGGTGACAAAACGGATGGCACTGTGGTAGACTGCATCCAATTTGCTGAGTAGAGTGTTGGAGGCTATTTTGTAAATGACATCGTCGAGGATCGGTAGGATAGTCAGTTTTACGAGGATAAGTTTGGCAGCATGAGTGAAGGATGCTTTGTTGCGAAATAGGAAGCCGATTCTAGATTTAATTTTGTATTGGGGATGCTTAATGTGAGTCTGGAAGGAGAGTTTACAGTCTAACCAGACACCTAGGTATTTGTAGTTGTCCACATATTCTAAATCAGAACCGTCCAGAGTAGTGATGCTGGTCCGGCGGGCAGGTGCGGGCAGCGATGGGTTGAAAAGCATGCATTTAGTTTTACTAGCGTTTAAAAGCAGTTGTGTGTTAGAAACTGATAATGTTATGTTGTGTGTTAGAAACTGGTTATGTTTTGTGTTAGAAACTGGTTATGTTCTGTGTTAGAAACTGAACATGTTGTGTGTTAGAAACTGGTCCTGTTATGTTGTGTGTTAGAAACTGATCCTGTTATGTTGTGTGTTAGAAGCTGATCCTGTTATGTTGTGTGTTAGAAACTGATCCTGTTGTGTGTAGAAACTGGTCCTGTTATGTTGTGTGTTAGAAACTGATCATGTTGTGTGTTAGAAACTGGTCCTGTTATGTTGTGTGTTAGAAACTGATCCTGTTATGTTGTGTGTTAGAAACTGGTCCTGTTATGTTGTGTGTTAGAAACTGATAATGTTATGTTGTGTGTTAGAAACTGGTTATGTTCTGTGTTAGAAACTGGTTATGTTCTGTGTTAGAAACTGGTTATGTTCTGTGTTAGAAACTGGTTATGTTGTGTGTTAGAAACTGAACATGTTATGTTGTGTGTTTAGAAACTGATCCTGTTGTGTGTTAGAAACTGAACATGTTGTGTGTTAGAAACTGATCATGTTATGTTGTGTGTTAGAAACTGATCATGTTATGATGTGTGTTAGAAACTGATCATGTTATGTTGTGTGTTAGAAACTGATCATGTTATGTTGTGTGTTAGAAACTGATCCTGTTATGTTGTGTGTTAGAAACTGATCATGTTGTGTGTTAGAAACTGATACTGTTGTGTGTTAGAAACTGAACATGTTACAATGTGTGATAGAAACTGGTTATGTGTGTTGTGTGTTAGAAACTGATCCTGTTATGTTGTGTGTTAGATACTGAACATGTTGTGTGTTAGAAATTGATCATGTTATGATGTGTGTTAGAAACTGATCCTGTTATGTTGTGTGTTAGAAACTGATCATGTTGTGTGTTAGAAACTGATCATGTTACAATGTGTGATAGAAACTTGTTATGTGTGTTGTGTGTTAGAAACTGATCCTTTTATGTTGTGTGTTAGATACTGAACATGTTGTGTGTTAGAAACTGATACTGTTGTGTGTTAGAAACTGAACATGTTAAAATGTGTGATAGAAACTGGTTATGTGTGTTGTGTGTTAGAAACTGATCCTGTTATGTTGTGTGTTAGATACTGAACATGTTGTGTGTTAGAAATTGATCATGTTATGATGTGTGTTAAAAACTGATCAGGTTATGTTGTGTGTTAGAAACTGATCATGTTATGTTGTGTGTTAGATACTGAACATGTTGTGTGTTAGAAATTGATCATGTTATGATGTGTGTTAGAAACTGATCATGTTATGTTGTGTGTTAGAAACTGATCCTGTTATGTTGTGTGTTAGAAACTGATCATGTTGTGTGTTAGAAACTGGTTATGTTATGTTGTGTGTTAGAAACTGGTTATGTTATGTTGTGTGTTAGAAACTGGTTATGTTATGTTGTGTGTTAGAAGCTGGTTATGTTATGTTGTGTGTTAGAAATTGATCATGTTATTTTGTGTGTTAGAAACTGGTCCTGTTATGTTGTGTGTTAGAAACCGATCATGTTGTGTGTTAGAAACTGATCCTGTTATGTTGTGTGTTAGAAACCGATCATGTTGTGTGTTAGAAACTGATCCTGTTATGTTGTGTGTTAGAAACTGATCCTGTTATGTTGTGTGTTAGAAACTGATCATGTTATGTTGTGTGTTAGAAACTGATCCTGTTATGTTGTGTGTTAGAAACTGATCCTGTTATGTTGTGTGTTAGAAACTGGTCCTGTTATGTTGTGTGTTAGAAACTGGTTATGTTCTGTGTTAGAAACTGATCATGTTATGTTGTGTGTTAGAAACTGATCATGTTATGTTGTGTGTTAGAAACTGATCCTGTTATGTTGTGTGTTAGAAACTGAACATGTTGTGTGTTAGAAACTGGTCCTGTTATGTTGTGTGTTAGAAACTGATCCTGTTTTGTTGTGTGTTAGAAACTGATCCTGTTGTGTGTTAGAAACTGAACATGTTGTGTGTTAGAAACTGAACATGTTGTGTGTTAGAAACTGAACATGTTATGTTGTGTGTTAGAAACTGATCATGTTATGTTGTGTGTTAGAAACTGATCCTGTTGTGTGTTAGAAACTGAACATGTTGTGTGTTAGAAACTGATCATGTTATGTTGTGTGTTAGAAACTGATCATGTTGTGTGTTAGAAACTGATCATGTTGTGTGTTAGAAACTGATCATGTTATGTTGTGTGTTAGAAACTGATCCTGTTATGTTGTGTGTTAGAAACTGATCATGTTGTGTGTTAGAAACTGATACTGTTGTGTGTTAGAAACTGAACATGTTACAATGTGTGATAGAAACTGGTTATGTGTGTTGTGTGTTAGAAACTGATCCTGTTATGTTGTGTGTAAGAAATTGATCATGTTATGTTGTGTGTTAGAAACTGATCATGTTGTGTGTTAGAAACTGAACATGTTACAATGTGTGATAGAAACTGGTTATGTGTGTTGTGTGTTAGAAACTGATCCTGTTATGTTGTGTGTAAGAAATTGATCATGTTATGATGTGTGTTAGAAACTGATCAGGTTATGTTGTGTGTTAGAAACTGATCATGTTACAATGTGTGATAGAAACTGGTTATGTGTGTTGTGTGTTAGAAACTGATCCTTTTATGTTGTGTGTTAGATACTGAACATGTTGTGTGTTAGAAACTGATACTGTTGTGTGTTAGAAACTGAACATGTTACAATGTGTGATAGAAACTGGTTATGTGTGTTGTGTGTTAGAAACTGATCCTGTTATGTTGTGTGTTAGATACTGAACATGTTGTGTGTTAGAAACTGATACTGTTGTGTGTTAGAAACTGAACATGTTACAATGTGTGATAGAAACTGGTTATGTGTGTTGTGTGTTAGAAACTGATCCTGTTATGTTGTGTGTAAGAAATTGATCATGTTATGATGTGTGTTAGAAACTGATCAGGTTATGTTGTGTGTTAGAAACTTATCATGTTGTGTGTTAGAAACTGATCATGTTACAATGTGTGATAGAAACTGGTTATGTGTGTTGTGTGTTAGAAACTGATCCTTTTATGTTGTGTGTTAGATACTGAACATGTTGTGTGTTAGAAACTGATACTGTTGTGTGTTAGAAACTGAACATGTTACAATGTGTGATAGAAACTGGTTATGTGTGTTGTGTGTTAGAAACTGATCCTGTTATGTTGTGTGTTAGATACTGAACATGTTGTGTGTTAGAAATTGATCATGTTATGATGTGTGTTAGGAACTGATCAGGTTATGTTGTGTGTTAGAAACTGATCATGTTATGTTGTGTGTTAGATACTGAACATGTTGTGTGTTAGAAACTGGTTATGTTGTGTGTTAGAAACTGGTTATGTTGTGTGTTAGAAACTGATCATGTTGTGTGTTAGAAACTGATCATGTTGTGTGTTAGAAATGGGTTATGTTGTGCGTTAGAAACTGGTTAGAAACTGATCCTGTTATGTTGTGTGTAGAAACTGATCATGTTGTGTGTTAGAAATGGGTTATGTTGTGCGTTAGAAACTGGTTATGTTGTGCGTTAGAAACTGGTCTTTGGCCTCTCGCCAGGCTGGGTAGTCAACATGGCCAAGAAGAAGATACTGAAACCGATTGATGATCAACTGCTCCAATATTCAATATCCAATTCATAAATAATTCAAATTTACATGCTCTGTTGATATACATAAATGTCATGATTTTTCTTGTGATGTTGTGTGTTAGAAACTGATCCTGTTATGTTGTGTGTTAGAAACTGATCCTGTTATGTTGTGTGTTAGAAACTGATCCTGTTATGTTGTGTGTTAGAAACTGATCCTGTTATGTTGTGTGTTAGAAACGGATCATGTTATGTTGTGTGTTAGAAACTGATCATGTTGTGTTGTGTGTTTAGAAACTGGTTATGTTGTGTGTTAGAAACTGATCATGTTATGTTGTGTGTTAGAAACTGATCATGTTATGTTGTGTGTTAGAAACTGATCCTGTTATGTTGTGTGTTAGAAACTGATCATGTTGTGTTGTGTGTTTAGAAACTGATCCTGTTATGTTGTGTGTTAGAAACTGATCCTGTTATGTTGTGTGTTAGAAACTGATCCTGTTATGTTGTGTGTAGAAACTGATCATGTTGTGTGTTAGAAATGGGTTATGTTGTGCGTTAGAAACTGGTTATGTTGTGCGTTAGAAACTGGTCTTTGGCCTCTCGCCAGGCTGGGTAGTCAACATGGCCAAGAAGAAGATACTGAAACCGATTGATGATCAACTGCTCCAATATTACAATTCATAAATAATTCAAATTTACATGCTCTGTTGATATACATAAATGTCATGATTTTTCTTGTGATGTTGTGTGTTAGAAACTGATCCTGTTATGTTGTGTGTTAGAAACTGATCCTGTTATGTTGTGTATTAGAAACTGATCCTGTTATGTTGTGTGTTAGAAACTGATCCTGTTATGTTGTGTGTTAGAAACTGATCATGTTATGTTGTGTGTTAGAAACTGATCATGTTGTGTTGTGTGTTTAGAAACTGATCCTGTTATGTTGTGTGTTAGAAACTGATCCTGTTATGTTGTGTGTTAGAAACTGATCCTGTTATGTTGTGTGTTAGAAACTGATCATGTTGTGTTGTGTGTTTAGAAACTGATCCTGTTATGTTGTGTGTTAGAAACTGATCCTGTTATGTTGTGTGTTAGAAACTGATCCTGTTATGTTGTGTGTTAGAAACTGATCCTGTTATGTTGTGTGTTTAGAAACTGGTCCTGTTATGTTGTGTGTTAGAAACTGATCCTGTTATGTTGTGTGTTTAGAAACTGGTCATGTTATGTTGTGTGTTAGAAACTGATCCTGTTATGTTGTGTGTTTAGAAACTGGTCCTGTTATGTTGTGTGTTAGAAACTGATCCTGTTATGTTGTGTGTTAGAAACTGGTCCTGTTATGATGTGTGTTAGAAACTGATCAGGTTATGTTGTGTGTTAGAAACTGATCATGTTATGTTGTGTGTTAGATACTGAACATGTTGTGTGTTAGAAACTGGTTATGATGTGTGTTAGAAACTGATCATGTTATGTTGTGTGTTAGATACTGAACATGTTGTGTGTTAGAAACTGGTTATGTTGTGTGTTAGAAACTGGTTATGTTGTGTGTTAGAAACTGATCATGTTGTGTGTTAGAAACTGATCATGTTGTGTGTTAGAAACTGATCATGTTGTGTGTTAGAAATGGGTTATGTTGTGCGTTAGAAACTGGTTAGAAACTGATCCTGTTATGTTGTGTGTAGAAACTGATCATGTTGTGTGTTAGAAATGGGTTATGTTGTGCGTTAGAAACTGGTTATGTTGTGCGTTAGAAACTGGTCTTTGGCCTCTCGCCAGGCTGGGTAGTCAACATGGCCAAGAAGAAGATACTGAAACCGATTGATGAACAACTGCTCCAATATTACAATTCATAAATAATTCAAATTTACATGCTCTGTTGATATACATAAATGTCATGATTTTTTTTGTGATGTTGTGTGTTAGAAACTGATCCTGTTATGTTGTGTGTTAGAAACTGATCCTGTTATGTTGTGTGTTAGAAACTGATCCTGTTATGTTGTGTGTTAGAAACTGATCCTGTTATGTTGTGTGTTAGAAACTGATCCTGTTATGTTGTGTGTTAGAAACTGATCATGTTGTGTTGTGTGTTTAGAAACTGGTTATGTTGTGTGTTAGAAACTGATCATGTTATGTTGTGTGTTAGAAACTGATCATGTTATGTTGTGTGTTAGAAACTGATCCTGTTATGTTGTGTGTTAGAAACTGATCATGTTGTGTTGTGTGTTTAGAAACTGATCCTGTTATGTTGTGTGTTAGAAACTGATCCTGTTATGTTGTGTGTTAGAAACTGATCCTGTTATGTTGTGTGTTAGAAACTGATCATGTTGTGTTGTGTGTTTAGAAACTGATCCTGTTATGTTGTGTGTTAGAAACTGATCCTGTTATGTTGTGTGTTAGAAACTGATCCTGTTATGTTGTGTGTTTAGAAACTGGTCCTGTTATGTTGTGTGTTAGAAACTGATCCTGTTATGTTGTGTGTTTAGAAACTGGTCCTGTTATGTTGTGTGTTAGAAACTGATCCTGTTATGTTGTGTGTTAGAAACTGGTCCTGTTATGTTGTGTGTTAGAAACTGATCCTGTTATGTTGTGTGTTTAGAAACTGGTCCTGTTATGTTGTGTGTTAGAAACTGATCCTGTTATGTTGTGTGTTTAGAAACTGGTCCTGTTATGTTGTGTGTTAGAAACTGATCCTGTTGTGTGTTTAGAAACTGGTCCTGTTATGTTGTGTGTTAGAAACTGATCCTGTTATGTTGTGTGTTAGAAACTGGTCCTGTTATGTTGTGTGTTAGAAACTGATCCTGTTATGTTGTGTGTTTAGAAACTGGTCCTGTTATGTTGTGTGTTAGAAACTGATCCTGTTATGTTGTGTGTTTAGAAACTGGTCCTGTTATGTTGTGTGTTAGAAACTGATCCTGTTATGTTGTGTGTTAGAAACTGGTCCTGTTATGTTGTGTGTTAGAAACTGATCCTGTTATGTTGTGTGTTTAGAAACTGGTCCTGTTATGTTGTGTGTTAGAAACTGATCCTGTTATGTTGTGTGTTTAGAAACTGGTCCTGTTATGTTGTGTGTTAGAAACTGATCCTGTTATGTTGTGTGTTTAGAAACTGGTCCTGTTATGTTGTGTGTTAGAAACTGATCCTGTTATGTTGTGTGTTAGAAACTGGTCCTGTTATGTTGTGTGTTAGAAACTGATCCTGTTATGTTGTGTGTTTAGAAACTGGTCCTGTTATGTTGTGTGTTAGAAACTGATCCTGTTATGTTGTGTGTTTAGAAACTGGTCCTGTTATGTTGTGTGTTAGAAACTGATCCTGTTATGTTGTGTGTTAGAAACTGGTCCTGTTATGTTGTGTGTTAGAAACTGATCCTGTTATGTTGTGTGTTTAGAAACTGGTCCTGTTATGTTGTGTGTTAGAAACTGATCCTGTTATGTTGTGTGTTTAGAAACTGGTCCTGTTATGTTGTGTGTTAGAAACTGATCCTGTTATGTTGTGTGTTTAGAAACTGGTCCTGTTATGTTGTGTGTTAGAAACTGATCCTGTTATGTTGTGTGTTAGAAACTGGTCCTGTTATGTTGTGTGTTAGAAACTGATCCTGTTATGTTGTGTGTTTAGAAACTGGTCCTGTTATGTTGTGTGTTAGAAACTGATCCTGTTATGTTGTGTGTTTAGAAACTGTATGCTGCCGGGGAGAACAAAGTGGGGACGGATGAGTCCCAGTTCAACGCCATACTGTGTGCCAGGAGCAAACCCCACCTGAGAGCAGGTAGCTACCCATCCTGCAGTATCTGTGTTTATATTACCAAGTCAGTTCACTGTTCTGGCCGACAGGGTTGTAACCTTTCAGATATTGAGTGAGGTTGTTTCCTCATATCCTGTTTTTCTATGTCTATTATCTCAACACTATTTATACAAACATTTTATTCACTATATTAATGTATGTTAACTGGTTGTTCCAATGTCATAACAACCCTGCCCATGGCTCATTAGTATATTGGTATATTATATACTAAGTGGTTATAAAAATCATATGACATGTTTAACAACCATGCGTATGGTTATAACAACTCTACCTATGGTTATAACAACCTTAAAAAATCTAGTCAAAGTTTATTGGTCGTGTACACAGTTGTGGAGATGTTATCGCAGGTGCATCGAAATGTTTGTTTCTAGCTCCAACAATGCAGCAATATCTAGCAAATTACATGTTTTTTATTACATGATTATAGCAACCCGGCGCATGGTTCTAGCAACTCTGCCAATGGCTCATTAGTATGACAACCTTATTACATGTTTAACAACCCTGCCTATGGCTATAACAACCGTATTACATGTTATTACAACCCTGCCCATGGTTATAACAGCCATGGCTCAGTAGTATATTACATGTTATTATTACATGTTTACATGTTTATAACAACCCTGCCTACATTATAACCACCCTGCCTATGGCTATAACAACCGTATTACCTGTTATTACAACCCTTGCCATTGTTTCTGCTAGTGTTCCATGAGTACCAACAGATGTGTGGCAGAGACATCGTGAAGAGCATCTGCAGGGAGATGTCTGGAGACGTGGAGGACGGCATGGTGGCTGTTGGTAAGTTCAGAAATAACCATCTAGCACTTTTTGGATCTGAAATTCCTGTTGACTAATGAGTGTTTAAAATCATATGATTCAGTATCACACTGATTTGGTTTGTTTTGATATGCACAGTGTCTACATAGGGCTCTAAAGGAGGAATGGGTTGCCACTTGGGACTAAGCCAGTATGAAGGTTAGTCATGTCTCAACTCTATGAAGTAAAGCCTTGTCTTGTGTTGCAGTGAAATGCATCAGGAATACTCCTGAATACTTTGCAGAGAGGCTTCACAAGGCCATGGCGGTAAGGAAATAACTGTTTCTCACTCCGCTGATGGAAATGTTCTTCAACCGTGTTTACGGGTAGCCGCCATGAGACATTGTTTGTAGTCACTATCACTATAGTGTCTTAGACATATTTTCACACACACACTAGTGCTGAGCTATTAACCAACAACTAATTGACAGGGTTCAATTATTTGAATTCTATTTTATTTCATTTTTATCTTCTGTTTTTCTAGAGATAAATCAGATCCAGCCTGAACTGTGCGATGTAATGGGGAGTTGTTGACGCTCCTTCAAATGAGTGGATTCTGCTATTTCAGCCACACTCGTTGCTGTCAGGTGTATAAAATTGAGCACGCAGCCATGCAATCTCCATAGACAAACATTGGCAGCAGAATGAACTTACTGAAGAGCTCTGTGACTTTCAGCGTGGACCGTCATAGGATGCCACCTTTCCAACAAGTCAGTTCGTAAAATGTCTGTCCTGCTAGATCTGCCCCAGTCAACTGTAACTGCTGTTATTGTGAAGTGGAAATGTCTAGGAGCAACATAGGCTCAGTAGCAAAGTGGTAGGCCACACAAGCTCACAGAACGGGACCGTAGCGCATAAAAATTGTCTGTCCTCGGTTGCAACACTCACCACTGAGTTCCAAACTGCCGCTGGAAGCAACGTCAGCACAATAACTGTTAGTCAGGAGCTTTGTGAAATGGGTTTCCATGGCCGAGTAGCCACACACAAGCCTAAGATCACGATGTGCAATGTCAAGGGTCGGCTGGTTTAAAGCTCGCCACCATTGGACTCTGGAGCAGTGGAAACGGGTTCTCTGGAGTGTTGAATCACGTTTCATCATCTGGCAGTCCGACGGACGAATCTGGGTTTGGCGGATGCCAGGAGAACGCTACCTGCCCCAATGCATAGTGGCAACTGTAAAGTTTGGTGGATGAGGAATATAATGGCCTGTGGCTGTTTTTCATGGTTTGGGTTAGGCCCCTTAGATCCAGTGAAGGGAAATACACTGCTCAAAAAATAAAGGGAACACTTAAACAACACAATGCAATCCAAGTCAATCACACTTCTGTGAAATCAAATTGTCCACTTAGGAAGCAACACTGATTGACAATACATTTCACATGCTGTTGTGCAAATGGAATAGACAACAGGTGGAAATTATAGGCAATTAGCAAGACACCCCCAATAAAGGAGTGGTTCTGCAGGTGGTGACCACAGACCACTTCTCAGTTGCTATGCTTCCTGGCTGATGTTTTGGTCACTTTTGAATGCTGCCGGTGCTTTCACTCTAGTGGTAGCATGAGACGGAGTCTACAACCCACACAAGTGGCTCAGGTAGTGCAGCTCATCCAGGATGGCACATCAATGCGAGCTGTGGCAAGTAGGTTTGCTGTGTCTGTCAGCGTAGTGTCCAGAGCATGGAGGCGCTACCAGGAGACAGGCCAGTACATCAGGAGACATGGAGGAGGCCGTAGGAGGACAACAACCCAGCAGCAGGACCGCTACCTCCGCCTTTGTGCAAGGAGGAGCAGGAGGAGCACTGCCAGAGCCCTGCAAAATGACCTCCAGCAGGCCACAAATGTGCATGTGTTTGCTCAAACGGTCAGAAACAGACTCCATGAGGGTGGTAGAGGGCCCGACGTCCACAGGTGGGGGTTGTGCTTACAGCCCAACACCGTGCAGGACGTTTGGCATTTGCCAGAGAACACCAAGATTGGCAAATTCGCCACTGGCGCCTTGTGCTCTTCACAGATGAAAGCAGGTTTACACAGAGCACATGTGACAGACGTGACAGAGTCTGGAGACGCCGTGGAGAACATTCTGCTGCCTGCAACATCCTCCAGCATGACCGGTTTGGCCTGCACAGAGCCCTGACCTCAACCCCATCAAACACCTCTGGGATCAATTGGAACACCAATTGCGAGCCAGGCCTAATCACCCAACATCAGTTCTCGACCTCACTAATGCTCTTGTGGCTGAATAAGCAAGTCCCCACAGCAATGTTCCAACATCTAGTGGAAAGCCTTCCCAGAAGAATGGAGAATGTTATAGCAGCAAAGGGGGGGACCAACTCCATATTAATGCCCATGATTTTGGAATGAGATGTTCGATGAGCAGGTGTCCACGTACTTTTGCTCATGTAGTGTATCTCTACCTGAAAATATATGATCTAAGTGATTTAATAGTTGGTATTCAGCAGTCATAAAATTATGCCTTATTTACTTTGAAGAACTACAAAATAGTGATTTTTGTCAGACCGCATAGGCAGCAGTCAAATAAAACAAATGTAATATACACAACTTAAATATTTTTGTAAAAAAAATATGCTTAAGAAGCGATAGGTAGTAATGGGCAGTGACTACCATCATGGGACCCTTTAAAAAAAAAGTATTGTGTGTTACAGCATTCAACCCAATAATCAAAACCGAAATAGAAAACCGTGATTATTTTTTTATAATCGAACCGAAACCGAACCAAACTCAAACTCACTAACACACACACACACACACACACACACACACACACACACACACACACACACACACACACACACACACACACACACACACACACATTTAGACGCCGTAGTGATTTTTAAAGATTTAAATTTTTTATTTCACCTTTATTTAACCAGGTAGGCCAGTTGATAACAAGTTCTCATTTACAACTGCGACCTGGCCAAGATAAAGCAAAGCAGTGCGACACAAACATCACAGAGTTACACATGGGATAAACAAACGTACAGTCCATAACACAATAGAAAAATCTATATACAGTGTGTGCAAATGTAGTAAGATTAGGGAGGTAAGGCAATAAATAGGCCATAGTGGCGAAATAATTGCAATTTATCAGTTAAACACTGGAGTGATAGATGTGCAAGATTTAATGTTCAAGTAGAGATTCTGGGATGCAAAGGAGCAAAAAAAATAACAATATGGGGAGGAGGTAGTTGGGTGGGCTATTTACAGATGGGCTGTGTACAGGTGCAATGGTCCGTAAGCTGCTCTGACAGCTGATGCTTAAGGTTAGTGAGGGAGATATAAGACTCCAGCTTCAGTGATTTTTGCAATTAGTTCCAGTCAGCAGAGAACTGGAAGGAAAGGCAGCCAAAGGAAGAGTTGGCTTTGGGGATGACCGGTGAAATATACCTGCTGGAGCGCGGGCTGCTATGGTTGGGTGTTGCTATGGTTACCAGTGAGCTGAGATAAGGCAGGGCTTTACCTAGCAAAGACCCTTATAGATGACCTGGAGCCAGTGGGTTTGGCGACGAATATGAAGCGAGGGCCAGCCAACAACAGGTCGCAGTGGTGGGTAGTATATGGGGCTTTGGTGACAAAACGGATGGCACTGTGATAGACGACATCCAATTTGCTGAGTAGAGTGTTGGAGGCTATCTTGTAAATTACATTGCCGAAGTCAAGGATCGGTAGGATAGTTTTACAAGGGTATGTTTGGCAGCATGAGTGAAGGATGCTTTGTTGCGAAATAGGAAGCCGATTCTAGATTTAATTTTGGAGATGCTTAATGTGAGTCTGGAAGGAGAGTTTACAGTCTAACTAGACACCTAGGTATTTGTAGTTGTCCAAATATTCTAAGTCAGAGCCATCCTGAGTAGTGATGCTAGACAGGCGGGCGATTTGCGGGCAGCGATCGTTTGAAGAGCATGCATTTAGTTTTACTTGCATTTAAGAGCAGTTGGAGGCCACGGGAGGAGTGTTGTATGGCATTGAATCTCGTCTGGAGGTTTGTTAACACAGTGTCCAAAGAAGGGCCAGAAGTATACAGAATGGTGTCGTCTGCGTAGAGGTGGATCAGAGAATCACCAGCTGCAAGAGCAACATCATTGATGTATGCAGAGAAAAGAGTTGGCCCGAGAATTGAACCCTGTGGCACCCCATAGAGACTTCCAGAGCTCCAGACAACAGGCTCTCCGATTTGACACACTGAACTCTAACTGAGAAGTAGTTGGTGAACCAGACGAGGCAGTCATTTGAGAAACCAAGGCTGTTGAGTCTGCCGATAAGAATGCAGTGATTGACACGAGTCGAAAGCCTTGGCCAGGTCGATGAAGATGGCTGCACAGTATTATCTTTTATCGATGGCAGTTATGATATTGTTTAGAACCTTGAGCGTGGCTGAGGTGCACCCATGACCAGCTCGGAAACCAGATTGCATAGCGGAGAAGGTACGGTGGGATTCGAAATGGTCGGTGACTTTAGAAAGGCAGGGTAGGATAGATATTGGTCTGTAACAGTTTGGGTCTAGAGTGTCTCCCCCTTTGAAGAGGGGGATGACCGCGGCAGCTTTCCAATCTTTGGAATCAGAAGATACCAGAGGTTGAACAGGCTAGTAATAGGGGTGATTGAGACAACAAGTTATGTTTTAGGGCTAGTTCATGGGATGGCACCTACTGTGTTGACTGAAGAGTTCATGCTTATATTATGCTGATATTATGATGACATTTTGTGAAGTTTTGGACTTCGGTAAGGTTTTTTTCCAACTCTTCGGGCACATTTATTTTCTCGAGGCAAGCCGAAGTTGGTAGCCAAAGTCAGTAGCTGAAGTCTATGCCCCTTTGTTGGTGATTGGTTAACAGTAGGGATTCTTTAATAAAGTCTTTGTTGTCATTTAATTTAATGAGAGACGACTCGTTTTCATGCACATATTTTCACTGATAAATACTGCACCAAATATCTTAGTTAAATATAAAATTCCAGAAATAACAAAATCATTGACAGATTTCTTGAGTCATCTTGGATTAATTCTGACTATTTTGAAGTGTATACTGGCTACGGTGTATCAAAATGGACAAACGGTACTATTGTCGCTCTTTTCACATTTTTCAAGCGAATGTCTTTTAAGGGAGTTTGCGAGCACACTCATTCGGTTCGCCTAGCCGAGTTTGGCTTGGCGCCAGCCGGACTGAAGCATACCCCTCTTTGTGATATAAATCCTTTAATTCATATTTAGTATTGACTCTGTACTATGTGTTCCCAGGGGGCTGGGACCAAGGACAGGACTCTGATTCGGGTCATGGTGACTCGCTCTGAGGTGGACATGCTGGACATCAGACAGGTGTATCAGCAGACCTATGGGAAATCACTGTACACCGCCATCTCTGTATGTACCTTACACAAATAATCACTATGCTAAAATTATTTTATTGGAATCAATCCATTGATGTTATGCTATGGAGATGGATTGCTGCCAAAATTATGGAAATGAATGAATAATAATTCACAAGTTAAATTATATTCATTTCTTGGTTTATCTAATGGAGAATGATGCATTTAATACTGTTTTTTTTTTCTCACCATCTGATAGGGTGATACCTCTGGTGACTACAAGAAGATGCTGCTGAAGCTGTGTGGTGGAAGTGATTAGAGGGAAATTAAGACATCGTCTACATCAACCAGGACAGTGAAGTCATAGAATTAGAATGAGAATATTTCAATTCAGAGGTGCTATGGCCGTTCTATTTCTATGAGTGTGCTAGTCCATAAGAATGTGCCAGACACGATCCTATATCAACCTGTGATGCATGTCTTTATTTTAGCCTTACTTGTGTCTCACACTCCAATGCAACATGTCATTACTAACTACTAACACACACAACATAATGTACTAAACGATATATGCAAGATAAATATTTTCTTTGCTGCATATGCAATCAGTTATTGTGTAGTCTTGATACATTTTCACAGTGGTGGAAAAAGTCCCCAATTGTCACACTTGATTAAAAGTAAAGATCCCGTAATAGAAAAAGTATTTTTACTTAAGTACTTTACACCACTGCAATTTCAAACGTTTTTTTTATCATGATATGTGTAATCATATTTCATGTTATCAGTATCATTGTATACTAAAATACAGTACTATAATTTACAAATGATTAGCTTTCTGCCAAAAACTAAATATATATTAATATTTCTGGATGTTAAAGTCTTTGTGTAAACACGTGCAAATATTGTATGAGATTTAGATACTTAAGATATACAAAACGTTGTATCCTAGAGTTGTATTGCTGACTACTACTATATTCTATGCAAATTAGCACCTTGTTACATTTAGAATGAAAGCCAATAATAATGAAATATCAGTACACATTTTTCCCCCAATTTTTCTCTGTTAGTGACACCTTTTATTAATGTAGCCAATTTTCCATTGCTTGTTTCCCAGATATAAACACAATGTTGCCTTTTATGCTGCAGACCCAAAACCCGCCATGGCATGCAAACTCTTTCAATGTTATACCATCTATTTTGAAAGCTATTTAGTTCCACACAAGTCAATATTTGTTTCTCATGTAATCTTTCATTGCCATTTTTACCATAATTTGAATGTAAGTAATTGTGCAAATGTTTGCCAAAAGTGAAACATTTATTCATTACATATACATCTATCTATAACCGGTATACATGTAGTAAAATGTTATGCCAGTAGAGAGCAGGTTTTATACACAAGTGAAATTGGCAATGGATCCACTGAGACATGGTAACTGGAAAATTATAAATTCTGGCTCGGTATATAGCTATTATATTAATACCACTTTTGTTACTTGTCACAATGGCCCAAAAGTGCTGCCTTTGTATGTACAAACTAACGTTTATAATCATTTTATTGTTGTAATGTTCATCTACAGGCTTATAACGGCATCCTTCGTGTCAATTAAAATATTTTGACTAACTCATTTTCTGTTTCAATAATTGGATTTTTGTCCTTCATATTCATATCATTGATTGTCATAGCCTGAGTGCTATTAAGCCAACTCCTTTACACTCATAGGCTGGACAAGGACAACATTGAAGATGGAGAGAGCACAAAAAGACTTGGGACCAGGCAATGACTCATTTCTCTACTGAGAGACATTTAATAACTTCTTAAATAGTAATTTCCCTATTAGACAGCTGTTTAACACAACAATGATAATTTGCATTTCAAAGGCCTGTTTCATTTCCACCGTGGCCAGATAATGAACCTACGCAGACACATCGAAGTCAAGCTGACAGTCCATCCCTCTTCAGAGACAAGATTTACCTCACCTTACCTACAGTCAAAGGTGGAAATGAAAAGGCTCATATGAAAGTACCCTCTCTGCATGGGCCTTCCTCTCTTATCTGAGAGGGGAAATTAAATAATGTCTCAAATGGCATCCTATTCCCTTTATAGTGCGCTACTTTTGACCAATGCCCATCGAATAGGGTGCCAATTGGGACTTGAGAAAAAGGTTGGTTTGCGTTAGAGTTCACTGCCACACCAGATAGTGGTTTTAGCACAGCAGAGAGCTTTAGCTGGGCTGCTAAAAGTGGATGAAATGGAGGATGAGAGAAATTTAAAGGCAATGTTCCAATTACTTCCCCCCCGCCTCTCTTTTCCTATCTTTCTCTCTTCCCTCCCTTATTTACCCTAATTTTACCAGGTAAGTTGACTGAGAACACATTATTTTACAGCAATGACCCGGGGAAGAGTTTCAGAGGGGATGAATGAGCCAATTTGGAAGCTGTGGTTGATTTGGTGGCCATAATGGTATGATTGGTGTGAAAGATTGGGGATTTAGCCAAGGCACCGGGGTTAACACCCCTACTCTTATGATAAGTGAATGAAGCTTTTCTCATGCAGCTGTAATAATTTTAACATATGTTGTCTAGGCTTCTTGTATCATAGCGTCACAGACTTATAAATTACATATCAAAGAGACTATTTTGAAGCTGGATTTACCTGCAATGATTGTGGTTCTCACCCACCGTAGTTGACTTATTGTAAGTCACTGTATAAATCTGACGTCCCAAAAAATATAATTTTACACATTTTGTATGTGTAAAAAGGCTCTAAGAGCATCTTCTAATGACTCAAATGTCAATAATATCCAGGAAAAATAGGAACCAAATCTTTATGTTTGAGCGTTAGCTTAGTGTTACTACTAAATTACCCTTCACTTTGTAAATCCATGTGATCCTTTCTTCATCAAATATAAAGGTCAAAGGTAAATTAGGAGCAAAGCGGGAAAGTCCGACCACTTCCTTGTACTGTTGTTACAGAGTTACACTTGATGAATTATTAACACGTATTTTAGTACCAGGAAAATATTTAAGCCTTTCTAATCATCATGCCCTTTACACAGCTTGAACTCATACACCTATACTGTCTATGGTGTGCACATATAGTCATTTCCAGCTGTCTATCAGAGAGAATGACCGAATGTCCCATATTGGCTGGCAGTGGGGGAATCTACATTTGGCTTGCTGTTTAAATGCTCCCATAGAGTCATGATGATCAATAATATGTCCATGCGTCATCAGAACTGAACTGGTGCAGTCAAACCAGGGCTACTTTTAACCAGAGCTGCTGTCAAGGTCAGACCACCATGTACTGATGGACTGACTCACTGGGTCTTTTTCCCCCTGGGACTGTCTCTACTACTGTATATTGTACTCATAAGGGAGGTTGGGGCAGGTTGTCTGTCTCTCATCTGATCCATACCATTCCATGTTCAATTCATGTAGAAAGGGTCCGGGGAGACAATTCAGACTGAAATGATTTGACTACTGACCTGATTTGACTACTGACCAGAGTTTGGATCAATTCCATTTCAATTTTTGTCAATTCAGAAAGTATTTACTGAGTATTTACATCCAGTTATGGGGATAGACAGTTGCAATATGCTGTCACTCACAGGAGTTGATAGGAGTGGAATTCATCCAGTCAGTTGATATGGAATGAGTGAACATTCTGCCCAAGTGACATTTGGTTGCCATGGATGTAGTAATCCCTGTTTAACTCTCAATCCTCCATGGAAAATGAAGGATTAGAAGAATAACACATAATGAGATAGCAGATTTCCCGATGCAGTGAAACTCACCCATTTAATCCTGGATTTTTGGCATGTATAGCCTACCCTTTCAATCATGCTACCTCTGATGAACTAAACAAGTAAATTATTTTGATGTATTACAATAAAATCCTTTTGTATCCAATTGTATCTATACCTTGAGTCGATGGGATGTTTCAGCCCCCTTAAGTGTGTTTGTGTGTGTGTGTGTGTGTGTGTGTGTGCATGTGTGCACCATGTGCATTTCAAGTTCAATTGAATTATAATTGACAGTAGAAGACTACTATAGCATTCAATAGCAACCCTCACACCCCTTATGTAGGTACTGTATGTTCTGTGACAGTTATGTTCAAGGAATTTACATATTTTCACAAAATTCCGATCAGCTCTGTATGGATTTTCCACTTAAAAAGCTGAAGTAGCTGACCATTTTAGAATAATCAGTGGTATTGTTTTCAAGCTGTTTAAAACGCCAAAGGGTCAGTCTATAGGCACAGTGTGTACAGAATTAAGCTCACTCACAGTAGGGCCAGCTCAGCGGTGGTCGTCTGTGTATGGTTTACTGCAATGAAAGGTATTGTTTGCATCCCAAATGGCACCCTATGCCCTATATAGGGCACTACTTTTGAACAGGACCTATAGATGTTACCAAACCATATATATACATATTATTTTATCCAGTTGGATTATCACTCCAAACAGCCTACCAGATTGCTCGGAGGTGTCCGCATGGTCCTAAAGCACACCATGGCCTCGTTTTGCATCACATTCCAATGATAAAACTGGGAGGGGGCAAAAATGCTATTTCAGAATGTGGGGAGGACTGTCCCCAGTGAAAGTTGGGTGTTACCCATAATAAAGTGTTCGCAAAAGGTATTCTGTTATAACCTACATATAACCTACACTGCATGACATCATATTTCTATGTCTTATAGCTTAGCGTTAGAGGCTATGTTTTATAGTGTTGGGTTAGAAATAGGCCATAGATGTCAGGGTTAGAGGATGTGTGTTATAGCTTAGAGTTGACCCCATTGACCCCATCTCCCAGCATTTGCCTCCTCTCCTCATCTCGTCTTCCTCACTCAATCTCGTTTGTTTCTCAAGACCTTCTCATCTGCATGGCAGATGTGACTTCTGCCTCCAGTCACTGAATCCTTCTTTTAGATGATGTGAGAAGGATTCGACTATGTAGAGCAGAAGCAAAATTATAGTGCAGATGTGTCAACCAGTGAACAATCCAGATAGGAATACGTCCTAAATGGACCCTATTCCGTATATAGTGCATTAGGGGCTCTGGTCAAAATGATGCATTATACAGGAAATAGGGTGCCTTTTGGGACCCAAAGAGGAATACGTCTCTTTCAGTATAAACAGAATATTGTAATATTGTACACAAACTGATAGCCTAATAATCGACAGAGTGTTGTGGTTTAGATATAGGTATAAAATACACCAGAGGAAAATGTGCCATGAGAAATTATATAATGCAACAGACCTACTGAATATTTTTCACTACAAAGATCCTCCCTTCAGCAGAAAATGACAGGAAATAACGGGGATAAATCAATATTGCTATTATTTTGTCGGTCGATTTTATCCCAAATGGTGTCCCTACCAATTGACAGTAATATTTTTCCACCTTTCAATGTAAAGTTTTAAGCCAGGTGCGTCTGTGGAAAGCCCCGCCCACTTGGCCATTGCACTAAAATATGATTGGCAGGGGAACTACAGCTGCTGCGCTCGAGTCATGGTGGAGGTTGCGGTTCTGGGGAAAGGCTCTTAAAGAGTTGTACTACTTTTCAGCATGTCGGTCGAACTCGATTTAGAAAGACCGGATTTAATGGGTATACGATGCGGACCACTTCAGACGTAGCCTAATAGTCACGAAAACGGAGGAAAAGTTGGATCTTGAACGCTGTGGTAAAATGTAACCCTTTTTCTTAGCGCACCAGTCAACAGCCCTGGGCAACAAATATGGCTACTTGGGTCTACTCTTCTTTCTATTTGGGATGAAAGGCGACACAATTTGGCTATGCACTACAATCGCGGGACTACGACTCAACTCTTCCAAGAAGTGACCTATCCAGAAATGGATACGGCTGAACTGTAGAGATCTTAAAGTGGTCAGCTGATAAAACGTAGGCAACGCGGTAGTCGTGCAAATAGCAGCGAGTTGAGAGAGATGGAGTCTAAGCACAAAGAGTTGTTAGATAAATGCTACCAGAACTTACTGGAGTCAATAACACATGCAGATCGGGTCGTGGAGGTGTTGTCTCAAACTGGTACCCTCACCCAATCGGAACGTTATGAACTGGGTCACAACTGCTCGTCCAACTCGGAGAAAGTGGTCCTTCTCCTGAAAATCTTGATAAGCAAAGAGAGAGACCATTTCAAAGACCTTTGCGCTGCCCTAGAAAAGACGCACCCTCACCTGAATTCTGCACTTTTAATGAACGGCGTTGGAGACGTAGATCATTCATCTGGTGAGAAATTACAATCCTCAAATCAAATGTCAAAGAATGTCATTATTTTCGCATATTGTGAATAGCCTAAATATGGGTCGGAAATCTGTCAAATTCAGTCGTTGAGATGATCAAGACGATCACAAGTTGATGTAAACAACTTGACGTCACTGCCCCATGTGTGGTCTCAGTCCCACGTTCATTATGGACATCTGCCACATCTGGTGGTCCACTTTAAGATTTGATCTAGTGTCTGTCTCACTCTCTCTCTGTGTGTGTGTGTGTGTGTGTGTGTGTGTGTGTGTGTGTGTGTGTGTGTGTGTGCGTGTGTGTGTGTGTGTGTGTGTGTGTGTGTTCTCCATTCCAACCTAATCCACTTCTCCAGCTTTGATGATATTAACAATTTGACAACATAAAGGATAGCAGGACAAAGAGTGTGGAGGGATTTGGGATTTCTTTGGGTTAAATTCTACTTTATATATATATATAGAGAGAGAGAGATTTTACACTCACACATAGGTTTAACACCTTACCCCCCATTGCTATTAGTGAAAGCATTTAATGAAATTAAATGACTAAAATAATCAATGGTGTGGTAGTGAGTGGCCATACTCTTATTGGAACACAATCAATAACTGTATAGATGTTAAATGTCAAAGCCAACTGAATGAGAGTTTGCACCTACATTACTGTGACTGTGTTATAAGGTGATCGTAATGTGTGATAAACTTTGGACTGCTTTTCATGTTAAAACTGGGTAGAAAAGGTAGATAGTTTCTCAGAATCAGACAGAGAAGGTAAACTGGATTAACAGCTTTCATAGTAGCATTTTGAGCATACAGTATTCAATAAGAAACCTATAGTCAGAGTCTGAAACCTCAGTCTAATACTGGTAGGTGTAGATGATACCCCAAAATATAGTTATTCCACCCCTTTCTTTAACCTGGGTACCAGTCAGTTTTTGCTCTCTTGTTAAATCCTTAAGGCATTGTCATGTTTGGCTTGTCAATGAGTATGGTTACATGCACACAATAATGCAATTATTGTGGGTAGTCAGATAGTATAATAATTTGATTCAAACATTTTCATGCTTTGCAAGAACATTTTCCCTAATAATCCTGTTTTCATGGATACATGAGGGCACTGATGAACGCCAAAACTTTCCAATCAAAGCATTCTACCACAGCGACCATGTTATTTTTTCTAAGCATATTTAATTCTGAGTTTGGACATACTGTATAAAGTTTGTATGTGAATACTACTTCTTCAGTTGTTACGAGTTCACTTCACTCTCGGTAAAGAGGGAGGCTCACTTCACTCTCGGTAAAGAGGGAGGCTCACTTCACTCTCGGTAAAGATGGAGGCTCACTTCACTCTCGGTAAAGAGGGAGGCTCACTTCACTCTCGATAAAGAGGGAGGCTCACTTCACTCTCGGTAAAGAGGGAGGCTCACTTCACTCTCGATAAAGAGGGATGCTCACTTCACCCTCGATAAAGATGGAGGCTCACTTCACTCTCGGTAAAGAGGGAGGCTCACTTCACTCTCGATAAAGAGGGAGGCTCACTTCACTCTCGGTAAAGAGGGAGGCTCACTTCACTCTCGGTAAAGAGGGAGGCTCACTTCACTCTCGGTAAAGAGGGAGGCTCACTTCACTCTCGGTAAAGAGGGAGGCTCACTTCACTCTCGATAAAGAGGAAGGCTCACTTCACCCTCGATAAAGAGGGAGGCTCACTTCACTCTCGGTAAAGAGGGAGGCTCACTTCACTCTCGGTAAAGAGGGAGGCTCACTTCACTCTCGGTAAAGAGGGAGGCTCACTTCACTCTCGGTAAAGAGGGAGGCTCACTTCACTCTCGGTAAAGAGGGAGGCTCACTTCACTCTCGGTAAAGAGGGAGGCTCACTTCACTCTCGATAAAGAGGGAGGCTCGCGGCTGGTGCTAGCACATGTGCAGATCAAATACAACACTGGAACGCCGTTTAAGGTGTTTACGTGTCCTAATAATTCTAAAGATTGCTCAGAAAAGCAGGTGTTTTAATTAGAGGTCAACCGATTATGATTTTTCAATGCCGATACCGATTATTGGAGGACCAAAAAAGCCATTACCGATTAATCAGCCGATATATTTGTAATAATGACAATTACAACAATACTGAATGAACAATGAACACTTATTTTAGCATAATATAATACATACAATCTATTTAGTCTCAAATAAATAATGAAACATGCTTAATTTGGTTTAAATAATGGAAAAACACAGTGTTGGAGAACAAAGTAAAAGTGCAATATGTGCCATGTAAAAAAGCTAACGTTTAAGTTCCTTGCTCAGAACATGAGAACATATGAAAGCTGGTAGTTCAATATTCCCAGTTCTTCAATATTCCCAGTTAAGAAGTTTTAGGTTGTAGTTATTATAGGAATTATGATGCGTCGACTATTTCTCTCTATACCCTTTGTATTTCATATACCTTTGACTATTGGATGTTCTAATAGGCACTAGTATTGCCAGCCTAATCTCAGGAGTTGATAGGCTTGAAGTCATGAACAGCTTGTGAATCAAGCATTGCTAAGAGCTGTTGGCAAACGCAGTAAAGTCTGAATGAATGCTTACGAGCCTGCTGCCACCCATCCCCGCTCAGTCAGACTGCTCTATCAAATATCAAATCATAGACTTAATTATAATATAATAAACACAGAAATACGAGCCTTTGGTCATTAATATGGTGAAATCCGGAAACTATAATTTCGAAAACAAAACGTTTTTTCTTTCAGTGAAATACGGAACCATTAAGTATTTTATTGAACATGTGGCAACCCTAAGTCTTTATATTGCTGTTACATTGTACAACCTTCAATGTTATGTCATAATTACGTAAAATTCTGTCAAATTAGTTCTCAACGAGCCAGGCGGCCCAAACTGTTACATATACTCTGACTCTGCGTGCAATGAACGCAAGAGAAGTGACACAATTTCCCTAGTAAATATTGCCTGCTAACATGATTTTATTTTAACTAAATATGCAGGTTTAAAAAAATGCACTTCTGTGTATTGATTTTAAGAAAGGCATTGATGTTTATGGTTAGGTACATTCGTGCAATGATTGTGCTTTTTTCGCGAATGCGCTTTTGTTAAATCATCCCCCGTTTGGCGAAGTAGGCTGTGATTCGATGATAAATGAACAGGCACTGCATTAATTATATATCAACCATGTGTTGTTAACTAGTGATTATGTGAAGATTGATTGTTTTTTTTAAGATAAGTTTAATGCTAGCTAGCTACCTTGCTGCGCTCGTGTAACAGGTGTGCAGCCTGACACGCAGTTTCCTCATGGATTGCAATGTAATCGGCCATAATCCGCACCCAAAAATGCCAACTACCGATTGTTATGAAAACTTGAAATCGGCCCTGATTAATCGGTCGACCTTTATCGGTGTATGCTTACTTCAATTTTTATCTTATGCCGATTTAAGATATAAAAGTAAGGATTTTACATGGCCTCCTGAGAGGCAAAGCTGTCTAAGGCACTGCAGTGCTAGAGGCGTCACTACAGACTGCCTGTTCCCAGGCTGTCACAACTGGGAGTCCCATAGGGCGGCGCACAATTGGCCCTTCACTGTCTGGGTTAGAGGAGGGTTTGGCCAGGGGGAGGGAAGGGGGGGGGGGGGGGGGGGGGGGGGGGCGTCATTGTAAATAAGAATTTGTTCTTAACTAACTTGCCTAGTTAAATAAAATTTAAATAACAAAAATATAATCTGCCTACTGCCATAATGAGTTTAATATCAAATTATTACTGTGCATGTAAACATACTCAATGATAGCAATGGGGTTGACAAGAAGACAAACAGATCTGGGACCAGGTTACTACTGCTCCTTATCCACATATTTAATGTGTGCTGTTCAACAGTATAGCAGTCAATGTTGTTCAATCTGCTTCAGCTCAATATTATGATAATTGGGCATAATTTCAAAATGTGTCAATATAACCTGCCTCTCGAGTAGTTTATTAAAGACGTATAGGCTGCGTTTTACACAGGCATCACAATTATTGGCAAAAGAGCTGATGTGATTGGTCAAAAGACCAATTAGTGGAAAAGTATCAGAATTGGGTTGCCTGTGTAAACATAGCCATATTCATAGCGTTTAACCGCTGCATTTGATGACACATTTTTGTGAGGTTGCGGCCTACCTATCTATAGTTAATGTGTTATTACACTTCAATGGTGCAAGTCTGTTGTTAAGCGTTGACAGGCTCCATTGAGTTGAACGAAACTCAAGTTTGACTTATTGACCACACCAGCCATGCATGTGCCTCGTGTTGATTTTGTCCATCCATATCAGACACGATCATGACACGCAGGTGAAAAAATGCAAAAAATATATTAATTTGGGGGCATGTCAAACACACATGAAACATTCATGAAAATGTAGCTAGTTCTGTCCTGGGAGATGAACATTGGGTTGTTATTTTACCTGAAACGCATATGATCTTTTGTAGAATTTTGACAAGCAAACAAAATCATGTTTTTCTCTACTCCAAATATTAACACTAGGAAAGCTGGGCACATAACAATCGCGTTATGAGCCATTGCATTCTAACAGTCTTAATAAAAACATTTAATATATACACTACCGTTCAAAAGTTTGGAGTCACTTAGAAATGTCCTTGTTTTTGAAAGAAAATCCCCAAAAATTGTCCATTAAAATAACGTCAAATTGATCAGAACAGTGTCTATAACATTGTTTATGTTGTAAATGACTACTGTAGCTGGAAACAGCACATTTTTAATGGAATATCTACATACGTGGCAAGAAAAAGTATGTGAACCCTTTGGAATTACCTGAATTTCTGCACAAGTTGGTCATCAAATTTGATCTGTTCTTCATCAAACTCACAACAATAGACTAACATAGTGTGCTTAAACTAATAACACACAAATTATTGTATTTTTCTTGTCTATATTGAATACATAATTTAAACATTCATTGTGTAGGTTGGAAAAAGTATGTGAATCCCTAGGCTAATGACTTCTCCAAAAGCTAATTGGAGTCAGGAGTTAGCTAACCTGGAGTCCAATCAAATTTGAGTTTGCTATCACAAGAAGCATTGCCTGATGTGAACCATGACTCGAACAAAAGAGATCTCAGAAGACCTAAGATTAAGAATTGTTGACTTGCATAAAGCTGGAAAGGGTTAGTAAAGTATCTCTAAAAGCCTTGATGTTCATCAGTCCACGGTAAGACAAATTGTCTATAAATGGAGAAAGTTCAGCACTGTTGCTACTCTCCCTAGGAGTGGCCGTCCTGCAAAAATGACTGCAAGAGCACAGCGCAGAATGCAAAATGAGGTTAAGAAGAATCTAGTGTCAGCTAAAGACTTACATAAATCTCTGGAACATGCTAACATCTCTGTTGACTAGTCTACGATACATAAATCACGAAACAAGAATGGTATTCATGGGAGGACACCACGGAAGAAGCCACTGCTGTCCAAAAAAAGCATTGCTGCACGTCTGAAGTTTGGTGCACCTGGATGTTACACAGCGCTACTGGCAAAATATTTTGTGGACAGATGAAACTACAGTTGAGTTGTTTGGAAGGAACACACAACACTGTGTGGAGAAAAAAAGCCCCAGCACACCAACATTAAAACCTCATCCCAACTGTAAAGTATGGCGGAGGGAGCATCATGGTTTGGGGCTGTTTTGCTGCCTCAGTGCCTGGAAAGCTTGCTATCATTGACGGAAAAATGAATTCCCAAGTTTATCAAGACATTTTGCAGGAGAATATAAGGGTCTCTGTCTGCCAATTGAAGCTCAACAAAAGTTGGGTGAAGCAGCAGGACAACGACCCAACACACAGAAGTAGATCAACAACAGAATGACTTCAAGAGAAGAAAATATGCCTTCTGGAGTGGCCCAGTCAGAGTCCTGACCTCAACCCGTTTGAGATGCTGTGGCATGACCTCGAGAGCAGTTCACACCAGACATCCCAAGAATATTGCTGAACTGAAACAGTTTTGTAAAGAGGAATGGTCCAAAATTTGTCCTGACCATTGTGCAGGTCTTATCCGCAACTACAGAAAACATTTGGTTGAGGTTATTGCCGCCAAAGGAGGGTCAACCAGCTATATAATCCAAGGGTTCACATACTTTTTCCACCCTGCACTGTGAATGTTTATACATTGTGTTCAATAAAGAAATTAAAACTTATAATTGTTTGTGTGTTATTAGTTTAAGTAGACTGTGTTTGTCTATTGTTGTGACCTAGATGAAGATCAGATATAATTTTATGACCAATTTATGCAGAAACCAGGTATTTCCAAAGGGTTCACATACTTTTTATTGCTACTGTAGGCATACAGATTAAAGAACGTCAACAGTGAAGAGGTGACTCCTGGGTTGCTGGCCTTCTAGGCAGAGTTGCAAGAAAAAAGCCATATCTCAGACTGGACAATAAAAATATAAGATTAAGCTGGGCAAAATAACACAGACACTGGACAGAGGAACTCTGCATAGAGGCTAGCATCTCAGTCTCCTCTTCACTGTTGACGTTGAGACTGGTGTTTTGCAGGTACTATTTAATGAAGCTGCCAGTTGAGGACTTGTGAGGCGTCTGTTTCTCAAACTAGACACTGTAATGTACTTGTCCTCTTTCTCAGTTGTGCACCAGGGCCTCCCACCCCTCTTTCTATTCTGGTTAGAGACAATTTGCGCTGTTCTGTGACGGGAGTAGTACACAGCGTTGTACGAGATCTTCAGTTTCTTGGCAATTTCTCACATGGAATAGCCTTCATTTCTCAGAACAAGAATAGACTGACGAGTTTCAGAAGAAAGTTACTTGTTTCTGGCAATTTTGAGCCTGTAATCGAACCCACAAGTGCTGATGTTCCAGATACTCAACTAGTCTAAAGAAGGCCAGTTTTATTGCTTCTTTAATCAACACAACAGTTTTCCGCTGTGCTAACATAATTGCAGAAGGGGTTTCTAATGATTAATTAGCCTTTTAAAATGATAAACTTGGATTAGCTAACACAACGTGGCATTGGAACACAGGAGTGATGGTTGCTGATAATGGTCCGTTTCCAGCTACAATAGTCATTTACAACATTAATAATGTCTACACTGTATTTCTGATCAATTTGATGTTATTTTAATGGACAAAAAGGCATTATTATTTTAAAAACCAAAAACAAGGACATTCTAAGTGACCCCAGACTTTTGAATGGTAGTGTACTATTGCAAAAACGTATAATTTCTAATCAAATCAAAGTTTATTTGTCACGTGCGCCGAATACAACAGGTGTAGACCTTACAGTGAAATGCTTACTTACAGGCTCTAACCAATAGTGCATAAAAGATATTAGGTGAACAATAGGTAGGAAAATAAATAAAACAACAGTAAAAAGACAGGCTATATACAGTAGCGAGGCTATAAAAGTAGTGAGGCTACATACAGACACTGGTTAGTCAGGCTGATTGAGGTAGTATGTACATGTAGATATGGTTAAAGTGACTATGCATATATGATAAACAGAGAGTAGCAGTAGCGTAAAAGAGGGGGTTGGCGGGTGGTGGGTGGGACACAATGAAGATAGCCCCGTTAGCCAATGTGTGGGAGCACTGGTTGGTCGGCCCAATTGAGGTAGTATGTACATTAATGTATCGTTAGAGTGACTGCATATATGATTTGGTTATTTTTAGGTAGGCCTACCATTAGAATACCAAACCCCCCCCCAAACATTTTCAGTAGTTTGTTACTGTAGGCCAGGGGTCCACAATTACATTCAGCCGTGGGCCGATTTCTCCTTGAGCGGATGGTCGGGGGGCCAGAACATAGTTACAGTGCCTTGCGAAAGTATTCGGCCCCCTTGAACTTTGCGACCTTTTGCCACATTTCAGGCTTCAAACATAAAGATGTAAAACTGTATTTTTTTGTGAAGAATCAACAACAAGTGGGACACAATCATGAAGTGGAACGACATTTATTGGATATTTCAAACTTTTTTAACAAATCAAAAACTGAAAAATTGGGCGTGCAAAATTATTCAGCCCCTTTACTTTCAGTGCAGCAAACTCTCTCCAGAAGTTCAGTGAGGATCTCTGAATGATCCAATGTTGACCTAAATGACTAATGATGATAAATACAATCCAACTGTGTGTAATCAAGTCTCCGTATAAATGCACCTGCACTGTGATAGTCTCAGAGGTCCGTCAAAAGCGCAGAGAGCATCATGAAGAACAAGGAACACACCAGGCAGGTCCGAGATACTGTTGTGAAGAAGTTTAAAGCCGGATTTGGATACAAAAAGATTTCCCAAGCTTTAAACATCCCAAGGAGCACTGTGCAAGCGATAATATTGAAATGGAAGGAGTATCAGACCACTGCAAATCTACCAAGACCTGGCCGTCCCTCTAAACTTTCAGCTCATACAAGGAGAAGACTGATCAGAGATGCAGCCAAGAGGCCCATGATCACTATGGATGAACTGCAGAGATCTACAGCTGAGGTGGGAGACTCTGTCCATAGGACAACAATCAGTCATATATTGCACAAATCTGGCCTTTATGGAAGAGTGGCAAGAAGAAAGCCATTTCTTAAAGATATCCATAAAAAGTGTAGTTTAAAGTTTGCCACAAGCCACCTGGGAGACACACCAAACATGTGGAAGAAGGTGCTCTGGTCAGATGAAACCAAAATGGAACTTTTTGGCAACAATGCAAAACGTTATGTTTGGCGTAAAAGCAACACAGCTCATCACCCTGAACACACCATCCCCACTGTCAAACATGGTGGTGGCAGCATCATGGTTTGGGCCTGCTTTTCTTCAGCAGGGACAGGGAAGATGGTTAAAATTGATGGGAAGATGGATGGAGCCAAATACAGGACCATTCTGGAAGAAAACCTGATGGAGTTTGCAAAAGACCTGAGACTGGGACGGAGATTTGTCTTCCAACAAGACAATGATCCAAAACATAAAGCAAAATCTACAATGGAATGATTAAAAAATAAACATATCCAGGTGTTAAAATGGCCAAGTCAAAGTCCAGACCTGAATCCAAATCCAATGAATCCAAATGCTCTCCATCCAACCTCACTGAGCTCGAGCTGTTTTGCAAGGAGGAATGGGAAAAAAAATTCAGTCTCTCGATGTGCAAAACTGATAGAGACATACCCCAAGCGACTTACAGCTGTAATCGCAGCAAAAGGTGGCGCTACAAAGTATTAACTTAAGGGGGGTGAATAATTTTGCACGCCCAATTTTTCTGTTTTTGATTTGTTAAAAAAGTTTGAAATATCCAATAAATGTCGTTCCACTTCATGATTGTGTCCCACTTGTTGTTGATTCTTCACAAAAAAATACAGTTTTATATCCTTATGTTTGAAGCCTGAAATGTGGCAAAAGGTCGCAAAGTTCAAGGGGGCCGAATACTTTCGCAAGGCACTGTATATAGTGCCTTCAGAAAGTATTCACATCCATTGACTTTTTCCACATTTTGTTATGTTCCTGCCTGAAATGGATTCAATTGAGATTTTGTTCCCCTGGCCTGCACACAATATCCCATAATGTCAAAGTTACAAATTAATAAAAATTAAAAACCTGAAATGTCTTGAGTCAATAAGTATCCAGCCCCCTTATGACAAGCCTAAATAAGTTCAGGAGTAAAACTTTTCTTAACAGGTCACATAATAAGTTGTATGGACTCACTCTGTATGCAGTAATGGTGTTTAACATGATTTTTGAATGACTAACTAATCTCTGTACCCCACACACAATTATCTGAAAGGTCCCTTAGTCGAGCAGTGAATTTCAAACACAGAATCAACCACAAAGACTAGGGAAAGAAACCAATGTAGAGGATAATGGTGACTTTAAAACAGTTGCCGAGTTTAATTGCTGTGATAGCAGAAAACAACATTAAGAAGGAAGCGTGTACGGCCTGTTCAGAATAAAAATATTCCAAAACATGCATCCATTTTGCAACAAGGCACTAAAGTAATAGTGTAAAAAATGTGGCAGAGCGATTTTTCCTGAATTGAAAGTGTTTAATATAACACATTACTGAATACCACTCTTCATATTTGTAAGCATAGTGGTGGCTGCATCATGTTATGGGTATGCTTGTAATCATTAAGGACTGGGGAGTTTTTCAGGAATAAAAATATGTAATAAACTAAGCACAGGCAAAATCCTAGAGGAAAACCTGGTTCAGTCTGCTTTCCACTAGACACATGGAGATTAAATCAACTTTCAGCAGGACAATAACCTAAAACACAAGGCCAAATCTATACTGGTGTTGCTTACCAAGAAGACCGTGAATGTTCCTGAGTTCATTTGACTTAAATCTACCTCTAGGACGATACCTGAAAAATGGTTGTCTAGCAATGATCAACTACCAATTTGACAAGTTTTAAAATAATAATCGGCAAATGTTCCCCAGAGAGACACACAGCTATAATTGCTGCCAAAGGTGCTTCTACAAAGTATTGACTCAGGTGTGAATACTAATGTGAATGAGATATTTCTATATTTATTTTTCAATACATTTGCAAACATTTCTAAAACATGTTTTCACTTTGTCATTATGGGGTATAGTGTGTAGATGGGTGAGAACAAATATATATTTAATCTGTTTTGAATTCAGGTTGTAACACAACAAAATGTGTACTAAGGTATGAATACTTTCTGAATGCCCTGTAAATAATTTGTACACTGCAAATTGACAGCAAGAACCCAAAACAGATATAGTATTTGAGAAAAACAAAATTATTTCAACCCTTGATTACACTGGGATACGATCACATATGCCTCTCTATTTATGTGTGGAAATACTTGGGAACAGATTTCCAAAATCCAAATCACTGAGCTAATTTCCTGGTGATTTTACAGTCTTTTATGTCCAAGAACAACAATTCTAAAATAAATATACACATTTTGTTTTGCTCAGAAAACTCTGCAAATTTGGCCCGCGGCGCCGCCTATTTGGGAACTCTGCTGCGGGCTATATGTAAAAATGAAAAACCACAAAACAAATAAATTATATTTCAAAAGAACATCATATTTTATGTTCTGTTACTAGTCTGTGTTTAGTAGCCCTGGGCTATGCTGTCATAAGTGCTGACATGTAGAACTCATGGAATGTAGCTGCTGTAATATTTGACAAAAAAGTGATATTTTGAAATGCAAACCATGCCTTAATTTTAAGTTGTTTGGCAAATGTATTATCAGGTTTGAAGGTAAGACCCAGATGCAGACTGTGTCGAAGTAACAATGTTTGTTACAGCAACAGGGCCAGGCAAACCACAGTTCATGGCATACAGGGGTCCATAATCCAGAGTAGTGGGGCAAAGGTACAGGACAGCAGGCAGGCTCAGGGTCGGGTCAGGCAGAGGTCGGTAATCCAGAGGTGGGGCAAAGGTATAGGACGGCAGGCTCAGGGTCAGGGGCAGGCAGAGTGGTCAGGCAGGCCGGCTCAGAGTCAGGACAGACAAGCGTCAAAACCAGGTAGGCAAGAAAAAAAGAGAGACTGGGGAAAAGCAGGAGCTGAGACAAAACGCTGGTTGACTTGACAAACAAGACGAACTGGCAACAGACAAATAGAGAACACAGGTATAAATACACAGGGGATAAAGGGGAAGATGGGCGACACCTGGAGGGGGGTGGAAACAATCACAAAGACCAGTGAAACAGATCAGGGTGTGACATGTATGTGTTTTAGAAACCTTAGAACCTGCTCTTTCCGATAGGTTATGAAGGTTTTTTGTAAGCTCCATTCCCTTCTTTTTCAATTACCCACGTGTGCAGTCTCTTTACAAGTCAATTGATAATATTGTCAAATGAATGTAGTTTTTAGGCTACATCTATTATTGTATGCCTATGTGTGAAATTAGTTTTGATATAGTTTAGGTGTAGTTTTGAAGGGCCAGTGTCCGATCGGCCATTGTCAGATGGCAGCCAACTGATGAAGGAAGGGTTATAAATGCTTATAACAGAAATTCTGTGATATCAAAATTCAGTGTGTTGAAAATACTTATTTAGGAAAAGTCAAGGATGGGGGGGACATGACTTTGAAAATGGCAGAGTAATTCATGTTAAATTCATATGACCTCAAAATTATACTCTCAGAGTTTTTGGTTAGTTATTTATGATTAATCTCTCCTTGTTCATCTTTCAAATACCCACGTGGGGTTGTATGCTCCTGAAAACCAATGAGTAGATGGGGCGGCGGGACTTGCAGCGTGTCAAGCGTCTCTAATAGAACCAAGTTCTGTTTTAGCGCCTGGCTACACAGACACTTGTTCATGTGCACAAGCGCTGTGGGTGAAATTATTGAATAACATGCACATTTTGTTACATTACAGCCTTATTCTAAAAATGATTACATGTATTTCCCCCCCTCATCAATTTACACACCATACCCCATAACGACAAAGCCAAAACAGGTATTTAGACATTTTTGCAAATGTATATAATTTAAAAAAATTACATTAACATAAGTATTCGGACAGTTTGCTCAATACTTTATTGTAGTACCTTTGGCAGCGATTACAGCTTTGAGTCTTGGTCATGATGCTACAAGCTTGGCACACCTGTATTTGGGGAGTTTCTCCCATTCTTCTCAGCAGATCCTCTCAAGTTCTGTCAGGTTGAATGGGAAGCGCGGCTGCACGGCTATTTTCAGGTCTCACCAGAGATGTTTGATCGGGTTCAAGTCGGAGATCTGGCTGGGCCACTCCAGGACATTCAAAGACTTGTCCCAAAGCTTCTCCTGGGTTATCTTGGCTATGTGATTAGGTTCGTTGTCCTGTTGAAAGGTGAACCTTTGCCCCAGTCTGAGGTCCTGAGTGCGCTGGAGTAGGTTTTCATCAAGGATCTCTCTGTACTTTGCTTCGTTCATCTTTCCCTTCATCCTGACTAGTCTTCCAGTCCTTGACGCTGAAAAACATCCCCACAGCATGATGCTGCCACCACCATGCTTCATCGTAGGGATGGTGCCACGTTTCCTCCAGAGGTGACACTTGGTATTCAGGCCAAAGCGTTCAATCTTGGTTTCATCAGACCAGAGAATCTTGTTTCTCATGCTCTGTTAGTCCAAGCGGGCTGTCGTGCCTTTTGTGGATTCCGTTTGGCCACAAGAGGCACGACAGCCCGCTTGGACTAACAGAGCATAAAGGCCTGATTGGTGGAGTGCCGCAGAGATGGTTTTCCTTCTGGAATGTTCTCCCATCTCCACAGAGTAACTCTGGAGCTCTGTCAGGGTGACCATCGAGTTCTTGGTCACCTCACTGACCAAGGCCATTCTCCTCCGATTGCTCAGTTTAGCTTGGCGACCAGCCCAAGGAAGCGTCTTGGTGGTTCCAAGACGAGGCCACTGTGTTCTTGGGGACCTTCAATGCTGCAGAAATGTTTTGGTACCCTTATAACGTAACAAAATGTGGAAAAAGGGAAGGGGTCTGAATACTTTCTGAATGCACTGTATGTGTACGTTTATTTTGCAACACTTGGCACACGCAACTTGTCTGGTGTGGTGAGTTGAATCGAACTCAAGCTCTTCAAACATTATGTAGTTGCGGCTAGTGTTAATTAATTCATTGGCACTTGTCTTTTGTTGAGCATCTGCAAAGGCTCTTTGCATTTCAAATAATAATTTACATTGCGTGTTTCTCCTCCACACAGCCATAGTAGCATGCCATAGTTTCCAGTGATTCCTCCCGGTAAGATATCAATCTTTTAATATCAATTATGAATTAACTTACTCAAATTTAGTGCAGTACACTGAATTGTAACAGTATGCCTATGGCTGTTAAAATGACATTGTCTTCTCCTGAGTGGCGCAGCGGTCTAAGGCACTGCATCTTAGTGCTCGAGGTGTCGCTACAGACCCGGGTTTGATCCCAGGCTGAGTCGCAGCCGGCCGCGACCGAGAGACCCACAAGACTGCGCACAATTGGCCCAGCGTCGTCCGAGTTAGAAAAAAAAATACAATGACATTGTATTATAACAGTAGGCCTATGGCTGTTAAAATGACATGGTCTCTGAATTGAAATAGGGCCTATGGCTGTTAAAATGGCTACTATAAAGTATCTCATCCTCTGCTATGCCGCTGTCTGTCTGAAGCCTTATATTTCATCCATGCACCCATAGGAGCCCATTAGAAACCACACTCAGTGCGTACCAAATGGCACCCCATTTCCTATATAGTGCACTACTTTCGACCACAGTACTATGGGTCCTGGTCGACATTAGTGCACTGTATAGGGAATAGGGTGCCATTTAGGATGTATTCTCTGTAATCCTACACCACCAGGCTGATGAGCAGTTCACACAGGTCACAATGGGCAGAGGCAGAGAATTAGAGAGGTAGAGAGGGGGGAGTGAAGCGGGAGCGAGGGGGAGATTGAGAGGGAGAACGTGTGAGAGACAGAGAGAGCTGGTGTTACAGTGGGTTCTTCCCCACACTACTGGGCAGACAGGTTCCTCCACTCAGTCACTCCTCCACAGGCCTTTTCCGGGACCTGTGCATTACGTGCCAAACAGAACAAAACTGAAACAGGGAGGGTACACCTGGGTTCCATTGAAAAACATTTTAAAACATTGTGTCCTAATGAACAGGAGCCTTTCCTGGCAGTCTTAGTCTAATTTTTGTCATTTGGTTAATGAATTAGTCTAGTGATTGTCAAAATGCCGAAAACAGTGGACCATTTTAGTCAACTAAATGCCCTTTTAATTTTTGTCCTATTTTAGTCAACTAAATGCCCTTTTAATTTTTGTCCCATTTTAGTCACAGCACATTTTTATTACCTCATTAACCTATTGTAAACATACTGTAAATCACTGACTTTCATGTGCACAAACATACATTCAGTGCCATCAGAAATGGAAGATGGCGCCATATTGGATGGCTGCGTTTTGCAAACTCCGACCCAACTTTGCTATTTTGTGATTCTTTTGTCATTTACTTTTACTTTATTTTCTTAATGTATCCTCTACCATTTCTTACAACCAACAAGAACTTTTGACCATCAGATCGGCAGTTACTTACCTCAATTCCGGCTTCAACTTCGACTTCAACTCATTGGCCCTGGCCTCTTTCTGTAATTCTGACCCAATTTTTGGGCTACCCAAGAGGAAACGCTGACGTTTCCTGGCAACCTCTTCTCTCCATTTTACTGGCCAATGTTCAGTCACTTGATAATAAGATAGATGACCTCCGATCACGGATTTGCTAATAACGGGACTCTCGAAACTGCAATATTCTCTGCTTTTCTGAAACATGGCTCTCGGACAAGAGAGCCCCTATGGCTATCCAACTCAATGGATTCTCCATTCACCATGCAGACAGGAAAGCAGTCGGGAGAAATCCAGGCAGGGGATTTGCCTCTTCATCAATAACAACTGGTGTACTGACTCGAGCACGGTGGAAGTGTTGAACCATTGTTCACTCATCTAGAATACCTGATGGTCAAATGCCTACCCTTGTGCGGCGGTACAGGTTAGTTGAGGTAATTGAGGTAATATGTACAGTACCAGTCAAAAGTTTGGACACATCTACTCATTCAAGGGTTTTTCTTTATTTTTTACTATTTTCTACATTGTAGAATAATAGTGAAGACATCAGTACTATGAAATAACACATATAGAATCATATAGTAACCAAAAAAGTGTGAAAGAAATCAAAATATATTTTATTTTTGAGATTCTTCAAAGTAGTGCCCCTTTGCCTTGATGACAGCTTTGCACACTCTTGGCATTCTCTCAACCAGCTTCGCCTGGAACGCTTTTCCAACAGTCTTGAAGGAGTTCCCACATATGCTGAGCACTGGTTGGCTGCTTTTCCTTCCCTCTGCGGTCCAACTCATCCCAAACCATCTCAATCACTCTCTGTCTTGGTCAAATAGCCCTTACACAGCCTGGAGGTGTGTTTGGGACATTGTCCCGTTGAAAAAAACATGATAGTCCCACTAAGTGCAAACCAGATGGGATGGCGTATCGCTGTAGAATGCTGGGATAGCCATGCTGGTTAAGTGTGGCTTGAATTCTAAATAAATCACCAACAGTGTCACTAGCAAATCACCATCACACCTCCTCCTCCATGCTTCACAGGGGGAACCACACATGCGGAGATCATCCATTCACCTACTCTGCGTCTCACAAAGACACGGCAGTTGGAACCAAAAATCTAATTTGGACTCATCAGACCAAAGGACAGATTTCCAATGGTCTAATATCCATTGCTCGTGTTTCTTGGCCCAAGCAAGTCGCTTCTTCTTATTGATGTCATTTAGTAGTGGTTTCTTTGCAGCAATTCGACCATGAAAGCCTGATTCACGCAGTCTCCTCTGAACATTTGATGTTGAGATGTGTCTGTTACTTGAATTCTGTGAAGCATTTGTTTGGGCTGCAGTTTCTGAGGCAGGTAACTCGAATGAACTTATCCTATGAAACAGAGGTAACTCTGGGTCTTCCTTTCCTGTGGCGGTCCTCATGAGAGCCAATTTCATCATAGCGCTTGATGGTTTTTGTGACTGAACTTGAAGAAACTTTAAAAGTTATTGACATTTTCCATATTAAATTACTTTCATGTCTTAAAGTAATGATGCACTTTTGTTTCTCTTTGCTTATTTGAGCTGTTCTTGTCATAATATGGACCAAACAGGGCTATCTTCTGTATACCACACCTACCTTGAGAGAATGCCAAGAGTGTGCAAAGCTGTCGTCAAGGCAAAAGGGTGGCTACTTTGAAGAATCTCAAATATAACATATATTTGGATTTGTTTAACACTTTTGTGGTTACTACATGATTCCATATGTGTTATTTCATAGTTTTGATGTCATCACTATTATTCTACAATGTAGAAAATAGTTAAAATAAAGAAAAACCCTTTAATGAGTAAGTGTGTTCAAACGTTTGACTGGTACTGTACATGTAAGTATGGGTAAAGTGACTCCATAAATAATAATCAGCGAGGAGCAACAGCGTATAAAAGGGGGTCAATGGAAATTGTCCGGGTAGCCATTTGATTAATTATTTAGCACTCTTATGACTTGGGGGTAGAAGCTTTGTTTTTGGACCTAGTCTTGGCGCTCTGGTACCGCTTGTCGTGCGGTAGCCGAGAGAACAGTCTATTTTTTTATTAAAAAAAAAAAAAAAATGTACCTTTATTTTACTAGGCAAGTCAGTTAAGAACAAATTCTTATTTTCAATGACAGCCTAGGAACAGTGGGTTAACTGCCTGTTCAGGGGCAGAACGACAGACTTTGTACCTTTGTCAACTCGGGGATTTGAACTTGCAACCTTTCGGTTACTAGTCCAATGCTCTAACCACTAGGCTACCCTGCCACCCTATGATTTGGGTGGCCGGAGTCTTTGACAATTTTTAGGGCCTTCCTCTGACACCAGCTGGTACAGAGGTCCTGGATTGCAGCAAACTTCGTCCCAGTGATTTATTGTGCCGTACGCACTAGAGGTTGACCGATTTATGATTTTTCAACGCCGATACCGATTATTGGAGGACCAAAAAAGCCAATACCGATTATCGACCGATTTATTATTATTTTTTGTAATAATGACGATTACAACAATACTGAATGAACACTTATTTTAACTTAATATAATACATCAATAAAATAAATAATGAAACATGTTCAATTTGGTTTAAATAATGCAAAAACAAAGTGTTGGAGAAGAAAGTAAAAGTGCAATATGTGCTATGTAAGAAAGCTAACGTTTCAGTTCCTTGCTCAGAACATGAGAACATATGAAAGCTGGTGGTTCCTTTTAACATGTGTCTTCAATATTCCCAGGTAAGAAGTTTTAGGTTGTAGCTATTATAGGACTATTTCTCGCTATACCATTTGTATTTCATTAACCTTTGACTATTGGATGTTCTTATAGGCACTTTAGTATTGCCAGTGTAACAGTATAGCTTCCGTCCCTCTCCTCGCTCCTCCCTGGGCTCGAACCAGCAACACAACGACAATTAGCGCGCGCTAACTTGCTAGCCATTTCACTTCGGTTACACGAGCCTCATCTCGGAAGTTGATAGGCTTGAAGTCATAAACAGCGCAATGCTTGACGCACAATGAAGAGCGCACGAAAGTGCTGTTTGAATGAATGTTTACGCACCTGCTTCTGCCTACCACCGCTCAGTCAGATACTTAGATACTTGTATGCTTGTATGCTCAGTCAGATTATATGCAACGCAGGTCACGCTAGATAATATCTAGTAATATCATCAACCATGTGTAGTTAACTAGTGATTATGATTGATTGTTTTTTATAATATAATTTTATGCTAGCTAGCAACTTACCTTGGCTTACTGCATTTGCGTAACAGGCAGTCTCCTTGTGGAGTGCAACAAGAGAGAGAGATGCAGGTCGTTATTGCATTGGACTAGTTTTAAAAATGTATTTTTACCTTTATTTAACTAGGCAAGTTAGTTAAGAACAAATTCTTATTTTCAATGACGGCCTAGGGGGTTTAACTGCCCGTTCAGGGACAGAATGACAGATTTGTACCTTGTCAGCTCGGGATTTGAACTTGCAACCTTTCGGTTACTAGTCCAACGCTCTAACCACTAGGCTACCCTGTAAGGTTGCAAAATTGCATCCCCGAGCTGACAAAGTGAATATCTGTCGTTCTGGCCCTGAACAAGGCAGTTAACCCACCGTTCCTAGGCCGTCATTGAAAATAAGAATGTGTTCTTAACTGACTTGCCTAGTTAAAAATAAAGGGATAAAAAAAAAATGGCAAATCGGCGCCCAAAAATACAGATTTCTGATTGTTATGAAAACATGAAATCGGCCCCAATTAATCGGCCATTCTGATTAATCGGTCGACCTCTAGTACGCACTACCCTCTGTAGCCCCTTATGGTCAGATGCCGAGTAGTTGCCATACCAAGCAGTGATGCCACCAGTCAGGATGCTCTCGATGGTGCAGCTGTATAACCTTTTGAGGATTTGAGGACCCATGCCAAATCTTTTCAGTCTCCCGAGTGAGGATAGGCATTGTCGTGCCTTCTTCACAACTGCCTTGGTGTGTTTGGACCATGATCGTGTTTTTGTGTGATATGGACGACAAAGAACTTGACGCTCTCGACCCGCTCCACTATAACCCCGTCGATGTGAATGGGGTTGTGCTTGGTCCTCCTTTTCCTATAGTCCATGATCAGCTCCTTTGTGTTGCTCACATTGAGGGAGAGGTTGTTGTTGTCCTGGCACCACACTGCCAGGTCAATGACCTCCTTATAGGCTGTCTCATCATTGTCTGTGATAATGCCTACCACTGTTGTGTCGTCGGTAAAATCAATGATGGTGTTGCAGTTGTGCATGCCATGCAGTCGTGGGTGAACAGGGAGTACAGGAGGGGACTAAACATGCACCCCTGAGGGGCCCCCGTTTTGAGGATCAGTGTGGCAGGTGTGTTGTTGCCTACCCTTACCACCTGGGGTCGGCCCGTCAGGAAGTCCAGGATCCAGTGGCAGAGGATGTGTTTAGTCCTTAGCCTGGTGATGAGCTTTGAGGACACTAAGGTGTTGAACGCTGAGCTGTAGTCAATGAATAATATTCTCACATAGGTGTTACTTTTGTCCAGGTGGGAAAGGGCAGTGTGGAGTGCAATAGAGATTGCATCATCTGTGGATCTGTTGGGGCGGAATGCAAATTGTAGTGGGTATAGGGTTTTTGAGATTATGGTGTTGGTATGAGCCTTGACCAGCCTTTCAAAGCACTTCATGGCTACAGATGTGAGTGCTACAGGGTGGTAGTCATTTAGTCAGGTTATCTTGGCTTTCTTGGGCACTCTGACTATGGTGGTCTGTATGAAACATGAAGATATTACAGACTCGGTCAGGGAGAGGTTGAAAATGTCAGTGAAGACACTTGCTATTTGGTCAGCCCATTCTCTGAGTATGTGTCATGGTAATCCATCTGCCCCTGCGGCCTTGTTATTGTTGATCTGTTTAAAGGTCTTACTCACATCGGCTACGGAGAGTGTGATCACGCAGTTGTCCGGAACAGCTGGTGCTCTCATGCATTGTTCAGTGTTGCATGCCTCGAAACGAGAATAAAAGGCATTTAGCTCACCTGGTAGGTTCGCATCACTGGGCAGCTCGAGGCTGGGTTTCTCTTTGTAATCGGTAATGGTTTGCAAGTCCGGACACATCCGATGTCCGGTGTAGATTCAATCTTAGTCTTTATGGACGCTTGTTTGATGGTTCTTCAGAGGGCATAGCGGGATTTCTTATAATCGTCCGGGTTAGTGTCCCGCTCCTAGAAAGCGACAGCTCTAGCATTTTGCTCAGTGCGGATGTTGCCTGATCTATGGCTTGTGGTTGGGATATGTACGTGTAGTCACTGTGGGGATGACGTCGTCGATGCACTTATTGATGAAGCTGGTGACTGATGTGGTATACTTCTCAATGCCATCGGCTGAATCCCGGAACATATTCCAGTCTGTGCTAGCAAAACACTCCTGGAGCTTAACATCCACATCATCTGACCACTTCCGTATTGAGCAAGCCACTGGTACTTCCTGCTTGATTGTTTTGATTTATTTAAAAAAATACATATTTCACCTTTATTAAACCCGGTAGGCTAGTTGAATTCATGTGACATGCTGGTAAAAATGTGGTAATACAGATTTCCGTTTTTGCCTACATTAAAATCCCTGTTCACTAGGAACACAGCTTCTGGGTGAGCATTCTCTTGTTTGCTTATGGCCTCACTAACACCGTTGATTGCAGTGTTAGTGCCTGCATCAATTTGTGGTAGAAAATAGACAGCTACGAAAAATATAGATGAAAACTCTGTTGTTAAATAGCGTGGTCTACTGCTTATAATGAGGTACCTGTACTTCAGGCGACCAAAACCTTGGCACTTTCTTAATATTAGAGATCGCGCACCAGCTACTTTTGACAAATAGACAGCGACCACTACTCCTCATCTTACCAGAGGTTGCTGTTCTGTCTTGCCGATGCACAGAAAACCCAGCCAACTGTATATAATCCATGGCCTCGTTCAGCCATGACTCGGAAAAACACAAGATATTATAGTTTTTAATGTCCCGTTGGAAGGATAATATCGAAGGGAGCTCATCCAGTTTATTCTCCAGTGATTGCACATTCGCCAGTAGGACAGATGGTAAAGGCAGATTATCCACTTGCTGACAAATTCCCACCAAGCACCCGGATCTGCAGCCCCAGTAATGGGGTCTCCTCTTCATGCGCATGACAGCGATTTTGGCCTGGTCCGGGAGGAGTCGTAAATCTTTTGCCTCCGATTCATTAAAAAATATATATTTGTCCTGTCCGAGGTGAGTAATCGCTGTTCTGATGTCCAGAAGCTGTTTTAGGTCATAAGAGACGGTGGCAAAAACATTATGTACAACAAAAGTTACCAAGATTGCAAAAAAACACACAGAATAGAACAATTGGTTAGGAGCCAATAAATGGCAGCCATCCCCTCCGGCGCCATTATCACTCTACTCTAAGAACCTGTTATATGTGTATTTCTATGTTTCCTGTTCTGAAGTTTTATTTGTGCGTCCTTTACTTTAGGTTTTGTACACCAGCTTTAAACAGCTGAATATACAATATTTTTGGTTATGGGAAATATATTTCACAGTGTTTTAGATTGTACAATGATTTTCTACACAATGACTGCTTCGATCTTTTTCACTTGAGCTTAAATTAGGCAAACTATTAGAATTTTTGCAACCAGGAAATGGTGGAGTGATTTCTGCATAGTGCATCTTTAACTGTACAAGGCTATAACCAAGCAGGAAAACATAAATCCAGTGGCTGCTTTCCTGGTTGCCGGCAATTTTAATTCTGCGTCTTTAAGGACGTGATGCCCAACTTCCAGCAACACTTCTCCCTCCACTAGGGGGGATCAAGTCCTAGACCACTGTTATTCTACCCACAAGCAAGCATACAAGGCCGTCCCTCGTCCGCCATTCTGCGAATCAGATCATGACTCCGAAGCTCAAACAGGAATTACCCATGACTCGCTTCGTTATAAATGGTCTCCAGAATCAGAGATTATACTACAGGACTGATATGCTAAGCACTGATTGGAATATCTTTCGGGACTTCGTCGATATCGTCGAAGAGTTAACCACCTCCGTCGTTGACTCAAACGAGCAAAAGGACAATATAGGAATAAGGTGGAATCATATTACACAGGCTTGGCAGGGGCCACATTTCATTATGGATTTCAATGAAAGACCCAGCCGTGATTGCCCAACCATGCCTCTCTACCAGACTAACTCAATGCATTTCATGCTCGCTTTGACAATTGCAACATTGTGCCAGGTGTGAGGTCCTCCACCGACCCAGAAGATTGGGTGATCTCGCTCTCCGAGGCCGACGTGAATAAATTATTTAATCAGGTCAATACCCGCAAGGCTGTATATTGCCAGTAATTTTCAACCTCTCCTTGTCCCAGTCTGTAATCCTGTAATTTTAAGATGACCACCATCATTCCTGTTCCCAAGAACTCTAAGGATTCATGCCACAATGACTGCCACCCTGTAGCACTCACATCTGTAATCATTAAGTGCTTTGAGAGGCTGGTTAAGGCACACATCAACTACATCATCCCACATCAACTCCAACATTCATTTTCATACTGCCCCAACAGATTCATAGACGATGCAATCTCAATTGCACTCCACACTGCCCTCACCCACCTAGAAAAGAGGAATACCTATGTGAGAATGCTGTTCATTGACTACAGCTCAGCGTTCAACACCATTGTCCCCTCCAAGATCATCACCATGCTTAGGACCCTGAACACCTGCCTCTTCCTCTGGATGCTGGACTTCCTGACAGGCCATCCCCAGCTGTTGCGGGCCATTCCACGCTGACCCTCAACACAGGGGCCTCACAGGGGAGTGTCCCCACCTTTACTCGCTGTTCACCCTTGACAGCGTGGCCACGCACGATTCCAACGCCATCATCATCACCTGGCAGTGTGGGGCCGGAACAACAACCTCTCCCTCAACATCAGTAAGACCAAGGAGCTGCTCGTGAACTACAGGAAATGGGTGAGGGGAGCACACCCCATCCAGATTGAAGGGGCTGCATTGGAGTGGGTCGAAATCGGTGTCCAGATCACTAAGAACTTAAAATGGTCCACAGACACGTGCACAGTCGTGAAGAAGGCAAGCAGTACCTGTGCATCAAGTCTGAAACCAATAGGCACCTGAACAGTTTCTATCCCCAAGCCATAGCACTTCAAAATAGCTAACAAAAACGCTACACGGACTATCTGAGTTGACCATATTTATTTTACTGTCACTCCAACACACATGCAAAGACTCAGATGAGAGGCAGACCCATAACATGATGCAGCCATCACCATGCTTGAAAATATAAAGAGTGGTACTCAGTGATGTATTGTTGGATTTGCCCCAAACATAACACTTTGTATTCAGGACCTAAAGTTAATTTGCCAAATATTTTGCAGTTTTACTTTAGTGCCTTATTGCAAACAGAATGCATGTTTTGTAATATTTGTATTCTGTACAGGCTTCTTCCTGTTCACTCTGTCATGTAGGTTAGTTTTGTGGAGTAACTACAATGTTGTTGATCCATCTTCAGTTTTCTCCTATCGCAGCCATTAAACTCTGTAACTGTTTTAAAGTCACCATTGGCCTCATGGTGAAATCAGTGAGCAGTTTCCTTTCTCTCCGACAAATGAGTTAGGACGCACGCCTGTATCGTTGTAGTGACTGGGTGTATTGATACACCATCCAAAGTGTAATAATAACTTCACCATGCTCAAAGGGATATTCAATGTTAGCTTTTTTCTTACTTTTTTTTTACCCATCTACCAATAGGTGCCCCTCTTTGTGAGGCATTGAAAATCCTCCCTTGTCTTTGTGGTTGAATCTGTGTTTGAAATTCACTGCTCGACTGAGGGACCTTACAGATAATAGTGTGTGTGGGGTACAGAGATGAATCGTCTATTATTGCACACAGAGTGAGTCCATGCAACTTATTATGTGACTTGTTAAGCAAATGTTTACTCCTGAACTGATTTAGTATTTACATAACAAAGGGGTTGAATACTTATTGACTCAATACATTTCAGCTTTTCATTTTTCTTCTTCTCATTTTTTATTCATTTGTAAAATAAAAAAATAAAAAAAACATAATTCCAATTTGGGATATTGTGTGTAGGTCAGTGATCACAAATCTAAATTTAATCCATTTTAAATTCAATCTGTAACACAACAAAATGTAGAAAGGGTAAAGGTTTGTGAGGACTTTCTGAAGGCACTGTAGCCTTGTCCTACCAACATATCTTTCAGCATAACATCCTATCGCATGATTCTCTTCCCTGCAGCCAAATTGGCAGAAGAACTCATTACTCTGCAGCAGATTAAAAATCACACCCCTTGACAATTCTCCAGACTGGTGCCACTAACTTTTTCAGTTGGTGACATAAGCCCATGATTTGGTCGCACCAATTTCTTTCTACAGTGTCACACAATAGAAAAGGATTGTAATCACCTTAGGAAGTCATTCACAGTGCTTTAGACTGTGTAATAGACTACTGAGATGGAAGGCTATTCAATAAATAAGTTTCATCTAACATGTCTAAGCAGGAATGCATGATTCAATATATTTTGATGTGCAACCTAATCCAGTGATTGTCATGAATTGTGAGTTGACAATGTTATTGTTGTTATATTATTCTGTTAAAATAGAGCTCCATCATTTTCTAAATGTTGTTGTTCAATAGAGATTAATTGTCCTACATCTTTATGAGAACTAATATCATAGACACATTTAATTGGAGCTAATTCACCACATGAGGAAGTGATAATAAAAACCCACTGCTAGTAGTCATGTATTAATCTAACAGGAAATGTAATGTTGTCACGACTTCCACCGAAGTTAGGTCCTCTCCTTGTTCGGGCAGTGCTCTGCGGTCGGCATGACCTGTCTTCTAGCCATCGTCGATCCACTTTTAATTTTCCATTTGTTCAGTCTTGTTTTTCCTCACACCTAGTTTCAATTCCCTCATTTACTTGTTGTGTATTTAAACCTCTGTTCCCCCCATTTCTTTGTGTGGGATTGTGCACATTCCCCGTGAGCGCACGACGGGCATTTATCTTGTTGTTCTTGATGCCGTTGGTTTTGCTTAAGAAATCTCCGGGTTATTACCCAGTTCTGCTCTCCTGTGCCTGACTTCTCCGCCAATTACGCACCTGTCCTATAAAACACGTTGCAATGGACAATTTCACGCATCATATCTTAAAGCCATATCAAATATCTTGGTTGTAAAATAGTTGCTATTTAGCTCAATATTAATACAAATATATACCCACAGAAAGCTGAGAACAACAGTAGTTGCTTCCAAAGCTATGTATTTCCCGCATTTGGATTTTGAAATGTTATGCAAGTCTATCATCTACGCATAGTCACTTTAACTATACATTTACTTACTTACCTTATTTACCCTCCCCCCTCCAACCCATTCTTTTACACTGCTGCTACTCTCTGTTTATCATCTATACATAGTCACTTTAACTATACCTACATGTACATATTAATTAGCCTGACTAACCGGTGCCCCCTCACATTGACTCTGTTCGGTACCACCTGTATATAGCCTGTTATTTTCACTGTAATTTACTGTTTTCTTTTGTATTTCTTTACTTATCTATTGCTTACCTAATACCTATTTTTTTTTACTCAAAAATTGCACTGTTGGTTAGGGCTTGTAAGTTAACCTGTTGTATTCTGTGCACGTGACAAGTAAACCTTATTCTCTCTCCCGGAGCGCACATCAAGTGGCTCCCTCATTACAGCAGCAGGCCCCAGCGAAACAGGCCCAGGGGCTGGGCAGACACTTTCTTTACAGGAATCATGAGGCTAATGCACTTTACTGTTTGACCAATTCATGATTTTAGTAGGCAAAAGATAGGACGTTTTTTGAAACGTTTGTGTGAGGTGATCATGTTCAGCTCTCACTGATGCAACCAATTAAAATGTACCTCGCCCAGCCAAGTCAAAGGGTCTCGGTCTGGAGCATCCCCACAGGGTGTGAGCTAGATAACCTCATGATCAAAGTTGTGTCAGAAGTAGCAGTCTGATAGGTTGCAGCAAACTAACTAGCTAGCATTATCAATCTGTTATTACCAGAACGATGCACTTTCAGATGTCTCTTGTCTCTTAATATTTTTCCCTGTCAATTTGTGGGTGCAAACACTTTCTCCCATGGAAACGTTGCATTCGTCATGATAAGTCAAGTGGCTCTAAACGTCACGTCGCCCCGTTTTCTACCGGGAGCTTGTTCCACTGGGAGAGTAGCCTGGCGAAATAGGTGATGAAATTAACACTGTATAGCCAGGCAAGAAGACAGGCTTTCAATACTGCACTGTCAACACAGCAGCCTTACTGCTCTGATCTGTTGTCTCTATAGACCGAAGTCATGCTGCATCCCACAGGGTGTGAGCTAGATAACCTCATGTTGATCAACACAGGCCGAGAGAGAGAAGAGGGGAGAGAGTAGGAAATAGACAGAGAGAGAATGGGGGACAGAGTAGGAGATAGACAGAGAGAGAATGGGGGACAGAGTAGAAAATAGACAGAGAGAGAATGGGGGACAGAGTAGGAAATAGATAGAGAGAGAATGGGGGACAGAGTAGAAAATAGACAGAGAGAGAATGGGGGACAGAGTAGGAAATAGACAGAGAGAGAATGGGGGACAGAGGAGGAAATAGACAGAGAGAGAAGGGGGAACCGAGAGAAGAAGCACTCTGGATGGATAGCACTTGAGCTGTTAATGTTACCTAAGGGAATATCACAGATTGGGTTGAAAGGCTTAGCAAATTAACAGAAGTCAACAATAGTGATGGCAGATATGGTAGCATGCCTTTGACGGGGGAGAGACGATATGAACTGAGACAACATTGATAAGTATGTTAGACTTGCTACCAGTACTTAATAGCAGCGCTTATCTGTTTGGGGGTTTCGTTCACGAGCCCAAGGTTGTTTTCTTCTAAATTAACGAAACATGCCATACCACTCTATATGACGGTAGCTGCAGGGCATGGTGCTGGCAGATGCAACCTTTTGTCTGTGCTGAACGCTCTGTGTCTCTGGTGGATCTCTAAATTACTTTGCTGCAGCATATTAGAGATTGGGGTGTGTGATGTCTTTTTTCATGTCTGCTTGTATTGTGTGTGTGTGTGTGTGTGTGTGTGTGTGTGTGTGTGTGTGTGTGTGTGTGTGTGCGCGGGTGCGTGCGTATGGCTTGTCTTCCCTGTGTTCTGTTTCACTTGCTCCAAACACCAGTGAGCAGTGGTGTATTTTCATTTTTCCAGTTGTGCTCACTTTCTTCTACAAGGCAGAATGGAGCAGTTTGCTAGGAGAGAATAATGTCTCAGTGACTGTGTGTGTCCTAAATGGCAGCTTATTCCCAATAACTATCACACTAAATAGGGGAAAAGGTTGCCATTTGGGATGTTGCCAGCTGTCTCGGTCCTTATGCCCTGCATTTCGTCTTTTATATTTTCATCTCCTCCATGCATCCGTCACTCTATCCCAGATCTACCCCTTTAGTGTTAAAAAACAAACATTCATTACCAAGTCAATTCTCAGGGGACATCTTGTTCAAATGTTTTGTTATTATTACAAGACTATATTTAGACTTTTCAATTGAGGGGATAGTGGGCCATTATTTCACATATCCCAAGAGGGCTTTATATTTTGTTGACTTTTATTACTGTAGGATAATGTGTTATTATTAACACATTACATATTCAATCTGTCTATATCCCAGTCTGTTGTCCCCACTTGATCCAATATGTCTGCCATTGTTCCTGTACCCAAGAAAGGGACGGTAACTGAACTAAATGACTATTGCCCCGTAGCACTCACTTCTGTCATCATGAAGTGCTTTGAGAGGCTAGTTAAGGACCATATCACCTCCACCTAACCTGACAACCTAGGTCCACTATACTTTGCATACCGCCCCAACAGATCCATGGACGACGCAATCTCCATTGCACTGCACACTGCTATCCCAACTGGACAAGATAAATACCTAAGTAAGAATTCTGTTAATCATTTACAGCTCAGCCTTCAACACCAAAGTGGCCTACAAGCTCATCATAAAGCTCAGGGCCCTGGTTCTGAACCCCTCTCTGTGCAACTGGGTCCTGGACATCCTGATGGGCCGACCCAAGTGTTGAAGGTAGGCATCGACACCTCCTCCACGCTGATCCTCAACATGGGGGCCCAACAGAGGTGCGTGCTCAGCCCCCCCCTGTAGTCTCACGCATGTCTCCAACTCATTCATCAAGTTTGCTGACGACACAACAGTGATAGGCCTGGTTACCAACAATGATGAGACAGCCTACAGGAAGGAGGTGAGAGCTCTGGTGGAGTGGTGCCAGGAAAATAACCTCTCCCTCAAAGTCAACAAAACGAAGGAGCTGATTGTGGATTACAGGAGACTGTAAAGAGAGCACACCCCCATCCACATTGACGGGGCCGCAGTGGAGAGGGTCAAAAGCCTCAAGTTCCTCGGCGTGCACATCACTGAAGACCTGAAATGGTCACTTCACACAGACAGCATGGCGAAGAAGGCACAACAGCACCTCTTCAACCTCAGAAGGCTGAAGAAATTGGGTTTAGCCCCCCTCACAAACTTCCAAAGAGCCCCATTGAGAGCATCCTGTCGGGCTGTTTCACTGCCTGGTACGGCAATTGCACCATCCTCAACTGCAGGGCTCACCAGAGGGTGGAGTGGTCAGCCCAACGCATCACCGGGGGCCCACTGCCTGCTCTCCAAGATATATACAGCGCCCGGTGTCACAGAAAGGCCAAGAAGATCATCAAAAACCTTAGCCACCCGAGCCACTGCCTGTTCACCCCACTACCATCTAGAAGGAGTCAGTACCTGTGCATCAAAGTTGGGACTGAGAGACTGGGAAAAACAGCTTCTATCTCCAGGCCATCAGACTGTTAAACAGTCACCACTAGCGGGCCTCCATCCAGTACCCTGCCCTGAACTTTAGTCACTGTTACTAGTGCGCTACCACAAGGTACTCTACCCTGCACCTTAGAGACTGCTGCCCTAAGTACTCTGCCTTCAGATAGTATTCATACCCTTTGATTTATTCCTGATTTTGTTGTGCTACAGCCTGAATTCAACATGGATTAAATCGTTTTTCCCCCAAGTGAAATCATGTTTTTAGATTTTTTTTGCAAATGTATTGAAAATTAAATAGAGAAATATTTTATTTCTGTAAGTATTCACACCCCTGATTGAATACTTTGTAGAAGCACCTATGCCAGAGATTACAGCTGTAAGTCTATCTGGGCAAGTTTCTAAGACTTGCCTAGTTAAATAAAGGTAAAAACAAAAAAACAAAAGTCTCAAGCTTTCCACACATGGATTGTGCAACATTTGCCCATTATTCTTTTAAAAATGCTTCGAGCTCTGTCAAATTGGTTGTTGATCATTGCTAGACAACCATTTTCAGGTCTTGCCATAGATTTTCAAGTAGATTTAAGTAAAAAAATGTAACTTGGCCACTTAGAAACATTCACTGTCTTCTTGGTAAACAACTCCAGTGTAGATTTGGCCTTGCGTTTTAGGTTATTGCCTTGCTGAAAGGTTAATTATTCTCCCAGTGTCTGGTGGACAGCAGACTGGACCAGGTTTTCCTCTAGGATCTTTCCTGTGTTTTGCTCCATCTGTTTAATTTGTATCCTGAAAAACTCCCCAGTCCTTAACGATTACAAGCATACCCATAACATGACACAGCCTCCGCTATGCTTGAAAATATGGAGAGTGGTACTCAGTAATGTGTTGTATTGGATTTGCCCCAAACATAACACTTTGTATTCAGGACCTAAAGTTAATTGCGTTGCCACAGTTTTTGCAGTATTACTTTAGTGCCTTGTTGCAAACAGGATGTATGTTTTGGAATATTTGTATTCTGTAAAGGCTTCCTTCTTTTCACTATATTATTTAGATACATTTTGTGGAGTAACAATGTTGTTGATCCATCCTCAGTTTTTTTCTATCACAGCCATTAAACTCTGTAACTGTTTTAAAGTCACCATTGGCCTCATGGTGTGGTTTTCTTCCTCTCCGGCAACTGAGTGACTGGGTGTATTGAAACACAATTGAAACGCCATCCAAAGTGTAATAATAGCTTCACCATGCTAAAAGGGATATTCAATGTCTGCTTTTTTTTTTTTTACCCATCTATCAATAGGTGTCCTTCTTTGCGAGGCATTGGAAAACCTCCCTGGTCTTTGTGGTTGAATATGTGTTTGAAATGTACTGCTCGGATGAGGGACCTTACATAATTGTATGTAAGACTTGAGATATTAATTGAAAAATCATGTTCAACACTATTATTGCACACAGAGTCCATGCATCTTATTATGTGTATTTTTACTCCTGAACTTTAGGCTTGCCACAACAAAGGTGTTGAATAGTTATTGACTTAAGACATTTCAGCTTTTCATTTATTAATTTGTAAATATTTCGAAAAATATAATTCCACTTTGACATGATGGTGTATTGTGTGTAGGCCAGTGACAACAATCTAGTTTTAATCCATTTTAAATTCAGGCTGTAACACAACAAAATGTGGAAAAAATAAAGGGGTGTGAATACTTTCTGAAGGCACTTTACATAGAGTAATTGGTCACTGATCACTTTAATGAGGTTTGCATACTGTTGTATCCACTTTATATGTATATTTTGTATTCTAGTCATGGCTCGTCCCATAAAACTACTGTTGTACACACATTTTCTATTCATATACTGACCATGTCGAAACACCCCATCATACTCTCTATTGTGTTTATATATATTTATATTCTGGACTCTGACATTGCTCGTTGCTTGATATTTCTTAATTTCTTTGTTTTGGATAATGTGCGTATTGTTTTGTATAGCTAGGTATTATTACTGCACTGTTTGGAGTTAGAAATACAAGCATTTGGCTACATCTGCGATAACATCTGCAAATCTGTGCACGCGACCAGCAAATGTTGATTTTATTTAGTACTGCATTATTAAATTCAGTACAGAAACGTATATTTTTTTTTTGATTTTTTAAAACACACTGTTTTGCAATGAAGGTCTACAGCAACCTCAGCAGCACTGAATAGAGTAGCACCATGGGGTGCTAGCTATTTCCGTCCTCCTCTGGGTACATTGAATTCAGTACAAAACCTAGGAGGCTCATGGTTCTCACCACCTTCCATAGACTTACACAGTAATTATGACGACTTCCGGAGGACGTCCTCAGCATGAACTGACATCTCTTCCACCCAATCAAAGGATCAGAGATCGAATCTAGTACTGAAAGCATAAGCTACAGCTAGCTAGCACTGCAGTGCATAAAATGTGATGAGTAGTTCACTCAAAGAGAGAGAAAGTCAGTAATTGAACATTTTTAACAAATTCATTTATTTAAAAATTAAGGAGAAGCAGCAGAGAGAGCAAGCTAGCTATATTTCATTGTATTTGTTTTTCACTTTCACTGACTTAGCTAGCTAATGTAGTTAGCTAATTTAGTCTACTCAAACACCCGGCTCAAACAGAGAGGAATGCTATTTATGTTAGCTAGCTGGCAAGGGCTATCCAACACTGGAACTCTTCCAAGTCAAGGTAAGCTTTCAGGTAAGCTTTCGGTTGTATTAATTTATTGCCACCAGGCGAAGGTAAGGCCAGACCGGAAACAGATGAGAAACAATTTGCTGCCCTGGATCCAGAGGTTTCGGCGCCTTTTTCCCTGGGGGCTTCCAATTCAAAATGGAGGTACCTGCACCTTCTGTCTCCCTCTCTGGTGGCTTCTTCCTCGAGTTCAGATCCTCAGAACTCCCCCTCATCAGACCATGAGCCTGTCTAAGTCTCCAGCCCATTCATCATCCATGATGGATACTACAGCTGGCTCGGGTCCATCGGGCCCCACCACCCTTCGGTCCTTTAGGGGTTTGTGAAACCACTCGAGGCGAAATAATGGCTGGACCTCCTCGGTCATTGCACAAGCTGTCGTCATCAGCAGCTCTATGGTAAGAAACATCTCGGTTCCCAGGGCTAAAACCCTGTGCTATCCTGGAGAACGAGTACAGGACATTATAAGGCTGCTTCCGACTGTTCTGAGACAGCTGCCGGGAGCTGACGCTGTCGTAGTCCATATGGGATTAAACAACATTAGGAGGACTAGCTCGGAACTGCTGAAAATGTATTTTAAAGAACTGATTCAAGCTCTGAAAGATTCCAAAAAGCAGCCAATTATTTCAGGCCCTGTACCATTATTGGGCCTTGGGTGTAAAAGATTCAGCAGGCTACTGGCATTACACTCCTGGCTAAAAGATTACTAGCTCTGTTGGAATAACTTTTATAGATAACTTTGACACCTTCTGGAAACAGAAGATAATGGAGTCCATCCAAATCATCGTGGCTCCTGGACTCTGTCCACACAAGGCGGAGTTGAGACAATGATTTATCAATGATACAAGCCCAGCTCAGATAATCCCTGCCATTGTGTCACTGAATTGTAGTAATGCTGCAGTAAATGTACATTATCCCAGGAGCTTTGGAAGTCACAATGTAAGTTACCTAATTTATGTCCCTCTAACTCCCTGAATGCATCTGTCGAACCTACAGCCATTGTATACAGCAATCATGTGCCTATGAACCACAGTTATACTGTTAAAAATGGGGCGGTGTGCCCTAGTTGGAAGCACTATCAGCTCAAACATAAATAACATTGTCATGTCTACTTCTGATAAGCCTTCCAGTAAAGCAATAAAAACAATCAAGCATCCCAGGAAAGTGCAAAAAATAGCCCACATTAACATATGTAGCCTAAGAAACGAGGTTCAAGAAATCAATAACTTGCTAGTAACAAATTACATTCATATTCTGACTATCTTTGAAACCGACTTAGATAGTACCTTTGATGATACACTGGTAGCAATACATGGCTATAACATCTACAGAAAGACAGAAATGGCAATGGGGGCGGTGTTGCTGCCTATTTCCTGTAAAGCTTAAAGAGGATCTCATGTTAAATGCTGTTGAAGTAATATGGCTACAGGTTCCCCTGTCTCACCTAAAGCCCATTCTTGTGGGAAGCTGGTATAGACTACCAAGTGGTACCAGTCAGTATCTGGATGATATATGTGAAATGCTTGATATCAACAGAGAGGTATACTTTCTGTGTGACCTTTATTGACTGGCTTTCATTAACCTGCCCACTCAAGATAAAGCTTTAAACTGTTACCAGTGCGTGCAACCTGGTTCAGGTAATCAGTTAACTTACCAGGGTATTTACAAACAGCACAGGAATGAAATCATCAACATGTATTGATCACATCTTTACTAATGCTGCAGAAATCTTCTCTAAAGCAGTATCCAAATCCATTGGATGTAGCGATCACAATATAGTAGCCATATCTAGGAAAACCAAAGTTCCAAAGGCTGTGCCTAATATAGTGTATAATAGTTCATACAATAAGTTTTGTAGTGATTCCTGTTAATTATGTAAAGAATATGTGTTCGTCTGTGGTGTGTAATGAGGAGCAACCAGATGCTGCACTTGACACATTTATGAAATTGCTTATTCCAGTTACTAATACACACGCACCCATTAAGAAATTTTTTATGGTTAAGGCAAAAGGAATGACTGTCTGCATGACCGATTGGCAAATGTACTGAAAATGTATAAATCATGTGACAAAACTTGTAAAAAATATATAAAATATACTATGAAATAAAGATAAATGATATAAAGTATGAAAGTAAAAAGCTTTGGAGCACCTTAAATTAAATTTTGGGAAAAAAGGCAAACTCAGCTCCATCGTTCATTGAAACAGATGGCTCATTCATCACAAAACCCACTGATATTGCCTACTTTAATGATTTTTTTAATCGGCAAGATTTACAATCTTAGGTATGACATGCCAGCAGCAAATGCCGACACTACAAATCCAAATATTACTGACCAAATTATAAAAGACAAGCATTGTAATTTTTATTTCTGAAAAGTGAGTCTGGAAGAGGTGAAAAAATGGACAAGTAACCTGGGTCTGACAACCTGGAAAATTACTGAGGACAATAGTGGACGTTATTGTCATTCCTATTTGCCATATCTTCAATACAAGCCTAGAAGAAAGTGTGTGCCCTCAGACCTGGAGGGAAGCAAAAGTTATTCTGCTACAGAAGAGTTGTAAAAGCCCCATTTTACTGGCTGAAATAGCCGACCAATCAGCTTGTTATCAACCCTTTGTAAACATTTGGAAAGTGGTGTTTGACCAGATACAAACAAATTGACAACAGACTTCCAGCATGCTTATAGGGAAGGACATTCAACATGCACAACACTTACATCAATGGTCAGATGACGCAGATGCTATGCTACATGAATGTTTTGCTAGCACAGACTGGAATATGTTCCAGGATTCATCCAATGGCATTGAGGAGTACACCACCTCAGTCACCGGCTTCATCAATAAGTACAGTCACTGTCATCCCCACAGTGACCGTACGTACATATCCCAACCAGAAGCCATGGATTACAGGCAACATCCACATAGAGCTAAAAGCCAGAGCTGCTGATTTCGTGGAGCGGGACACTAATCCAGACGCTTATAAGGAATACCACTACGCCCTCAGACGAACCATCAAACAGGCAAAGCGTCAATATAGGATTAAGATTGAATCCTACTACACCGGCTCTGACGCTCATTGGATGTGGCAGTGTTTGATAACTATTACCGACTACAAAGGAAAACCCAGCTGTAAGCTGCCTAGTGACGCAAGCCTACAAGAGGAGTTAAATGCCTTTTATGCTCACTTCGAGGCAAGCAACACTGAAGCATGCATGAGCACCAGCTGTTCTGGATGACTGTGTGATTATGCTCTCCGTAGCCGATGTGAGCCAGACCTTTAAACATGTCAACATTCACAAACCCGCAGGGCCAGACCGATTTAACAGGACAGGACGTATACTCAAAGCATGTGAGGACCAATTGGCATGTGTCTTCACAGACATTTTCAACCTCTCCCTGTCCGAGTCTGTAATACATGTTTCAAACATACCACCATAGTCCCTGTGCCTAAGAAAGCGAAGGTAACCTGCCTAAATTACCACTTCGGTAGCCATGAAATGCTTTGAATGGCTGGTCATGGCTCACATCAACACCATCATCCCGGAAACCCTAGACCCACACCAATTTGCATACTGCCCCACAGACGACTTAATCTCAATCGCACCCCACACTGCCCTTTCCCACCTGGACAAAAGGAACACCTATGTGAGAATGCTCTTCATTGACTACAGCTCAGCGTTCAACACTGTAGTACCCAGAAAGCTCATCACTAAGCTAAGGACCCTGGGACTAAACACCTCCCTCTGCAACTGGATCCTGGACTCAGATGGTAAGGGTAGGCCGCAACACACCTGGTACGCTAATCCTCAACACTGGTGCCCCTCAGGGGTGCGTGCTTACTCCCTTCTTGTACGACACAACAGTGGTAGGCCTGATCACCGACAATGATGAGACAGCCTATAGGGAGGAGGTCCAGAGACCTGGCAGTGTGGTACCAGGACAACAACCTCTCCCTCAATGTGAGCAAGACAAAGGAGCTGATCGTGGAGTACAGGAAAAGGCGGGCCGTCAGACCCCCATTAACATCAACGGGGCTGTAGTAGAGCGGGTTGAGAGGTTCAAGTTCCTTGGAGTCCACATCACCAACAAACTATCATGGTCCAAACACACCAAGACAGTGTCCTGAAGAGGGCACGACAACACCTTTCCCCCCCAGAAGACTGAAAATATTTGGCATGGGGCCCCAGCTGCACCATCGAGAGCATCCTGACCGGTTACATCACTGCCTGGTATGGCAACTGCTTGGCTACAGAGGGTAGTGCATATGGCCCAGTACACCACCGGGGCCAAGCTTCCTGCAATCCAGGACATATACACTAGGCGGTGTCAGAGGAAGGCCCCAAAAATGGTCAAAGACTCCAGTCACCCAAGTCATAGACTGTTCTCTCTGCTACCGCATGGCAACAGTACCAGAGCGCCAAGTCTAGGACCCAAAGGCCCCTTAACAGCTTCTACCCCCAAGCCATAAGACTGCTGAACAATTAATCAAATGGCCACCCAGACTATTTACATTGACACTCCACCCCTTCCATTTGTTTTTACACTGCTGTCTATTATCCATGCATAGTCACTTTACTCATACCTACATGTACAAATTATCTCGACTAACCTGTACCCCCACACATTGATTCGGTACTGGTACCCCCCCTGCATATAGCCTCGTTATTGTTATTTTATTGTGTTACTTTTTATAATTTTTTACTTTAGTTTATTTTGTAAATATTTTATTAAGGGCTTGTAAGTAAGCATTTCATGGTAAGGTCTACCTACACCTTTTGTATTTGGTGCATGTGTCAAATAAAATTTGAATTGATTTGAAATGACTGATTGGCTGAGAGAAATTGATGATAGAAAGATTGTGGGAGCTGTTTTGTTAGACTTTGTTGCGGCTTTTGACATTATCGATGAAAGTCTGCTGCTGGAAAAACGTATGGCTTTACACCGGCTTCTACATTGTGGCTACAGAGTCTAACAGAACACAGAGGCTGAACTTTAATGGAAGCCTTTCCAGCATAATCCAGGTAGAATTAGGAATTCCCCAGGGCAGCTGTCTAGTTCATCTTACTGGTGTCTATGCATGCAGATGACTCAACACTATACACGTCAACTACTACAGTGAGTGAAATCATTGCAACACTTAACAAAGAGCTGCGGTCAGTTTCAGAATGGTTGGCAAGAAATAAGATTGTCCTAAATATTTCAAAAACTAAAAGCTTTGTATTTGGGACAAATCATTCACTAAACCCTAAATGAAATATTGTAATGAATAATGTGGAAATTGAGCAAGTCATGGTCAAAACAGGTTGATGCAACAATAGCTAAGGAGTGGAGACGTCTGTCAATAATGAGGCGCTGCTCTGCCTTCTTAACAATACTATCAACAAGGCAGGTCCTACAGGCCCTAGTTCTGTCGCACCTGGACAAGTGTCCAGTTGTGTGGTCAGGTGCTGCAAAGAAGGACTTGCAATTGTCTCAGAACAGGGCAGCACAGCTGGCTTTTAAATGTCTACAGAGAAGTGAACTAACATAAATAAATGCAAGTCAATCTCTCATGGCTCAAAGTAGAGGAGAGAGTGTTAGTTCTCTTCTCAACTTTTTTCTGTGGAAAAAGTGTTGACAGGCTGAATGCACCAAGCTGTCTGTTTAAACGACTAGCACACAGCTTAGACACCCATGCATACCCACAAGATATGCACTAGAGGGCTCTTCAAAATCAAATCAAGCTTTATTTATACAGCACATTTCAGACATGGAATGCAACACAATGTGCTTCAAAGGAAAAAACAAATAAAAACTGAACTTCTAAAAAGCACCCTAAGGAAAAGTAAAAATATCTGTTTTAAAAATATCTACAGTTTCGGCCCCCTCAGGTTTTTTGGCTGGGGGCATAGTAACTAAAGGCTTCTTTTCCATGCCTCCTTGTCCTAGGCTTTGGGATAGTTAAAATGACAGTGCCAGAGGACCTGAGGGACCTACTGGGTACATAACTTAAAAGCATGTCTGACATGTATTGGGGTGCACATTCGTGGATTGATTTAAAAACCAATAGAAGAATCTTAAAATGTATTCTAAAAGTAACAGGTAACCAGTGCAGAGACCGTTGTAATGTGTGCTCTCCGTCTGCTCTTAATCAGTTCCCGTGCTTGCATCATTCTGTATGTTTTGCAGTTGACCAATGGCTTTCTTGGTTAGACCAGACAGGAGAGCATTTGTATTTATTATGGATCCCCCCTCTTCCTGGGGTCCAGCAAAATTAAGGCAGTTTATACAATTCTAAAACATTACAATACATTGACAGATTTCACAACACTCTGTGTGCCCTCAGGCCCCTACTCCAACACTACCACATATCTACAGTACAAAATACATGTGTATGTGTAGGTATTGTGTGTGTATGTGTGTGTATATATGTGTCTGTGCCTATGTTTGTGTTGCTTCACAGTCCCAGCTGTTCTATAAAGTGTTTTTTAATCTTTAAAAAAATATCTAATTTTACTGCTTGCATCAGTTACTTGATGTGGAATAGAGTTCCTTGTAGTCATGGCTCTATGTAGTACTTTGCACCTCACATAGTCTGTTCTGGACTTGGGGACTGTGAAGAGCTTTCTGTGTACATCCAAGGGCCAGCCGTACTGCCCTGTTCTGAGCCAATTGCAATTTTCCTAAGTCCTTTGTTGATAGTGTTGTTAAAAAGGTAGAGCAGCGCTTTATTATGGACATACTTCTCCCCATCTTAACTACTTATGTATCAAATATATGGTGTTGAGTCATCCGCATACATCACACTCTGGCAAAGCCAGTGGCATATCATTAGTAAAGATAGAAAAAAGTAATGGGCCTAGACAGCTGCCCAGGGGAATTCCTGATTCTACATGGATTATGTTGGAGAGGCTTCCATTAATGAACACCCTCTGTGTTCCGTTAGACAGGTAACTCTTTATCCACAATATAGCAGGGGGTGCAAATTTATAACACATACGTTTTTCCAGCAGCAGACTATGATCGATAATGTCAAAAGTATTTGGGCCAGTAAAGGGCCTTTACAGTAGTCTGATGACACTTGTTATAAAAGCATGGATGAGTCTCTGTATCAGCCTGGGAGAGAAATGGCCGCACATTGGCAATGATCCTCCAAGTAGTAAAAAGTTATTTCGGTCATATTCCTAATGTACGATTCGAAATTGAGTTCAGAATCTAAACTAACACCTAGGTTTTTTACCTGGTGTTTTATCTTTATGACTTCAAATGTGCGGCCAGATTATCTCTCTGTACTTTGGCTCTAACAATAAGTACCTCGTTCTTGTCTTGATTTAGCTGGAGGAAGTTGTGAGCCATCCACATATTTAAATCACTAATACAGTCTAATAATTTATCCGTGGAGCTAAAATCCTCTGATGACACAGAAATGTACAGTTGTGTATCGCCTGTGTAGCAGTGAAAATCAATGCTGTGCTTTCTGATAACGCTGCTAAGGGGTAACATACATTCAAAAGTTTGGACACACTTACTCATTCCAGGGTTTTTCTTTATTTTTACTATTTTCTACATTGTAGAATAATAGTGAAGATATCAACACTATGAAATAATATGGATGGAATCATGTAGTAACCAAAAAAGTGTTAAACAAATCAAAAATATGTTTTATATTTGAGATTCTTCAAAGTAGCCACCCTTTGCCTTGATGATAGCGTTGCACGCTCTTCTCATTCTCTCAACCAGCTTCATGATGTAGTCACCTGGAATGCATTTCAATTAACAGCTGTGCCTTGTTAAAAGTACATTTTTGGTATTCTTTCCTCCTTAATGCGTTTGGTAAGAAAAACGACAGTCCATCATTACTTTAAGACATGAAGTTCAGTCAATCCGGAAAATTTCTTGAATTTTTTAAGTTTCTTCAAGTGCAGTCGCAAAAACCATCAAGCGCTATGATGAATCTGGCTCTCATGAGGACTGCCACAGGGCTACCAGCCTCAGAAATTGCAGCCCAAATAAATGCTTCAGAGTTCAAGGAGCAGACACATCTCAACATCAACTGTTCAGAGGAGACTGAGTGAATCAGGCCTTCATGGTTGAACTGCTGCATAGAAATCACTACTAAAGGACACAAACAAAAAGAAGAGACTTGCTTGGGCCAAGAAACATGAGCAATGGACATTAGACCGGTGGAAATCTGTCCTTTGGTCTGATGAGTCCACATTTGAGATTTTTGGTTCCAACTGCCGTGTCTTTGTGAGACACAGAGTAGATGAACGTATGATCTCTGCATGTGTGGTTCCCACCGAGAAGCATGGAGGAGGAGGTGTGATGGTGTGGGGGTGCTTTGATGGTGACACTGTCTGTGGTTTATTTAGAATTCAAGGCACACTAAACCAGCATGGCTACCACAGCATTCTGCAGCAATATGCCATCCCATCTGGTTTGAGATTAGTGTGACTACCGTTTGTTTTTCAACAGGACAATGACCTGCATCAGATGACCTGGCCTCCACAATCACCCGACCTCAACTCAATTGAGATGGTGTCACGTTCTGACCTTTATTTCCTTTGTTTTGTCATTATTTAGTATGGTCAGGGCGTCTATGTTTGTTTTTCTATGTTTTGGGTATTTCTATGTTTCGGCCTAGTATCAGAGGCAGATGTCATTAGTTGTCTCTGATTGAGAATCATACTTAGGTATCCTGGGTTTCACTGTGTGTTTGTGGGTGATTGTTCCTGTCTCTGTGTTTGCACCAGATAGGGCTGTTTAGGTTTTCGCACATTTATTGTTTTGTTAGTTTATTCATGTATAGAGTCTATATTAAAGAAACATGAATAACCACCACGCTGCATTTTGGTCCGCCTCTCCTTCACCACAAGAAAACCGTTACAGAATCACCCACCACAACAGGACCAAGCGGCGTGGTAACGGGCAACAGCAACATCAGCGCAAGGAGGACTGGACATGGGAGGATGAGTTGGATGGTAAAGGACCCTGGCCACAGCCTGGAGAATATCGCCGCCCCAAAGAAGAGCTGGAGGCGGCGAAGGCGGAGAGGCGCTGGTATGAGGAGGCAGCACGGCGGCGTGGATGGAAGCCCGATAGTCAGCCCCAAAAATGTATTGGCGGAGGCACACAGGAAGTGTGGCGAAGCCAGGTAGGAGACCTGCGCCAACTTCCTGTGCTTACCGGTGGGCTGGAGAGACCGGGCAGGCACCGTGTTATGCTGTGAAGCGCACGGTGTCCCCAGTGCGGGTGCATAGCCCGGTGCGGTACATTCCAGCTCCGCGTATCGGCCGGGCCAGAGTGGGCATCGAGCCAAGTGCCATGAAGCCGGCTCTACGCATCTGGTCTCCAGTCAGCCTTGGGCCGGCTTACATGGCACCAGCCTTGCGCATGGTGTCCCCGGTTCGCCTGCATAGCCCAGTGCGGGCTATTCAAATCAAATCAAATCAAATCAAATGTTATTTGTCACATACACGTGGTTAGCAGATGTTAATGCGAGTGTAGCGAAATGCTTGTGCTTCTAGTTCCGACAATGCAGTAATAACCAACAAGTAATCTAACTAACAATTCCAAAACTACTGTCTTATACACAGTGTAAGGGGATAAATAATATGTACATAAGGATATATGAATGAGTGATGGTACAGAGCAGCATAGGCAAGATACAGTAGATGAAATCGAGTACAGTATATACATATGAGATGAGTATGTAAACAAAGTGGCATAGTTAAAGTGGCTAGTGATACATGTATTACATAAGGATGCAGTCGATGATATAGAGTACAGTATATACGTATGCATATGAGATGAATAATGTAGGGTAAGTAACATTATATAAGGTAGCGTTGTTTAAAGTGGCTAGTGATATATTTACATCATTTCCTATCAATTCCCATTATTAAAGTGGCTGAAGTGAGTCAGTGTCATTGTCAGTGTGTTGGCAGCAGCCACTCAATGTTAGTGGTGGCTGTTTAACAGTCTGATGGCCTTGAGATAGAAGCTGTTTTTCAGTCTCTCGGTCCCAGCTTTGATGCACCTGTACTGACCTCGCCTTCTGGATGATAGCGGGGTGAACAGGCAGTGGCTCGGGTGGTTGATGTCCTTGATGATCTTTATGGCCTTCCTGTAACATCGGGTGGTGTAGCTGTCCTGGAGGGCAGGTAGTTTGCCCCCGGTGATGCGTTGTGCAGACCTCACTACCCTCTGGAGAGCCTTACGGTTGAGGGCGGAGCAGTTGCCGTACCAGGCGGTGATACAGCCCGACAGGATGCTCTCGATTGTGCATCTGTAGAAGTTTGTGAGTGCTTTTGGTTACAAGCCGAATTTCTTCAGCCTCCTGAGGTTGAAGAGGCGCTGCTGCGCCTTCTTCACGATGCTGTCTGTGTGAGTGGACCAATTCAGTTTGTCTGTGATGTGTATGCCGAGGAACTTAAAACTTGCTACCCTCTCCACTACTGTTCCATCGATGTGGATTGGGGGGTGTTCCCTCTGCTGTTTCCTGAAGTCCACAATCATCTCCTTAGTTTTGTTGACGTTGAGTGTGAGGTTATTTTCCTGACACCACACTCCGAGGGCCCTCACCTCCTCCCTGTAGGCCGTCTCGTCGTTGTTGGTAATCAAGCCTACCACTGTTGTGTCGTCCGCAAACTTGATGATTGAGTTGGAGGCGTGCGTGGCCACGCAGTCGTGGGTGAACAGGGAGTACAGGGGAGGGCTCAGAACGCACCCTTGTGGGGCCCCAGTGTTGAGGATCAGCGGGGAGGAGATGTTGTTGCCTACCCTCACCACCTGGGGGCGGCCCGTCAGGAAGTCCAGTACCCAGTTGCACAGGGCGGGGTCGAGACCCAGGGTCTTGAGCTTGATGACGAGCTTGGAGGGTACTATGGTGTTGAATGCCGAGCTGTAGTCGATGAACAGCATTCTCACATAGGTATTCCTCTTGTCCAGATGGGTTAGGGCAGTGTGCAGTGTGGTTGAGATTGCATCGTCTGTGGACCTATTTGGGCGGTAAGCAAATTGGAGTGGGTCTAGGGTGTCAGGTAGGGTGGAGGTGATATGATCCTTGACTAGTCTCTCAAAGCACTTCATGATGACGGATGTGAGGACTAGCTTTCTTGGGAACAGGAACAATGGTGGCCCTCTTGAAGCATGTGGGAACAGCAGACTGGTATAGGGATTGATTGAATATGTCCGTAAACACACCGGCCAGCTGGTCTGCGCATGCTCTGAGGGCGCGGCTGGGGATGCCGTCTGGGCCTGCAGCCTTGCGAGGGTTAACACATTTAAATGTTTTACTCACCTCGGCTGCAGTGAAGGAGAGACCGCATGTTTTCGTTGCAGGCCGTGTCAGTGGCACTGTATTGTCCTCAAAGCGGGCAAAAAAGTTATTTAGTCTGCCTGGGAGCAAGACATCCTGGTCCGTGACTGGGCTGGATTTCTTCCTGTAGTCCGTGATTGACTGTAGACCCTGCCACATGCCTCTTGTGTCTGAGCCGTTGAATTGAGATTCTACTTTGTCTCTGTACTGACGCTTAGCTTGTTTGATAGCCTTGCGGAGGGAATAGCTGCACTGTTTGTATTCGGTCATGTTACCAGACACCTTGCCCTGATTAAAAGCAGTGGTTTGCGCTTTCAGTTTCACGCGAATGCTGCCATCAATCCACGGTTTCTGGTTAGGGAATGTTTTAATCGTTGCTATGGGAACGACATCTTCAACGCACGTTCTAATGAACTCGCACACCGAATCAGTGTATTCGTCAATATTGTTATCTGACGCAATACGAAACATGTCCCAGTCCACGTGATGGAAGCAGTCTTGGAGTGTGGAGTCAGCTTGGTCGGACCAGCGTTGGACAGACCTCAGCGTGGGAGCCTCTTGTTTTAGTTTCTGTCTGTAGGTAGGGATCAACAAAATGGAGTCGTGGTCAGCTTTTCCGAAAGGGGGGCGGGGCAGGGCCTTATATGCGTCGCGGAAGTTAGAGTAACAATGATCCAAGGTCTTTCCACCCCTGGTTGCGCAATCGATATGCTGATAAAATTTAGGGAGTCTTGTTTTCAGATTAGCCTTGTTAAAATCCCCAGCTACAATGAATGCAGCCTCGGATAAATCGTTTCCAGTTTGCAGAGAGTTAAATAAAGTTTGTTCAGAGCCATCGATGTGTCTGCTTGGGGGGGATATATACTGCTGTGATTATAATCGAAGAGAATTCTCTTGGTAGATACTGCGGTCTACATTTGATTGTGAGGAATTCTAAATCAGGTGAACAGAAGGATTTGAGTTCCTGTATGTTTCTTTCATCACACCATGTCACGTTAGCCATAAGGCATACGCCCCCGCCCCTCTTCTTACCAGAAAGATGTTTGTTTCTGTCTGCGCGATGCGTGGAGAAACCCGTTGGCTGCACCGCCTCGGATAGCGTCTCTCCAGTGAGCCATGTTTCCGTGAAGTAAAGAACGTTACAGTCTCTGATGTCCCTCTGGAATGCTACCCTTGCTCGGATTTCATCAACCTTGTTGTCAAGAGACTGGACATTGGCAAGAAGTATGCTAGGGAGTGGTGCACGGTGTGCCCGTCTCCGGAGTCTGACCAGAAGACCGCCTCGTTTCCCTCTTTTTCGGAGTCGTTTTTTTGGGTCGCTGCATGGAATCCACTCCGTTGTCCTGTTTGTAAGGCAGAACACAGGGTCCGCGTCGCAAAAAACATATTCTTGGTCGTACTGATGGTGAGTTGACGCTGATCTTATATTCAGTAGTTCTTCTCAACTGTATGTAATGAAACCTAAGATGACCTGGGGTACTAATGTAAGAAATAACACGTAAAAAAACAAAAAACTGCATAGTTTCCTAGGAACGTGAAGCGAGGCGGCCATCTCTGTCGGCGCCGGAAGTACATATTCCACCTCGCCGCACTGGCAGGGCGACCGGGAGCATGCAACCAGGTAGGGTTGGGCAGGCTCGGTGCTCAAGAGCTCCAGTGCGCCTGCACGGTCCGGTCTATCCGTCACCACCTCCACGCACCAGCCCTCCGGTGGCAGCCCCCCGCACCAGGCTGTCTCTCCGGCTCATCCTTACAGGGGCTCCCGCCTGTCCAGCGCTGTCGGAGTCTCCCGCCTCTCCAGCGCTGTCGGAGTCTCCCGCCTCTCCAGCGCTGCCGGAGCCTTCCTACTCTCCAGCGCTGCCATAGCCTTCCTCCTCTCCAGCGCAGCCAGAGTCTCCTGCCCCTTCGGCGCTAACAGAGCTCCCACCCCTCAGTCCAGAGGCGCTAGAGCCCCTCATTCCAGAGGCGCCAGAGCTACTCAGTCCAACGCTGCCGGAGCCTTCCTCTCCAGCGCTGCCGGAGCCTTCCTCTCCAGCGCTGTCATAGTCTCCCACCTCTCCAGTGCTGCCAGAGCCTTCCTCCTCTCCAGCGTTGCTAGAGCTTCCCGTCTGCCCAGCGCCATCTGAGCTACCCGTCTGCCCATCGCCATCTGAGCCACCCGTCTGCCCAGCGCCGCCTGAGCCACCCGTCTGCCTAGCGCCGCCAGTGCCGCCAGTCTGCCCAGCGCCGCCATTGCCGCCAGTCTGCAAGGAGCCGCCAGTGCCGCCAGTCTGCAAGGAGCCGCCAGTGCCGCCAGTCTGCAAGGAGCCGCCAGTGCCGCCAGTCTGCAAGGAGCCGCCAGTGCCGCCAGTCAGCCAGGGGCCGCCAGTGCCGCCTGTCAGCCAGGGGCCGCCAGTCAGCCAGGGGCCGCCAGTCCCGCCAGTCAGCCAGGGGCCGCCAGTGCCTCCAGTCAGCCAGGGGCCGCCAGTGCCGCCAGTCAGCCAGGGGCCGCCAGTGCCGCCAGTCAGCCAGGGGCCGCCAGTGCCGCCAGTCAGCCAGGTGCCGCCAGTGCCCCTCAGCCCAGAGGCGCCAGAGCGCCTCATCCCAGAGGCGCCAGAGCCCCTCAGCCCAGAGGCGCCAGAGCCCCTGCCCCTCTGTCCAGAGCCCCTGCCCCTCTGTCCAGAGCTTCCGCCCCTCTGTCCAGAGCTTCCGCCCCTCTGTCCAGAGCTTCCGCCCCTCTGTCCAGAGCTTCCGCCCCTCAGTCCAGTGGGGTCATTTAGAGGGGTCGCCGTGGTTAGGAGGCCACGGAAGCAGACAATAAGGCGGACTAAGACAATGGTGAAGTGGGGTCCGCATCCCGCGCCAGAGCCGCCACCGCGGACAGACGCCCACCCAGCCTCTCCCCTATAGGTTAAGGTTTTGCGGCCGGAGTCCGCACCTTTGGGGGGGGGGGGTGGTTACTGTCACGTTCTGACCTTTATTTCCTTTGTTTTGTCATTATTTAGTATGGTCAGGGCGTGAGTTGGGGTGGGCAGTCTATGTTTGTTTTTCTATGTTTTGGGTATTTCTATGTTTCGGCCTAGTATCAGAGGCAGGTGTCATTAGTTGTCTCTGATTGAGAATCATACTTAGGTAGCCTGGGTTTCACTATGTGTTTGTGGGTGATTGTTCCTGTCTCTGTGTTTGCACCAGATAGGGCTGTTTAGGTTTTCGCACATTTATTGTTTTGTTAGTTTATTCATGTATAGAGTCTATATTAAAGAAACATGAATAACCACCACGCTGCATTTTGGTCCGCCTCTCCTTCACCACAAGAAAACCGTTACAGATGGTTTGGGATGAGTTGGATCGCAGAGTGAAGGAAAAGCAGCCAACAAGTGCTCAGCATATGTGGAACTCCTTCAAGACTGTTAGGAAATCATGCCTGGTGAAGCTGGTTGAGAGAATGCCAAGAGTGTGCAAAGCTGTCATCAAGGAAAAGGGTGGCTACTTTGAAGAATCTCAAATATAAAATATATTTTGATTTGTTGAACGCTTTTTTGGTTACTACCTGATTCCATGTGTTATTTCATAGTTTTGATGTCTTCACTATTATTCTACAATGTAGAAAAAAGTAAAAATAAAGAAAACCCCTTGAATGAGTAGGTGTGTCCAAACTTTGACTGGTACTGTATATAAACTGACCAGTTCCGGACCCAAAATTGAACCTTGTGGAACGCCACGTTTGATATGTATTTTCTCTCAGTTATGTTCACCAAGGGTGAAAAAAACTCTTGACCGGTTAAATAGGTCCTAAACCAATTTGGAACTGGACCGGAGAGGCCAACCCACTTCTCCAGTGTGTCCAGAAGGACATCAGCGTCAACAGTGTCGAATGCAGCACTTCAATCCAAGAGTACAAGGACAGAGAGCTGTTTGGAATCTGTATTGGCTCTTAAGATAATTTACCACTTTAACTAAGGCCATCTCTGTGCTGTAGTGGGCATGAAATCCAGATTGGATTTTTTTTTAAATACAGTTGTCACTTAAAAATGTATTTAGCTGTTTGAAAACAAATTTCTCCCGAATTCTGCTTAAGAATGGAAGGTTGGAGATTGCCCGAAAATTGTTAAGAGCTGAAGAATCTAGATTACTTTTCACCATAGCAGTTTTTAGTGCAGTAGGGAAATTGCCTGTGATCAGGGAGTGATTAACAATAGCATGCACTTCTTCTGATATGCAAATGCAAACTCGTTTGAAGAAGGTGTTGGGGATAGGATGGAGAAGGCAGGTAGAAGATTTAAATTGTGATATCACTTTCCTGAGCAAAATAAATCCCTAGTGGCTTTGCTAGGGCACATATCATCAAACTTCTCATCGGGTCTTGCTTGACTGATATCCAGCCTACCTTATTTCTGAAATATGCAGCAAACTTCACAGGTTTGCAGGGGTAGGATTTATCAGGACATCAATGGTTGAGATGAGCCCTCCCTAATATTCTGATTATGAGGGGTCAAGATAGAAATGCCATACGAGCTCATTTTTCTAATTGCCTTGTTATGTATGTGACTCGTTTCAGGATATATTATGCCAAGTTGCTCTCTCAGAATATAATAATGTAACCTGCAACTTTGACTTTCTCCACTTCTGCTCTGCCTTTCTGCAATTTCTCTTTAATTTATTCGTTTCCTCACTTATCCAAGGGGCTCCGTTTTGGATGTGGTGTTTTTCAACTTTACTGAAGCTATGGCATTAATAGTTGCCCTTAATTTGTTATTAAAGTTATCAACTAACTCATCAAAGTGGAAGGCAGAATAGATGATGGAGTATTGTTCACACAATCAATAAAATCTGTTGCAAATTCAGATAGTCTTAATAATGCTTTCCGTATTACCCTGTGCTATGGGCAACAAGTTGGTAAAAAATACACAGTAGGATTAGATAAAGCAACATCAGCAATAGAGGGTATGTCAATGGAAAGCCCCGTGGTAATAACCAGGTCCATACTATCGCTGCGGTTATGGGTGGGCCCAGTAATTTGTTAGATAAAGTCCATAGAGCACAAATGATTCATGAATTCAATGGCCTTGGAATCAGTCTCTTTGCCAACATGAATATTAAAATCACCCAACACAATGATTTATATCATAGTTCTCAAGGACAATAGCCAATAGTTCAGAGAAATCAGTAAAGAAAATGGGGCAGTGCTTTGGTGGCCTATACAGGGTTAAGGCCAGCACGGGTGGCTGACATTTAAACAGTATTCGCAAAAAAAATTTCCTTATAGCTGAGAGCATTAGTAAAAATAGAGGCTGATAGAATATGTAAAGCTGTAGTCTGGCGGAATCCTTCAATAACAACGGCACTACAGTCTGAAGACTGAAGCCATGTTTCAGTGAGAAACGTGCAATCAACTTTGCGCTCAGTAATGAGGTCATTCACGAGAAAGGTTTTACTTGTGATTACTCATTTACAGGTGCCATATTCAGTGAATGTGGGCCACTCGGCCCTTGTGGGATCTGCCTAGAGGTAACCAATGGAATAACAAACAGATTAAAGTTACAACCATGTTTTTTGACAGTCGTTTTAGGATATATTATGCCAAGTTGCTCTCTCAGAATATAATAATGTAACCTGCAACTTTTACTTTCACCACTTCTATCAGAATGGTAGGAGATGACAGTTTGTAACTCACTAGAAGGCGAAGATAAGCAACACAAATTAGGTTACTCACAATAATCATAGTGCCATTCTACAGGAGCTGATCTGCTTTCCAAGTCCTCTTGTTGCTTATTCTGACAGAGAGACCTGGAGCACTATCAGACACTGTCTCTCAGTCTCTAAAACAGTTTGATGTTGTTAGGACTGGAGCAATACCAGACACTGTCTCTCAGTCTCTAAAACAGTTTGATGTTGTTGGGACTGGAGAAAGTTGATGTCATTTTCAAAACAGACTATGGGAGGTGCTCAGTACTACATAGAGTCATGGCTACATGGAACTCTATTCCATATCAGGTAAATGATGCAAGTAGAAGAATCAGATAAAAAAACTGATAAAAATACAACTTATGGAACTGCGGGGACTGAAGAGACACACACACACACACACACACACACACACACACACACACACACAGGCAAAAAGACACACACTTACACATACACATGATAAGACACGCACTCTACACACACGTACACATGGATCTTGTATTGTAGGTATGTGGTAGTAGAGTAGTGGCTTGAGCGAAAACACTTAATCTGTTGTGAAAAATATTTTGAAATGTAATGTCATGTAATATTGTATATAACTGCCTTAATGTTGCTGGACCCCTTGAAGAGTAGCTGCTGCCTTGACCAAATACCAGGGCCAGCCAGTGTAACTGTTAAACTGCTTGCTGTACACTGTACGGTGTGATTGTAGAAGGTTTACTAACACCTTAGTTCTATTAGCTATGTTGACTATGATGTTAATATGGTGACAACGATGTAGGCTATGTAGCGCTTAGCGGTTATGGTATGAAGGTTTGGCATGGAATTATTATTTTTTTTTGCCTCGTCACAGACAGCTGTTTTGTTGTCCACCGAAGTCCATACTCGAAGGGAGAAGGTGAGAGGAGGAGAGGGTGTAGATCCGAGAAGGAATTATACAACGAGGAAAGTGATGATGCTGTTTGTATGTGGCTGCTATGAAAATTTACTGTGTGTGCAGGTGAAAAACTTTTCTTGAATGGAAGTAAACAGAATGAAGTGTGGATAAGCCTACCTGAATTTGTTCAATAGAAACTCTCGTTTGCAACTGTTTGGACTAATGATTACACCCTAGATCAGCTAGATGCCGGCAGGATTATGCAAGGCTGTATTGAATGTGTCACTGTTTGTCACCTTGATTACTCCAATTTGTCTCTCTACCTGTGCACCTAGGTTATAAACTTAGATTCGTAGGCTAGTATTAACCTCATGATGGGTATAGGGAAAATTCAAGTATCATATAATAGCCTAAACCTATCGATGTTACATCGAGCTGGGTGAATGGAAAATTAATGAGTGTCCAAAATGCTGTAATAGAAATAATGCCATGCTCATAAATGTTTTAAATAAATCGTCCTCCCTCATCTTAAACAGCACAGACTGCCACTGATCTGAACATTTTATCGCCCGGTTCAGGGAAGAGCACAGCTGCTTTGCTGTGGCAAAGTAATCAACACAAATGAGTTACAAACGAGGTAGGACAGGCGCACACACACACACACACACTCACACACACACACACACACACACACTAGCTATCCCAGCTACTGCAGCAGTAAAGTTCCAGATAATGTCACATGGTTTCCAAGAAGCCAGAAAGTGAGTGAGGCGTGGACCTTGCCCATTGTGACACTCTCAGGCTGCGTCTGAAATGGCACCCTATTCCCTATGTAGTGCATTCTTTTGAACAGGGCCTCATGGGCCCTCATGGGCTTTAGCCAAAAGCAGTGCACTATAGGGAGTATGGTGCCATTTGGGACACAACCTCAAACAGACTGATGGGAAACTCAAGCTGTAGAGAACAAAGCGGACTTGATCCATAGGGATGGATGTCTCTGTTCTGTTCTGGTCCTCAGGCACATCCCTCTTTTCTTTCACTATTCTGCTGGCTGGGGGAAAAGACTCTGTACTGTAAGCCTGGGATCTCTCTCTCTCTCTGGACTCTCTCTTTTTGTCTCTCTCTCTCTCTCTCTCTCTCTCTCTGCTTAGTTTTAATCAAACCACAGACTCCTATAGCTAGTGGGAACGTTGCCATAGAGGGATTGATATAGTGCTCTTGCTGGGATGTGGGTAAATAGAACAGTTTGTCACCCTGGCTGGCTCTTTTTGACTTGAGTAGTAGGTAGGCCTTACATCATGGCCAGAAGTTGCTAAAAAAAACTGTTCTATCAGCTGTTCTCTTCCATCCTGGAGCCAAGTAGAAGTTAATGAATGTGCTAAGGCTTTGTGTTGTGCTGGGTGACAGGCCAGGGGGTTATGGATGTTTGTGGCTTTAAAGGGGCAATCTGCAATTGGTATATCTTTTTTTAAAACTTAAATGAATGATATGAAGTTCTATTATTTTTATTATTATTATTCAACAAAAAAATGTAGTGGGTAGATCAGCTTTAATATTGCAGATTGTAATTGTCTGCATCATTTCCAATCCCCTATACAGTGCATTCAGAAAGTATTCAGACCCCTTGACCTTTTCCACATTTTGTTACGTTACAGCCTTATTCTAAAATGTAATAATTAGTTTTTTCCCTTATCAATCTACACATAATACCCCATAATGACAAAGCAAAAACAAGTTTGTAGAAATGCTTGCAAATGTATAAGTATTCAGTATTCAGACCCTTTACTCAGTACTTTGTTGATGCACCTTTGGCAGCGATTACAGCATAGTCATACAGCATTCTTGAGTATGACGCTACAAGCTTGGTACACATATATTTGGGGAGATTCTCCCATTCTTTGCAGATCCTCTCAAGCTCTGTCAGGTTGGATGGGGAGCATTGCTGCACAGCTACAGTGCCTTGCGAAAGTATTCGGCCCCCTTGAACTTTGCGACCTTTTGCCACATTTCAGGCTTCAAACATAAAGATATAAAACTGTATTTTTTTGTGAAGAATCAACAACAAGTGGGACACAATCATGAAGTGGAACGACATTTATTGGATATTTCAAACTTTTTTAACAAATCAAAAACTGAAAAATTGGGCGTGCAAAATTATTCAGCCCCTTTACTTTCAGTGCAGCAAACTCTCTCCAGAAGTTCAGTGAGGATCTCTGAAGGATCCAATGTTGACCTAAATGACTAATGATGATAAATACAATCCACCTGTGTGTAATCAAGTCTCCGTATAAATGCACCTGCACTGTGATAGTCTCAGAGGTCCGTCAAAAGCGCAGAGAGCATCATGAAGAACAAGGAACACACCAGGCAGGTCCGAGATACTGTTGTGAAGAAGTTTAAAGCCGGATTTGGATACAAAAAGATTTCCCAAGCTTTAAACATCCCAAGGAGCACTGTGCAAGCAAAATGGAAGGAGTATCACACCACTGCAAATCTACCAAGACCTGGCCGTCCCTCTAAACTTTCAGCTCATACAAGGAGAAGACTGATCAGAGATGCAGCCAAGAGGCCCATGATCACTATGGATGAACTGCAGAGATCTACAGCTGAGGTGGGAGACTCTGTCCATAGGACAACAATCAGTCATATATTGCACAAATCTGGCCTTTATGGAAGAGTGGCAAGAAGAAAGTCATTTCTTAAAGATATCCATAAAAAGTGTTGTTTAAAGTTTGCCACAAGCCACCTGGGAGACACACCAAACATGTGGAAGAAGGTGCTCTGGTCAGATGAAACCAAAATGGAACTTTTTGGCAACAATGCAAAACGTTATGTTTGGCGTAAAAGCAACACAGCTCATCACCCTGAACACACCATGCCCACTGTCAAACATGGTGGTGGCAGCATCATGGTTTGGGCCTGCTTTTCTTCAGCAGGGACAGGGAAGATGGTTAAAATTGATGGGAAGATGGATGGAACCAAATACAGGACCATTCTGGAAGAAAACCTGATAGAGTCTGCAAAAGACCTGAGACTGGGACGGAGATTTGTCTTCCAACAAGACAATGATCCAAAACATAAAGCAAAATCTACAATGGAATGGTTAAAAAATAAACATATCCAGGTGTTAGAATGGCCAAGTCAAAGTCCAGACCTGAATCCAATCGAGAATCTGTGGAAAGAACTGAAAACTGCTGTTCACAAATGCTCTCCATCCAACCTCACTGAGCTCGAGCTGTTTTGCAAGGAGGAATGGGAAAAAAATTCAGTCTCTCGATGTGCAAAACTGATAGAGACATACCCCAAGCGACTTACAGCTGTAATCACAGCAAAAGCTGGCACTACAAAGTATTAACTTAAGGGGGCTGAATAATTTTGCACGCCCAATTTTTCAGTTTTTGTATGTTAAAAAAGTTTGAAATATCCAATAAATGTCGTTCCACTTCATGATTGTGTCCCACTTGTTGTTGATTCTTCACAAAAAAATACAGTTTTATATCTTTATGTTTGAAGCCTGAAATGTGGCAAAAGGTCGCAAAGTTCAAAGGGGGCCGAATACTTTCGCAAGGCACTGTATTTTTCAGGTCTCCAGAGATGTTCAATCGGGTTCAAGTTCTGGCTGGGCCACTCAAGGACATTTAGAGACTTGTCCCAAAGCCACTCCTGCGCTGTCTTGGCTGTGTGCTTAGGGTCATTGTCCTGTTGGAAGGTGAACCTTCGCCACAGTCTGAGGTCCTAACCTGCTCCAGAGCGCTTTTCATCAAGAATCTCTCTGTATTTTGCTCCATTCATCTTTCCCTTGATCCTGACTAGTCTTCCAGTCCCTGCGTCTGAAAAACATCCCCACAGCATGATGCTGCCACCACCATGCTTCACTGTAGGGATGATGCCAGGTTCCCTCAAGACGTGACACTTGGTATTCAGTCCAAAGAGTTCAATCTTGGTTTCATCAGACCAGAGAATCTTGTTTCTCATGGTCTGAGTCTTTAGGTGCCTTTTGACAAACTCCAAGCGGGCTGTCACGTGCCTTTTACTGAGGAGTGTCTTCCGTCTGGCCACCCTACCATAAAGGCCTGATTGGTGGAGTGCTGCAGAGATGGTTGTCCTTCTGGAAGGTTCTCCCATCTTCAGAGAGGAGCTCTGGTGCTCTGTCAGAGTGACCATCGGGTTCACGGTCACCTCCGTAACCAAGGCCCTTCTCCCCCGATTGCTCAGTTTGGCCGGGCGGCCAGCTCTAGGAAGAGTCTTCGTGGTTCCAAACTTCTTCCATTTAAGAATGATGGAGGCCACTGTGGTCTTGCTGCAGACATTTTTTTGGTACACTTCCCCAGATCTGTGCCTCGACACAATCCTGTCTCGACCTCATGGCTTGGCTTTTGCTCTGACATGCACTGTCAACTGTGGGGCCTTATATAGACAAGTATGTGCCTTTCCAAATCATGTCAAATCAATTGAATTTACCACAGGTGGACTCCAATCAAGTTGTAGAAACATCTCATGGATGATCAATGGAAACAGGATGCACCTGAGCTCAATTTCGAGTCTCATAGTAAAGGGTCTGAATACTTATGTAAAAAAAGTATTTCTGTTTTTTACAATGGGATATTTTGTGTAGATTGCTGAGGAATATTTTTTATTTAAGCAAATTTCGAGTAAGACTGTAATGTAACAAAATGTGGGAAAAGTCAAGGGGTCTGAACACTTTCCGACTCCTTGACCTTATTTGTAAATATATTAATTTTTTAAAGGGGCAATATGTAACTTTTTGGTGACCAAATTCACATAGAAATGGGAGTTAAGGATATGTCATTTTCATTTAAAGCAAGTATTAGAAGTGGTAGAGCTATTTTGTGTGCTCTATCTCTGCTTTCCGTTCTTAAGGTTCGTTTTTGGTCTTTTACTTGTGGTTTTGTACACTTGCTTCCAACAGCTGAACATACAATACTTTGCTTATGGAGAATATATTTTACAGCAGTTTAGATAGTATAGTGTAGAGAATCATTCTACCATCTTGTTTTGTCACATAAACTGATACTAGGCAAACTATTTGAGTTTTAGAAACCAGGAAATAGCGGAGCGGTTTCTGCATTCCTTCTTTATAATTGGAGTAAACTAATGGACAACAATACTTCTACTTCCAGCCTAAACATACTATTTACATTCTACGGACAGTATATTTTACATTGTTTATCTTGTTTTTTGTTATTTTTAGTCTAACCCTACAGATACACTCAACCCCTCCCATCCATCTCTGAACACCATCCATGCCATATAGTTTTCAACCGTGCTGTGATGTTTCACAAAACCTTTGAACCTTTCTATTCTCATAGTTTCTACATATTTCGCTAAGAGTATTATTGATCGATTGACTACGGCTTTTCAAATCACCCAGCAGTGCTATTTGCAGTGTTAGCTTCAGAAAAATGTTGCAATTCTTCAGCTACTCCTGAACCTGTGACCAAAAACAAGCAGTACCAAAACAAGTGATCTAATGATTCTGTCTCTTCAATTTGTATTAGTTATATACACATGATATATGTGGAGTACATAATGCAACGAAATGCTTTCTTGCAAGTTCACCTTCAAGACAATGCAACAACAATAGGTAAGTAATTAAGTGAATATAATATCATGCATTTAAGTGCAAAAATGTATGCACCAAGAATATAACTTATTAATGCCTCATTAGCTTAGTTAAACTGTCGTACCCCATCAGAACCAAAATATAAGCAGGCATTGTTTGGAAACAATGTAATTGTAAACAAACACTGTATAACCTCCAACCTTGGTAAGTCCATGGTCCCACCTTGCATCCTTAGCTCTATTCATTTGAGAGTGGTTACATTGCTCCTATCCCTCAGCTGTTTACCCAAACAGTGGTGGGGTGTCCACTTTGTTGTTGTTTGTACTGCAGATTGTCCCTTCAGCAGAGTTGTATGTCATCTGGATGTCGATGGCGTGTGCTCTGGCTCTTCTGTCAGACCCGACCAAAGCCTGTCGTCTGTCCGTCTGTCCTCTGTCTGTCTGTTGTCTGCCTGTCGTCTGTCCGTCTGTCCTCTGTCTGTCTGTTGTCTGCCTGTCGTCTGTCTGTCTCTCATCTGAAGTTGAACCAAAGCCTCTTACTGATCTATGAATAACCCCTTTAAACTCAACCAAGCCTGTGTAGTGTAGTTAGTCACTGAGTAATACACAGCATTGAGGCACAATACTACAGTAGGCTACGGTACTATAGATAATAATGATAATACATTTAATTTGTGAAGCACTTTTATCACACCCAAGGTGCTGATGTAATCAGAGCATGATTAATGAATGTCACTATAAATGTGTGGTGTCAACAGCGTTGGGATTTCACAGACAGCAAAAATACAAATTTCCGTTTATTTTTATGTTGAATTTCAAACATTTTATTGAATCACTAACACAAAACAGGCAGGCCGGTACAACACACTTCTTACGTACATCAGATTAGTTACAGTTACATGTTTGAATTAGTCAACTTCCAGACACATTTTTGTTTTGATGAACAGTAAGGATGTATTGTATAAATGGACTGACTTTAATGTCTTTGTGTCCTGTTTGGCAGGGTCCACCTACAGTGTTTTGTCTACCATGCCGTCTGACTCTGAAAGCAGCACTTCCCTCAGTAGCGCAGGTGAGCCTGGATGGGTTTCTCTCTTTTCGCAGTAGTAGGGTTGCAAAATTCCCAGGTTTGCCAGAAACTCAAGTTGGAATATTCCTGGAATCAGGCGGAAATAAACAGGAAATCCGGAATCCTCCAACTAGGATTTCTGGAAAAATCCTGTAGTAGTATGAATGTTTGAATATAAATGTATCGTTCTTACGGATTAGAAAACTAGGTGAATGTGGTCCAGAGAACTGGCTAACCAACCAGACAGCATGCTATTTCTGACTTTCAGTCAGCACAAACAAGTGATTACACAGATGTAAAAGGATTTACAAAAGCAACCCACCAACCCCCCCAGAATGGTTTTCATTGAGCCATTCTCTCTCTGAGGGAGAGAGATAGAGGCTGTGTACCAAATGGCTAGTCCCTACATGGTGCACTACATTTTACCAGAGCCCTATCGGGCCTGGTCACAAGTAGTGCACTATATAGGGAATGAGGTGTCATTTGGGTGGAGGCCAGAGGGATTGCCCTGCAGGGCAGAGCTACTGAAAGAGGAGAGGGACGCAGGACTCTGTTGTGGTGCTTGTTGTTGTCTTCAGTCAGAGGTCCAGAAAGAAAACATATAGAGCTGTTTTGTTTATGTCAACACTGCAACATAGGCCCTTTGATTTAATGAATTGAGACATGGCTGGAGTGTTGGACTGATTACACTCACAAGTCAACGGTTAAAGGGGCCATCTGGGATTGTTACATCCAAATGAATGGTATATAGCCATTGGTTCTTAAAGACTTCAGCTCCCAACTGCCTCGAGCTTAGTTAAAAAACAGTTTGTCCACTTTGTTATTGTTTAAATCGCAGGATGTCCCTTTAAACGTAGTCATGAAGACGTCATGTGCCACATTTTGCCCCCTGGTTTGTTGATTATTGTTGTCACATTATTCATAATAACGATGTGCTACTTTACTTTGGATTGTTTGGCTTATGTATTTCATGAAGTATGACACAAGCTCTCTCAATCTCCATTGTTGCCTCAAGAGTCGATATCTATGCGCTTCTGGAGATCTGAGAGGATTTGACAGGTGCAGCCTAATAAACAATATAGTTATAGCTTCGTCTTGACCTTTGATGGGCTAGGTGGAGGTAACTTTCACCACACTGCTTATACAAATCAAATCCTCTCAGATCTCCACAAGTGCGTAGGGCAGGGAGGAGGGTTTAGGGGTCGATTTGGCATTGGGCCTATGTTGGGTAAGGGCCCTTGCCACCTGTGGTATGCTGACTGCGGAAAGAGCGATCTCTGTCTCAATTTTTGCCTTGAATCTTCTTATGTCTTCTGAGGCCCAATCCCAAATTCACCCTATTGCCCTATGCACTTCACATCATCTATGTTGGTGTAAGGGCCCTAGCCATCAGTGACAGTCTGACTGTGACAGGTACCATGGGTCAAGCCTCGTCCCCTCCTCCGGCCCATATGGAGAACCGCCACGGTCAGATGAGTGAGAAGATGGAGGCGGTTCTGTTCCAGCTGAGACAGGTGACCCGCGAGAGGGACGAGCTGCGTAAACGCCTGGCCTTGTCCTCGCCCGGCACCACCTTCGATGACTGCAGGTACAGTAGAACTCTTGGTAGAGACAGAACCACTGTAGATATTGCAGTTACACTACTCTACACCGGGGATTCCCAAACTGGGGGATACCCCCCTAGAGGGGTGGGATCTACAATTTTGTTGGATGCATTTTCTGTTTGTTTTGGTTGTGTTTCAGATTATTTTGTGCCCAATAGAAATGAATGGTAATACATTAGTGTCATTTTGGAGTCGCTTTTATTGTAAATAAGAATAGAATATGTTTCTAAACACATTCATGTGGATGCTACCATGGTTACAGATAGTCCTGAATGAATCGTGAATAATGATGAGTGAGATAGTTAGACGCACAAATACCATACCCCCAAGACATGCTAACCTCTCACCATTATAATAACGGGAGGTTAGCATTTTTCGGGGGGGTGGTATGATATTTGTGTGTCGATAACTGATGCAAAATGTTCTGTCCGCCAACAAGAGGCGTGTGAACAGTTTGTGTCATGAACAGTGCTTTTGCACTGGATGTTCCTCAATGCTGGAAGGGTGAAGACCTGAGGGAAGAAGTTAGGGAACCCTTTCCCTACAACCCTCACTATAGACAGAGCCTGGCCTTCACCTGGGACCACCTTCAATGGGGGTGGATTATTCCAATATAATAAGAGACAGAAGCACTATAGCTACTGTAGGTACAGGACTCACTACAGAGCCAGGCGATGTACTTGCCTGACATCACTTAGAATCGTTCTAGACAGACACTCAGCCAACAGATAACACGCTCACCACGGGATGACCACCCTCAGCCAACAGATAACACGCTCACCAGGGATGACCACCCTCAGCCAACAGATAACACCCTCACCACGGGATGACCACCCTCAGCCAACAGATAACACGCTCACCACGGGATGACCACCCTCAGCCAACAGATAACACGCTCACCAGGGATGACCACCCTCAGCCAACAGATAACACGCTCACCACGGGATGACCACCCTCAGCCAACAGATAACACGCTCACCAGGGATGACCACCCTCAGCCAACAGATAACACGCTCACCAGGGATGACCACCCTCAGCCAACAGATAACACGCTCACCAGGGACGACCACCCTCAGCCAACAGATAACACGCTCACCAGGGATGACCACCCTCAGCCAACCGATAACACGCTCACCAGGGATGACCACCCTCAGCCAACAGATAACACCCTCACCAGGGATGACACCCTCAGCCAACAGATAACACCCTCACCAGGGATGACCACCCTCGGCCAACAGATAACACGCTCACCAGGGATGACCACCCTCGGCCAACAGATAACACCCTCACCAGGGATGACCACCCTCAGCCAACAGATAACACGCTCACCAGGGATGACCCCCACTTTATTCCTCCAAAGTCACTCTACCGCCAGAAGCAGAGAAGTAAAGGCAAAAAAAGGCGACGCTAAATGGGATCCACATTTTGTGAGCTCAGCAACTCTGTTAAAACATTAAACAAGAGTATGTATTTTGAATGAAGCTACACGTCCCCACCTCTCTCATAACCACACACCCACACCATAGTGTTCTGCACTTTAATCTGCTCCTGGGGGGCTTGGTTCTGATACGTCACTCTTTTCTGTCATCTCTTGTGTGTGTGTGTGTGTGTGTGTGCATCCATTTGTGTGTGTGTGTGTGTGTGTGAGAACCAGGCCCAACTCCAAGTCAGGCCAGGACTACGAGCATCTTAAGCTGCAGTGTATGAAGGCCATGATGGACCTGCAGTCCTTACAGAACCAACACAGCACAACACTGAAGAGATGTGAGGAGGCCGTGAAGAAAGCTGACTTCTACCAGTGAGTGATGTTCACACACACACACACACACACACACACACACACACACACACACACACTTTTCTAATCTACCAGTGAGTGGTAGAGTGCAGACCTGGGTTCAAATACTATTTAGAACTATTTCAAATGCCTTGTGCATTCAATTGATCTTGCCTGGAGTGCCAGGTGGATAGGGTTAGCTCGCAACAGACGAGATCATTCAAGCCCACCCAAAGTGTTTGACAGTATTTCAAATAGTATTTAAACCCCGGTCTGTAGTGAAGTGCATGGGAGTGGTTGGGGTCCATAAATATTTGAGCCTTGTCCCAGCTCATTTATGTTGTGTGCTCTGAATCTCTCTGTTCTAACAATCAGGCGATGGAATGAATGGATGGGCTTTTAACCTGTGTTTGTCCCTCTTATGAGATCTGTGCGTCAGATTGCACAGAACATGTTTTCCCGAGGGGTAAGAGGTCAACCAATCTCGTGTCCCATTCCAAATGCTCCTGCTCAGTTAAACCATCATCCCAATCCTTTGACACCAGGGATTTTAGAAATTCAAGTGAGCAGAGCCACTGCTTTTCTGTCAGAAAGATCAGATCATGACTGTTCTAGCCTGCGTTGTAAATGGCAACTTATTCCCTATTTAGTCTACTACATTTGACAAGGACCCATAGGTTGCACTGTGTAGGGAATAGGGTGCCATTTGGGATGCACAGCCTGTCTCTTTTAAACTCTCCATTATGATGTGTTGAAATCTGTCTAGTGCAGAATTAGATCCCTTTGTCTGGTGTTTTAATGTTTAACATTGTTTTATGTACTTGATCATTTTCCATTTAATACAGTGTTGGCGGGCTTTTTTAAGCAAAGTATTCAAACCACCAGCAATAACTGGAGGTTGAACTGCTAGAATTGAGGATTCTGCACTTGCCTCTTCCATTGACAGTCATGAATATTGGAATGGGTGCTGTCCTCATTGAACGTCAATTTGCCTGGCAGTTGTGCTACCCATTCATCATGATCCATTCCAACTCATGGCACAGCAAGCTTCATACTAATATAGAATTATACTATAAAGTCTAAAAAAAAAGTTTCTAATGAGTTCAATCACTAAATTTTCTCTCTCTTTTGTTATCCTCATAAAAGATACTTACATTTTGAGCAACATATTAAGTTGGATTCCTTCTTACGTTATTTTGGTAAAATTAAATCAACAAATAATTTAAATGACTTGCATTATTTTATTTTGTAAGACATTTCAACACTTTATTGAGACAGTTCTGAAATGACAGAGGAGGTAGAGATAGGTGGGAGAAACAGATTGAAGGGTTGGAGCAGAAAACCCCGGTCTTCATGGGAAGAGGGGTGGCGTGTCCTAAGCCAGGTGACTTACCCCTAGACCACAGACTCTGCACGACTTGCATTCATTTGGATTATGTTGGTTGTTTTTTTGTTGTCGATTACAATTCACCCCAGAATCATTTCTTACAGTGTGGCTGTGTGGTTGAGTGGGCAAAATTCCAAAGTACCATCTTACTACCCCTAATCTGTCTAAATAAAGCATTGAGAAAATAAATATTCTCCATAGGCCCTTATCATCAATTCATATTTAGGATATAAACCATTTGCATTTCTAAACCATTGAAAGGGAAAGGGGATACCTAGTCAACCCAACCCTGTATGAGAGATTATTTTGATGCTGCCTTTTACATGCACTGAAACCCCCAAAAGTGTTTTAACAACACTCTTAAAAACACCAATATTCAGATTGAAGAACCACTTTGGGTGTTTCAGAGTACTTCATTTATGTTTTAAAACACATTCTTTGTATTAAAACACTTACATTGGGTTTACATTTCAACACCAGATCTCAGCTTAGGTGCACTATTTTTCACAGTTTCATTACACAATCATGGTGTTTTGAGACTTTCTATTTGTATAGTGTACAAACACTGACTTTGCTGATAGCTACTTTATTGAGGAAAAGAAAGGCGTGAGGAGAGGGGGCCGGATGTTCTCTCTGTCTGTCCATTTGGGTGATTTAATGATGTCTGCCATACTGTCTCAATAGTGTGGGGACAAACAACCTAACAGCTGGGGTAGAATGTAAAACAGACAGATGAAGGATTAGCCCCAATGTTTAAGCCTCTGTCTCTGCCTCTAGGTCCAGGCCATGTTTGTCTTCATCTGTGGCTGCAGCAGAAACAAAAGTATTTATTTATTTACTAGCAAGTCTGCTTCTGGAGGGGACTTGCCCGTTTGGGATAAAAAGCAACTGTCCACAAAGCACTGGTAGATTGTTCCTTTAAAGCTTGAGAAAATGTTTCTTCACCAAACTGCTCACAAGTTTGAAGTTTCACAATTTTGAACACGGGATTGTGAAGCACACCCATGTAGTTTTCTCTGTGTGAATGCTCCTACCTGCTCATTGTAGCACATGAAATACAACACTTATTAAAAAGAGAACACATGCCACTGCCAGGGTCGATGCACGTTCAATCTTTTTCCTGTTTGCAGCACGCTCCACAGCCGCCTGGCCGGCGAGCAGTCTCCGCTGAAGGAGGAGCTGGATGCTGTGAGGCAGGTAAGTTATCTGTATTCCAAGTATACCTGTACTTTGTTACATAACACATTTCCCTATTGGGATACTACCGTACTCTATTCGATTCATTCCAATTCTATTTCATTCTGTTCTGCAGGACAACATCCAGCTGGTCAGAGAACACAACCATGTGAAACAGAGCTGTGAGGAGATGAGGAGACTACATGATGAGGACCAGAGAGAGCTGGGAGACATGAGGCTGCTTCACCAACAGGTATTGGAGTAGAATACACACTCACCCTGACATGCTCAATGTTTTTGGGTCAGGGTCCTCTCTTTGGGTCCAGGGTCCTCTCTTTGGGTCAGAGTACTCTCTTTGGGTCAGAGTCCTCTCTCTGGGTCCAGGGTCCTCTCTTTTGGTCCAGGGTCCTCTCTTTTGGTCCAGGGTCCTCTCTTTGGGTCCAGGGTCCTCTCTTTGGGTCCAGGGGGTGGCAGCTAGCATAGAAGTTATAGAAGCAGGCCAGCGACCAGAGCGTTGCCAGTTCGAATCCCTGGTTTGATGGGAACTTTGGCGAAACCTTTGCCGTCTATTCTTGCACTGACTGACATTTCTTTTGACCTTTCTTGAAATAACTTTTTTGGATTCTGACATATGAGACAGATTCTACACGTTCTGCCCATTTAGGACCATTAGCACGGTCAGACCAGCTCATTCCACTATGTCGTCATAGCGATCAGAAATGCCTTCAAATTAGACATGACCAAATTATTATTAATGAATTATTATTTATTAAATCAACCATTTAGTTTCTCTCATTGCTGCTCTGGTTGCACCTCAAGTAACGCCCTATTCCCTTTATAGTTAACTCTTTTGACCAGTGTCCATAGGGGCCTGAAGGGAATAAGGTGTCATTTGGGACGCACACTCTGTAGGATCTGTTTTAGCTCTCATTATAGTTTGAACACTTGGTTCAGATCGTTAAATGTTTGTCAGTCATATCTAACGTGTTCATGGGGAATGCTTTCAATACCAGTCTGATCAGTAGGTGCCTAATTGGCCAGGTCCCAAATGACACCCTATTCCCTATATAGTGCTCTACTTTTGACCAGGCCCTGGTCCAAAGTAGTGCACTATAAAGGGAATAGGGTGCCATTTAGGGCATTAGACATTGTCTACCCAAAGCTGGGATTGCTGATGAGCTCATGAGATGTCATTACTAAGTAAACTAGCATCAAACAGCATAGAAATTCACAATCAAATGAGCCTGATGTCAATTCAAATTAGGCTGCCGTTGTGAATTACGTCTGTTAAGGATTTAATGAGCGAGCCAATGCCATGCGGTAGACGTGCAGAAAATGCCTCGTGTAGGTTTTGCCTGATACCCATGTTGAATATACGTAATGCACAAATCATACAAACATGTGCCAATTTTATCCAAAGCGATTTATAGTCCAGTCAGTGCATCCAATTGTTGTAGCCTACTGTATGTGCCTGTTCCTCCTGTGGGATGTTCGTTATTATGACACACTACTTACATTACGTCTATTCATATTATTATCCTTTTCTTTAGTTCAGTCCTTTTAAAGCCATCGCAGTAGAAATGCAGTGGAGCCGGAGAGGCACATTATAAATGTTCTACATGGTGTCTCTTCCCTCTGACTGAAAGAGTCTCTGCTTAGTGTCTTCATTTAGCCCCAAGACCCTCAACTCTGCTAAATTACTTTTTTTCTTGGCAGTAATTTGACAAACTGTTCCAATGTTGGGATATTTATTTAACTAGAAAAATGTTGCACCTTTTCCTTTGATCTCTGAGCTCTCAGAGTGAAACAGAGTTTCGGTGTAACCTTTGTAAATATAGCCATGGAGTGCGTTCCAAATGGCTCCCTATACAGTGCACTACTTTTGAACATGGCCTATAGTGCACTATATAGGGAACAGGGTGCCATTTGGGATGCTGCCTTACTGACTGAAGCACGTCTTGTTTTCTGGTGCTTAATCTATTTTTACACTATGGAGGAGAGGAGGGCACTTTAGTCTGCTCTGCTTTATTCAGACAGAGTGGTTGTCGACTCAGTCATGCTGAGTCATTATCTGTAGCACTGCCATGTCATCAATGAGACGGCTGTAGAGAGAGTGCTATAGTGTTGTTGTGCTGCAAATAAACTGTACTGTAATGTATTGTATAGTGGAGATAGAGACCACTGTATTCTACTGTTGTATTTCCCAGTGGTCACAGATGTAAGTATAATGTAGATAGACCGTAGATGTACTGCAGATGTACTGTAGATACACTGAAATCTAGTGTATTGTATAGTGCTGTATCTGTAGATGTAGTGTATTGTATAGTGCTGTATCTGTAGATGTACTGTAGTGTATTGTATAGTGCTGTATCTGTAGATGTAGTGTATTGTATAGTGCTGTATCTGTAGATGTACTGTAGTGTATTGTATAGTGCTGTATCTGTAGATGTACTGTAGTTTATTGTATAGTGCTGTATCTGTAGATGTACTGTAGTTTATTGTATAGTGCTGTATCTGTGGATGCACTATATATACAGTGCATTTGGAAAGTCTTCAGACCCCTTGACTTTTTCCACATTTTATTACATTACAGCATTATTCTAAAATGGATTATATCTGGGGGTTTTCACTGATCAATCTACACACAATACCCCATAATGACAAAGCAAAAGCAGGTTTTACTTTTTTACATTTTTACAAATGTATAAAAAATAAATAAACTGAAATTACATTTACATAAGTATTCAGACCCTTTACTCAGTACTTTGTTGAAGTACCTTTGGCAGTGATTACAGCCGTGAGTCTTCTTGGGTATGTCACTACAAGCTTGGCACACCTGTGTTTGGGGAGTTTCTCCCATTCTTCTCTGCATATTCTCTGTCAGGTTGGATGGGGAGCATCGCTGCACAGCTATTTTCAGGTCTCTCCAGAGATGTTCGATGGGTTGAAGTCCGTTCTCTGGCTGGGCCACTCAAGGACATTCAGAAACTTAACCTGAAGCCACTCCTGCGTTGTTCTGGCTGTGTGCTTATGGTCGTTGTCTTGTTGGAAGGTGAACCTTCGCCCCAGTCTGAGGTCCTGAGCGCTCTGGAGCAGGTTTTCATCAAGGATCTCTCTGTACTTGGCTCTGTTCATCTTTCCCTTGATCCTGACTAGTCTCCCAGTCCCTGCCGCTGAAAAACATCCCCACAGCATGATGCTGCCACCACCATGCTTCACTGTAGGGATGGTATCAGCCAGGTGATGAGCGGTGCCTGGTTTCCTTCAAATGTGATGCTTGACAATTCCTTTGACCTCATGGCTTGGGTTTTGCTCTGATATGCACTGACAACTGTGGGACCTTATATAGACAGGTGTGTGGCTTTCCAAATCATGTCAAAACAATTGAATTTACAACAGGTGGACTCCAATCAAGTTGTAGAAACATCTCAAGGATGATTAATGGAAACAGGATGCACCTGAGCTCAATGTCGAGTCTCATAGCAAAGGGTCTGAATACTTACTGTAGCAGTCAACGTTTGGACACACCTACTCATTCAAGGGGCTTTCTTTATTTTTTACTATTTTCTACATTGTAGAATAATAGTGAAGACATCAAAACTATGAAATAACACATATGGAATCATGTAGTAACCAATAAAATATATATTTTGTATTTGAGATTCTTCAAAGTAGCCATCCTTTGCCTTTGACAGCTTTGCACACTCTTGGCATTCTCTCAACCAGCTTCACCAGGCATGCTTTTCCAACAGTCTTGAAGGAATTCCACATATGCTGAGCACTTGTTGGCTGCTTTTCCTTCATTCTGCAATCCAACTCATCCCAAACCATCTCAATTGGCTTGAGGTCGGCTGATTGTGGAGGCCAGATCATCTGATGCAGCACTCCATCATTCTCCTTCTTGGTCAAATAGCCATTACACCGCCTGGAGGTGTGTTTTGGGTCATTGTTCTATTGAAAAACAAATGATAGTCCCACTAAGCACAAACCAGATATGATATCGCTGCAGAATGCTGTGGTAACCATGCTGGTTAAGTGTGCCTTGAATTCTAAATAAATCACTGACATTGTCCCCTGCAAAGCACCTCCACACAATCACACATCCTCCTCCATGCTTCACGGTGGGAACCACACATGCAGAGATCATCCGTACACCTACTCTGCATCTCACAAAGACACGGCAGTTGGAACCAAAAATATCAAATTTGGACTCATCAGACCAAAGGACAGATTTCCACCGATCTAATATCCATTGCTCATGTTTCTTGGCCCAAGCAAGTCTCTTTTTCTTATTGGTGTCCTTTAGTAGTGGTTTCTTTGCAGCAATTTGGCCATGAAGGACTGATTCACACAGTCTCCTCTGAACGGTTGATGTTGAGATGTGTCTGTTACTTGAACTCTGTGAAGCATTTATTTGGGCTGTAATTTCTGATGCTGGTAACTTTTTAATGAACTTATCCTCTGCAGCAGAGGTAACTCTGGGTCTTCCTTTCCTGTGGCGGTCCTCATGAGAGCCAGTTTCATCATAGTGCTTGATGGTTTTTGCTACTGCACTTGAAGAAACTTTCAAAGTTCTTGAAATGTTCCGTATTGACTGACCTTCATGTCTTAAAGTAATGATGGACTGTCATTTCTCTTTGCTTATTTGAGCTGTTCTTGACGTAATATAGACTTGGTCTTTTACCAAATAGGGCTATCTTCTGTATACCACCCCTACCTTGTCACAACACAACTGATGGCTTAAACACATTTAAGAAGGAAAGAAATTCCACAAATGAACTTTTAAAAAGGCACACCTGTTAATTGAAATGCATTTCAGGTGACTACCTCATGAAGCTGGTTGAGAGATTGCCAAGAGTGTGCAAAGCTGTCATCGAGGCAAAGGTTGTCTATTTGAAGAATCTGAAATGTAAAATATATTTAGATTTGTGTAACACTTTTTTGGTTACTACATGATTCCATATGTGTTATTTCATAGTTTTGATGTCTTCACTATTATTGTACAATGTAGAAAATAGTACAAATAAAGAAAAACCCTTGAATGAGTAGGTGTGTCCAAACTTTTGTCTGGTACTGAATGTAAAACGCTTTGTCATTATGGGGTATGGTGTGTAGATAGATGAGGATTTAAAAGAAATATATATATTTTAGAATAAGACCGTAACGTAAATGTGGAAAAAGGGTCTGAATATTTACCAAAATCACTGTATATGTATAGATAGATAGCTAGCAGTGGAGGCTGGTGGGAGGACCTATAGGAGGACAGGCTATTTGGAATGGAATACATAGAACAGAGTCAAACGAGGTTTCCATATGTTTGATGTGTTTGTTTCTGTTCCATTTATTCCATTCCAGCCATTACAATGAGCCTATCCTCCTATAGCTCCTGCCACCAGCCTCCACTGATAGATTGGGCTCCCGAGTGGCACAGCGGTCTGAGGCACTGCATATCAGTGTAAGAGGCGTCACTACAGTTCCTGGTTCAATTCCAGGCTGCATCACTTCTGGCCGTGATCGGGAGTCCCATAGGGTGGCACGCAATTGCCCAGCCTCGTTTGGGTTTGGCTGTGGTAGGCCATCATTGTAAATAAGAATTTGTTCTTAACTGATTTGCCTAGCTAAATAAAGGTTCCATTTTTTTAATATAGATAGCACAGGGGGAATTCCTGGGCCAGGTACTGGAAAAAGGGTGTATTGATCTGGCAACTGGAGGGCTGCTGGGTTCACATCCTCATAGCATTCCCCTACAGTTTATAGTAAATCAATATAGGGAAAAAAGGACGTGCCGGAGACTGGTCTAGTGGTAGTTCTGCTGACTCCGGACCACGCATCGATTCTATCAAGCCCTTCAACTACCCATCTCCCTCTCTGTAACTGTCTTTCAACTACCCATCTCCCTCTCTTTAACTGTCTTACAACTACCCATCTCCCTCTCTGTAACTGTCTTACAACTACCCATCTCCCTCTCTTTAACTGTCTTACAACTACCCATCTCTCTCTCTGTAACTGTCTTTCAACTACCCATCTCCCTCTCTGTAACTGTCTTTCAACTACCCATCTCCCTCTCTGTAACTCTTACAACTACCCATCTCCCTCTCTGTAACTGTCTTTTACCTATCCATCTCCCTCTCTGTAACTGTCTTTCAACTACCCATCTCCCTCTCTGTAACTGTCTTTCAACTACCCATCTCCCTCTCTGTAACTCTTACAACTACCCATCTCCCTCTCTGTAACTGTCTTTTACCTACCCATCTCCCTCTCTGTAACTGTCTTACAACTACCCATCTCCCTCTCTGTAACTGTCTTTCAACTACCCATCTCCCTCTCTGTAACTCTTTCAACTACCCATCTCCCTCTCTGTAACTGTCTTACAACTACCCATCTCCCTCTCTGTAACTGTCTTTCAACTACCCATCTCCCTCTCTGTAACTGTCTTTCAACTGCCCATCTCCCTCTCTGTAACTGTCTTACAACTACCCATCTCCCTCTCTGTAACTGTCTTTCAACTACCCATCTCCCTCTCTGTAACTGTCTTTCAACTGCCCATCTCCCTTTCTGTAACTGTCTTTCAACTACCCATCTCTCTCTCTGTAACTGTCTTTCAACTACCCATCTCCCTCTCTGTAACTGTCTTTCAACTACCCATCTCCCTCTCTGTAACTGTCTTTCAACTACCCATCTCCCTCTCTGTAACTGTCTTTCAACTACCCATGTAACTGTCTTTCAACTACCCATCTCCCTCTCTGTAACTGTTTTTCAACTACCCATCTCCCTCTCTGTAACTGTTTTTCAACTACCCATCTCCCTCTCTGTAACTGTCTTTCAACTACCCATCTCCCTCTCTGTAACTGTCTTTCAACTGCCCATCTCCCTCTCTGTAACTGTCTTTCAACTACCCATCTCTCTCTCTGTAACTGTCTTTCAACTACCCATCTCCCTCTCTGTAACTGTCTTTCAACTACCCATCTCCCTCTCTGTAACTGTCTTTCAACTACCCATCTCCCTCTCTGTAACTGTCTTTCAACTACCCATGTAACTGTCTTTCAACTACCCATCTCCCTCTCTGTAACTGTTTTTCAACTACCCATCTCCCTCTCTGTAACTGTTTTTCAACTACCCATCTCCCTCTCTGTAACTGTCTTTCAACTACCCATGTAACTGTCTTTCAACTACCCATCTCCCTCTCTGTAACTGTCTTTCAACTACCCATCTCCCTCTCTGTAACTGTTTTTCAACTACCCATCTCCCTCTCTGTAACTGTTTTTCAACTACCCATCTCCCTCTCTGTAACTGTTTTTCAACTACCCATCTCCCTCTCTGTAACTGTTTTTCAACTACCCATCTCCCTCTCTGTAACTGTCCTATCATAAAACAATACAAAATATCTCAAAACATTTATGTTTTAGTCATTTAGAATGGACTCTTATCCAGAGCAACATACAGTCAGTGCATTAAACGTTCAGTATTGACATTTTTCATAAAATGATTGAGCTCTCTGTTCCAGGTGATGAGAGATGGGTCGTCAGAGATCCTCAACAAGCTGTATGACACAGCTATGGACAAGCTAGAGGGCACCAAGAGAGACTACGAGGCTTTGAGGAAGAGGTACAACAACAAGACAACGTATATCATTTAATTGTTATATTACTATATTGTACTAGTGATCCTGTCTTGATGAGCACGACCCCCCCAAGGGAGCTAGCCTTGCAGCCGTTGATTGTGTGCAGGACTCCAGTCCAGAAGGTTGTGGACATGCTCACTCTCCCTTCGTGTTTCATTATATTATTCTAGGTTCAATGAGAAGACAGCCAACCACAGCACAGACCTGAGCCGTCTGGAGCAGGCGGAGGAGGAGAACAGGAGGCTACAGAAACAGGTGGACATGTTGTTGAAGCAGAGAGACGCTGCTACACACTACCAACAACAGTACTCTACCTCTATGAGGAGGTAAGAGACACACACACACACACACACACACACACACACACACACACACACACACGGAGGTCAACTTTAATTGCCTGTCTATATAATGGGATACAATATTATCACAATACTTAGGTGCCTGTATGTATTGTGTTTTATTTTTATTTACCCTTATTTTACCAGGTAAGTTGACTGAGAACACATTCTCATTTACAGCAACGACCTGGGGAATAGTTAAAGGGGAGAGGAGGGGGGATGAATGAGCCAATTGGAAGCATGGGATGGTTAGGTGGCCATGATGGTATGAGGGCCAGATTGGGAATTTAGCCAGGACACCAGGGTTAACCCCCCTGCTCTTATGATAAGTGCCATGGGATCTTTAGTGACCACAGAGAGTCAGGACACCTGTTTAACGTCCCATCTGAAAGACAGCACCCTACACAGGGCAATGTCCCCAATCAATGCCCTGGGGCATTGGGATATTTTATTTTAGCCCAGAGGAAAGAGTACCTCCTACTGGCCCTCCAACACTACCTCCAGCAAGAGGTAGCTAATGCTACCTAGCAAAAATAAATACATCAAAACTTGGAGTCAATAATATTGTCCAAAATAATTTTATGATGTGTAACCATCTGTTTTTTACCCCCCATCACTACTGCATAAGTGTTCATAAGTGTTCATAACTGTTCATAAATCACTCAGGAGTGCTTGAAGTAATTCAATCCAGAGGAAATGAAGGCCTGTGACTGCAGATCTATGCTACTTAGTTTAAGAGTTTCCGTTGTGATGCCGACTGGCCAAGATTCATCATATGTTGCTTTTCTTATCAGATGTTGCTCTATTTTTACCAAGTTATTTTTACTGTGAGCTATTTTATGTCTTCTCATTCACTTAAAAGGGCTGCTGTTTGTTTGTATCGTACTTCATCCCCTTATCTCCACCTCTCTCCTGTCACTTCAACTATCCTCTTCTAGTTCCACCTCTCTCCCCCTGTCCTGTTACTGTGTCAGGTTTGACTCCACCTCTCTCCCCCTGTCCTGTTACTGTGTCAGGTTTGACTCCACCTCTCTCTCCCTGTCCTGTTACTGTGTCAGGTTTGACTCCACCTCTCTCCCCCTGTCCTGTTACTGTGTCAGGTTTGACTCCACCTCTCTCCCCCTGTCCTGTTACTGTGTCAGGTTTGACTCCACCTCTCTCCCCCTGTCCTGTTACTGTGTCAGGTTTGACTCCACCTCTCTCTCCCTGTCCTGTTACTGTGTCAGGTTTGACTCCACCTCTCTCCCCCTGTCCTGTTACTGTGTCAGGTTTGACTCGACCTCTCTCCCCCTGTCCTGTTACTGTGTCAGGTTTGACTCCACCTCTCTCCCCCTGTCCTGTTACTGTGTCAGGTTTGACTCCACCTCTCTCCCCCTGTCCTGTTACTGTGTCAGGTTTGACTCCACCTCTCTCCCCCTGTCCTGTTACTGTGTCAGGTTTGACTCCACCTCTCTCCCCCTGTCCTGTTACTGTGTCAGGTTTGACTCCACCTCTCTCCCCCTGTCCTGTTACTGTGTCAGGTTTGACTCCACCTCTCTCCCCCTGTCCTGTCACTGTGTCAGGTTTGACTCCACCTCTCTCCCCCTGTCCTGTTACTGTGTCAGGTTTGACTCCACCTCTCTCCCCCTGTCCTGTTACTGTGTCAGGTTTGACTCCACCTCTCTCCCCCTGTCCTGTTACTGTGTCAGGTTTGACTCCACCTCTCTCTCCCTGTCCTGTTACTGTGTCAGGTTTGACTCCACCTCTCTCCCCCTGTCCTGTTACTGTGTCAGGTTTGACTCCACCTCTCTCCCCCTGTCCTGTTACTGTGTCAGGTTTGACTCCACCTCTCTCTCCCTGGCCTGTTACTGTGTCAGGTTTGACTCCACCTCTCTCCCCCTGTCCTGTTACTGTGTCAGGTTTGACTCCACCTCTCTCCCCCTGTCCTGTCACTGTGTCAGGTTTGACTCCACCTCTCTCTCCCTGTCCTGTTACTGTGTCAGGTTTGACTCGACCTCTCTCCCCCTGTCCTGTTACTGTGTCAGGTTTGACTCCACCTCTCTCCCCCTGTCCTGTTACTGTGTCAGGTTTGACTCCACCTCTCTCCCCCTGTCCTGTTACTGTGTCAGGTTTGACTCCACTTCTCTCCCCCTGTCCTGTTACTGTGTCATGTTTGACTCGACCTCTCTCCCCCTGTCCTGTTACTGTGTCAGGTTTGACTCCACCTCTCTCCCCCTGTCCTGTTACTGTGTCAGGTTTGACTCCACCTCTCTCTCGCTGTCCTGTTACTGTGTCAGGTTTGACTCAACCTCTCTCCCCCTGTCCTGTTACTGTGTCAGGTTTGACTCCACCTCTCTCCCCCTGTCCTGTTACTGTGTCAGGTTTGACTCCACCTCTCTCCCCCTGTCCTGTTACTGTGTCAGGTTTGACTCCACCTCTCTCCCCCTGTCCTGTTACTGTGTCAGGTTTGACTCGACCTCTCTCCCCCTGTCCTGTTACTGTGTCAGGTTTGACTCCACCTCTCTCCCTCTGTCCTGTTACTGTGTCAGGTTTGACTCCACCTCTCTCCCCCTGTCCTGTTACTGTGTCAGGTTTGACTCGACCTCTCTCCCCCTGTCCTGTTACTGTGTCAGGTTTGACTCCACCTCTCTCTCCCTGTCCTGTTACTGTGTCAGGTTTGACTCGACCTCTCTCCCCCTGTCCTGTTACTGTGTCAGGTTTGACTCCACCTCTCTCCCCCTGTCCTGTTACTGTGTCAGGTTTGACTCGACCTCTCTCCCCCTGTCCTGTTACTGTGTCAGGTTTGACTCCACCTCTCTCCCCCTGTCCTGTTACTGTGTCAGGTTTGACTCCACCTCTCTCCCCCTGTCCTGTTACTGTGTCAGGTTTGACTCCACTTCTCTCCCCCTGTCCTGTTACTGTGTCATGTTTGACTCGACCTCTCTCCCCCTGTCATGTTACTGTGTCAGGTTTGACTCCACCTCTCTCCCCCTGTCCTGTTACTGTGTCAGGTTTGACTCCACCTCTCTCTCGCTGTCCTGTTACTGTGTCAGGTTTGACTCAACCTCTCTCCCCCTGTCCTGTTACTGTGTCAGGTTTGACTCCACCTCTCTCCCCCTGTCCTGTTACTGTGTCAGGTTTGACTCCACCTCTCTCCCCCTGTCCTGTTACTGTGTCAGGTTTGACTCCACCTCTCTCCCCCTGTCCTGTTACTGTGTCAGGTTTGACTCGACCTCTCTCCCCCTGTCCTGTTACTGTGTCAGGTTTGACTCCACCTCTCTCCCTCTGTCCTGTTACTGTGTCAGGTTTGACTCCACCTCTCTCCCCCTGTCCTGTTACTGTGTCAGGTTTGACTCCACCTCTCTCCCCCTGTCCTGTCACTGTGTCAGGTTTGACTCCACCTCTCTCCCCCTGTCCTGTTACTGTGTCAGGTTTGACTCCACCTCTCTCCCCCTGTCCTGTTACTGTGTCAGGTTTGACTCCACCTCTCTCCCCCTGTCCTGTTACTGTGTCAGGTTTGACTCCACCTCTCTCTCCCTGTCCTGTTACTGTGTCAGGTTTGACTCCACCTCTCTCCCCCTGTCCTGTTACTGTGTCAGGTTTGACTCCACCTCTCTCCCCCTGTCCTGTTACTGTGTCAGGTTTGACTCCACCTCTCTCTCCCTGGCCTGTTACTGTGTCAGGTTTGACTCCACCTCTCTCCCCCTGTCCTGTTACTGTGTCAGGTTTGACTCCACCTCTCTCCCCCTGTCCTGTCACTGTGTCAGGTTTGACTCCACCTCTCTCTCCCTGTCCTGTTACTGTGTCAGGTTTGACTCGACCTCTCTCCCCCTGTCCTGTTACTGTGTCAGGTTTGACTCCACCTCTCTCCCCCTGTCCTGTTACTGTGTCAGGTTTGACTCCACCTCTCTCCCCCTGTCCTGTTACTGTGTCAGGTTTGACTCCACTTCTCTCCCCCTGTCCTGTTACTGTGTCATGTTTGACTCGACCTCTCTCCCCCTGTCCTGTTACTGTGTCAGGTTTGACTCCACCTCTCTCCCCCTGTCCTGTTACTGTGTCAGGTTTGACTCCACCTCTCTCTCGCTGTCCTGTTACTGTGTCAGGTTTGACTCAACCTCTCTCCCCCTGTCCTGTTACTGTGTCAGGTTTGACTCCACCTCTCTCCCCCTGTCCTGTTACTGTGTCAGGTTTGACTCCACCTCTCTCCCCCTGTCCTGTTACTGTGTCAGGTTTGACTCCACCTCTCTCCCCCTGTCCTGTTACTGTGTCAGGTTTGACTCGACCTCTCTCCCCCTGTCCTGTTACTGTGTCAGGTTTGACTCCACCTCTCTCCCTCTGTCCTGTTACTGTGTCAGGTTTGACTCCACCTCTCTCCCCCTGTCCTGTTACTGTGTCAGGTTTGACTCGACCTCTCTCCCCCTGTCCTGTTACTGTGTCAGGTTTGACTCCACCTCTCTCTCCCTGTCCTGTTACTGTGTCAGGTTTGACTCGACCTCTCTCCCCCTGTCCTGTTACTGTGTCAGGTTTGACTCCACCTCTCTCCCCCTGTCCTGTTACTGTGTCAGGTTTGACTCGACCTCTCTCCCCCTGTCCTGTTACTGTGTCAGGTTTGACTCCACCTCTCTCCCCCTGTCCTGTTACTGTGTCAGGTTTGACTCCACCTCTCTCCCCCTGTCCTGTTACTGTGTCAGGTTTGACTCCACTTCTCTCCCCCTGTCCTGTTACTGTGTCATGTTTGACTCGACCTCTCTCCCCCTGTCATGTTACTGTGTCAGGTTTGACTCCACCTCTCTCCCCCTGTCCTGTTACTGTGTCAGGTTTGACTCCACCTCTCTCTCGCTGTCCTGTTACTGTGTCAGGTTTGACTCAACCTCTCTCCCCCTGTCCTGTTACTGTGTCAGGTTTGACTCCACCTCTCTCCCCCTGTCCTGTTACTGTGTCAGGTTTGACTCCACCTCTCTCCCCCTGTCCTGTTACTGTGTCAGGTTTGACTCCACCTCTCTCCCCCTGTCCTGTTACTGTGTCAGGTTTGACTCGACCTCTCTCCCCCTGTCCTGTTACTGTGTCAGGTTTGACTCCACCTCTCTCCCTCTGTCCTGTTACTGTGTCAGGTTTGACTCCACCTCTCTCCCCCTGTCCTGTTACTGTGTCAGGTTTGACTCGACCTCTCTCCCCCTGTCCTGTTACTGTGTCAGGTTTGACTCCACCTCTCTCTCCCTGTCCTGTTACTGTGTCAGGTTTGACTCGACCTCTCTCCCCCTGTCCTGTTACTGTGTCAGGTTTGACTCCACCTCTCTCCCCCTGTCCTGTTACTGTGTCAGGTTTGACTCCACCTCTCTCCCCCTGTCCTGTTACTGTGTCAGGTTTGACTCCACCTCTCTCTCCCTGTCCTGTTACTGTGTCAGGTTTGACTCCACCTCTCTCCCCCTGTCCTGTTACTGTGTCAGGTTTGACTCGACCTCTCTCCCCCTGTCCTGTTACTGTGTCAGGTTTGACTCCACCTCTCTCCCCCTGTCCTGTTACTGTGTCAGGTTTGACTCCACTTCTCTCCCCCTGTCCTGTTACTGTGTCAGGTTTGACTCCACCTCTCTCCCCCTGTCCTGTTACTGTGTCAGGTTTGACTCCACCTCTCTCCCCCTGTCCTGTTACTGTGTCAGGTTTGACTCCACCTCTCTCTCCCTGTCCTGTTACTGTGTCAGGTTTGACTCCACCTCTCTCCCCCTGTCCTGTTACTGTGTCAGGTTTGACTCCACCTCTCTCCCCCTGTCCTGTTACTGTGTCAGGTTTGACTCGACCTCTCTCCCCCTGTCCTGTTACTGTGTCAGGTTTGACTCCACCTCTCTCCCTCTGTCCTGTTACTGTGTCAGGTTTGACTCCACCTCTCTCCCCCTGTCCTGTTACTGTGTCAGGTTTGACTCGACCTCTCTCCCCCTGTCCTGTTACTGTGTCAGGTTTGACTCCACCTCTCTCCCTCTGTCCTGTTACTGTGTCAGGTTTGACTCCACCTCTCTCCCCCTGTCCTGTTACTGTGTCAGGTTTGACTCGACCTCTCTCCCCCTGTCCTGTTACTGTGTCAGGTTTGACTCCACCTCTCTCTCCCTGTCCTGTTACTGTGTCAGGTTTGACTCGACCTCTCTCCCCCTGTCCTGTTACTGTGTCAGGTTTGACTCCACCTCTCTCCCCCTGTCCTGTTACTGTGTCAGGTTTGACTCGACCTCTCTCCCCCTGTCCTGTTACTGTGTCAGGTTTGACTCCACCTCTCTCCCCCTGTCCTGTTACTGTGTCAGGTTTGACTCCACCTCTCTCCCCCTGTCCTGTTACTGTGTCAGGTTTGACTCCACTTCTCTCCCCCTGTCCTGTTACTGTGTCATGTTTGACTCGACCTCTCTCCCCCTGTCATGTTACTGTGTCAGGTTTGACTCCACCTCTCTCCCCCTGTCCTGTTACTGTGTCAGGTTTGACTCCACCTCTCTCTCGCTGTCCTGTTACTGTGTCAGGTTTGACTCAACCTCTCTCCCCCTGTCCTGTTACTGTGTCAGGTTTGACTCCACCTCTCTCCCCCTGTCCTGTTACTGTGTCAGGTTTGACTCCACCTCTCTCCCCCTGTCCTGTTACTGTGTCACTGTGTCAGTTTGACTCCACCTCTCTCCCCCTGTCCTGTTACTGTGTCAGGTTTGACTCGACCTCTCTCCCCCTGTCCTGTTACTGTGTCAGGTTTGACTCCACCTCTCTCCCTCTGTCCTGTTACTGTGTCAGGTTTGACTCCACCTCTCTCCCCCTGTCCTGTTACTGTGTCAGGTTTGACTCGACCTCTCTCCCCCTGTCCTGTTACTGTGTCAGGTTTGACTCCACCTCTCTCTCCCTGTCCTGTTACTGTGTCAGGTTTGACTCGACCTCTCTCCCCCTGTCCTGTTACTGTGTCAGGTTTGACTCCACCTCTCTCCCCCTGTCCTGTTACTGTGTCAGGTTTGACTCCACCTCTCTCCCCCTGTCCTGTTACTGTGTCAGGTTTGACTCCACCTCTCTCTCCCTGTCCTGTTACTGTGTCAGGTTTGACTCCACCTCTCTCCCCCTGTCCTGTTACTGTGTCAGGTTTGACTCGACCTCTCTCCCCCTGTCCTGTTACTGTGTCAGGTTTGACTCCACCTCTCTCCCCCTGTCCTGTTACTGTGTCAGGTTTGACTCCACTTCTCTCCCCCTGTCCTGTTACTGTGTCAGGTTTGACTCCACCTCTCTCCCCCTGTCCTGTTACTGTGTCAGGTTTGAC